>NW_022145599.1:20367654-20762654 GCF_000002235.5 Strongylocentrotus purpuratus | reverse complement strand
CAGGTGCCTCGACCATAAGATGCGGAAAGTGACTTTTGCTCAGAATGGTTCAAATAACACATTCCCTATTATCAGGACATACAACACGAGACCCTTTAAGCAAAACAAAAATCCCGTTTCGTTACTTTTTTAAAGGTAATGGATAATGCAAAGTTATTGGAAATTTTGAAAATTGGATGGATTTGGATCCACCTGTGGATGTAATATAAGCATTAAAATATATAGTCCCTAAAACACTTCTGCATCAGAAATCGAATAATCACAAATCATAAATTTCATATATTTCAAATAGCGCCTATATAAGGCCATTCCATGGTAATTGCTTGCAACCATGAAAATTTCAGAATATGCAGTTCTGATACAATGTCCGATCGGGAATAGCAAATCAGTCGATATATACACTGTTGCTCATAACGGTGGAATATTTTTGTTTATCCCAATTTATGGAATTATTTTAAAAATAATTTAAAAATACTAGATCTAGATAATAGTATACAGTCTCAGATTTTATTGAATAATAATTTGCCAATATGTGTTTTGCGTGACTGCTAAAGCATGTATATTATGCTACTATGTTTATCAACTAGGGGACCTATGCCCTTAAGTCATAAATGACAGTAATGAGGATTAATGCCTCACAAAAGGGCACTAATATAGCACATCGACACGGTGTTGATCCTGGGGCCTCACAGTTACGAGGCCATTGCTTTGTCACTGAACCATGACTGTACGTAGCGGGGGCTAGGGTAGGGGGCAGTTTCCATAAATTTAAAAAAAAAACAGAAAATGCAATAAATATTCAATAATTTATTGCATTTTACCCCGGTCCCCAACATTAAAAAATCCTCTGGACGGCCATGCATTATGGCTCAATGCATGGGCACACAGAAGATTTGTTTATGTTGGGGACCGGGGTAGAATGTAATAAATTATTGAAAATTTATTGCATTTTCTGTTTTTTTTAAAATTTATGGAAACTGCCCCCTACCCTAGCCCCTGCTACGTACAGTCATGGTTCAGTGACAAAGCAATGGCCTCATAACTGTGAGGCCCCAGGATCAACACCGTGTCGATGTGCTATATTAGTGCCCTTTTGTGACGCATTAATCCTCATTACTGTCATTTATGACTTAAGGGCATAGGTCCCCTAGTTGATAAACATAGTAGCATAACAGACATGCTTTAGCAGTCACGCAAAACACATATTGGCAAATTATTATTCAATAAAATCTGAGACTGTATACTATTATCTAGATCTAGTATTTTTAAATTATTTTTAAAATAATTCCATAAATTGGGATAAAAAAAAAATATTCCACCGTTATGAGCAACAGTGTAGTCACCGAGAAACATTGTTTTAAAGCTAGTAGTATTAGTCCTGAGAGGGAGCTATACAACATATAGAGTTTATTATTTACAATTTCATCACTTTAAACTCAATTTCAATCACAACAACGATCATTGCATATTGTAAAATCGCATATAATGCTTCCAATATGTTCATTTGAACCAAATTCATGACCCCATACCAAAACTGTGTATTATCTTTGGAGTTCTTTTTAGCGTTATTTTCACGAGATGTAAAGATAATTAGAATTTAAAATTAGATTTTCTAATGATTGATTAACATGTTATTATTATAATTATTTTTTCTTCATCATCTTCTTCCCTCTTCTTCGTAGAAGACAACAATAATCTTCTCCTCCTCCTCCTTCTTCTGTTTATATTCAGTGTTTCTCATCCCACCTCCCCCAAAAAAAAATTAATAAAAACAAATATGGTTATGATAATCCCCGATCCACCTCTGCTCTGTCTCGAGTCCCATCTACTTGAGTGAGACCCTTTACTGTGAGGCTTGAGGCAAGGAACATGCCTAGTCTCACGTACGTGCAGACATTATTCAGAAGGGAAAGAACGTACTTCCCATAGGCTCAACACGTACCATGCCCCAATCTGTGCCGCATAAAAAAATAACGCAGCCGGGAGGCAAGCTCCTGAGTACGATGACCTTCCATGTTTACAAACAGAACGCACATTTAACATCCGGGAGTTTCAATATTCCACGACTGCAAAGTCAAGATGGCCGCGCACTGTGTCCACAAAATTTGGTTCTATGTTATTCAAGCTATTTTACTGTTTGAGCAAGGTATGTGCGATTTTATGAGTCGGAAGTTGATTGAGAGTATGTAATTGATATCTAACAACAATATTAGAGATGTAAATATGGTTAAATCGCAAGTTTCGTGTTGTACCGTTCCGCCTCACGTCGCAGGCATGACAGTCCCACTCGTTCAATTTTGTGTATGTCCGCCATAGACGACGGTGCAGCGGTTTAACAAAGTTGCAGTGCAGCATGCAGTCTTCACGCTCAAAGTAGGGAGGCCAATGCCCAAATCTAACTTTTTAATTACTAATTTGTTTATACTAAAACTAAGATTAAAAGAAAGCATTTACTTTCACTAAGAAAATCCACCCATCTGCCGACTCCATAGGTTCCATCAAATAGGAGATATCCAGCTGGTTTGTAGCCATTTCCTTCTACGCCTTTCCGTACGTAAGAGCCTTGAAACAATTATATTTCATGTCGCAAAGTTACGTTCATAATTAGACAGGCCCGAGGGACAAAGTTCATGATGAAGTTTAAAACTTCGCGCGAAAGTGCAATCACTCAACAGCGGCTAGCCTTGAATCGGTCGCACACGTACACGTACACACCTTCTTCTTCTTAGTTGATCCCTCCACCGACACAGGCAAGCCCCGATGCAGGCTGAAGTCCAGCCATCAATGTGCGAACGATTACATCTTCTACTACTACGAGCCGAAGACGATGGTTCAAAAAAGGAAAGAAATATATATAATTCATTGATATTTACCTTAGATGTGTATTCCAATAATTTGATTTCCTCATGAGTATTCCTTATTATCAACGATCGAGAAGTTACGAGGTCCAATTAAAATCCATCTTGCAGCGAACACAATCATAGCGCACATCCATGCATGCATGCAACGTACGTGTACTAATATTTCTCTCACTCTCTCTCTCTCTCTCTCCCTTTCGCTATACGTAACATACACACTCACTAACCATGTATCATACAACACACACCTTCAAATCATGGCTTTCATTTCAATTCTCAATTGGAGTATAGACTGCTCACGTAGACTTTTTTTTTTACTGAAATATCTTTTTTTAACACTTCTCATACATTACTGCACGACACTCGTATCTAGTGCTGTGAGAATAAGGTACTAGGGTCTATAAATAAGACTACGCTTTGCGCACGATCTGACCGGAGCTCAGATTATGTCGCAATACCCTTTATTTTTGGCGCGAACAATGACGTCACTGTTCACTGTTTTCCTTCTCATTTTGAGATGGATGTAGCTATAGGGCTCAAACCAACGCAAGATTGACAGAAACATCGTACTCTATCTACTTTCGAATGTTCAGTTTGTAAAAATCTGTATTTAAAAAGATATAATCTTTTTTCTTTATATTTTCTAGTTGTTAGAAGTGGCAATTGTGAACATCTGAAATGTTGATCTCTATCAAAAGTTCTTTACTCAAAACGGATCCCATATTTTTAGGGTCTACCTTCTGCCAATGAGAAGGTTTTTAGTGAGCAAACCTCTACGCCCTCTAGGATTTTCTTAGTCGGTGGTGCGAGTGCGTCAAGGTCGTCTGCAACCACAATTATTGGATTAAAAAACGTCAAAATCTGCAAGATTGTCAACAAATGGTGAAAGACTGTTACAGATCCGTGATTATAGGTATGTTGTGAAATGTATAATTGTATTTTCTTTTCATATTTTCTTCAATTTTTATTTTTACATCATTTTTTTCCCTTTGCTAATTTTTTGAAGTGGGCGACGAGCGCACAAATCGTAGGTGTAGAAGCCTTACGCCCGGGCATTGGCCTCCCTACTCAAAGTCAAAAGGTCCACTCGGTTTGTTTCTATTTCATGTCTTTCACTTTCTTCAATGTGGAATTGCACAAAATAGGACTAGAGTATGCATCGTCAGCTTGGGATCCCTCTACCAAGCAGAATATCAAGTCCCTAGAACGTGTCCAACGACAAGCAGCCAGATTCTGTACTAGCAACTACAGTAGAGAAGAAGGCACAGTCACCAAGGCGCTAAAAGACCTAGGATGGGAATCGCTTCAAACTAGAAGGAGAAACCAGAGACTCAGCATGTTATACAAAATGAAGAATGGACTGGTCGACATTCCTTTGTATGACTATGTACAACCGAATCCCAGAGAAACCAGGGGGAACAACCAGAAGTTCCTACAACTTCGCCACAAAGCTAGAGCCTACCAGGATTCCTTTTTTGTGTCAACCATCAAGGACTGGAATAACCTCCCAACCTCCATAGTAAACAGCCCATCATTAACCACTTTTAAGAACAATTTACTTAAACATTCCCAATAATTTGATTTGATTCAACCCACACACAGCGTGCTCTGTCTACAAATACGTTAGCGTGGATGTGTCTGGAAAGGACATTTTGCTGACCAAATCATACAGATACTGATAGGACTAGTGTAGATCTAGTGCTAGTGGGACTGTTGAGACTGCGACATGAACGAACCGTGCAGAAGAGAAGATAGGCAAATTCATGCAAAAAAATATATTCAAAAACTTGACTTGAAAACACATCAGACAATTAGTCTGAACCGAGTCAGGAGCAGATTTGAAGAAATTATATTTTTAAATGTTGTAAAACCAAAGATATAAGAAGAAAACTGACCAAGTATCTGTACTAAAAATCGTACATGTAAAATTGGTCGTACACATTCGACAGCTCTAAATGACGCGCACGGTTGCGTTACGTGCGTTCTCGAATCCAAAATCATACTTCACACACACACTCTCACCATACCGCGAATGGTCCGTCGTGGGGAGCTAGCCGGCTGAGAGTTTGCAGCGATACCAACGCAGCTTCGGAGCTCCGCAGCGCGCCATTATAGCGGGACTCGGAAAGGTTCGCGGTGGGAAGGCAGTGGCCTAGCTTCTTGCCCAAACAACGCTAGATCGGCTGCTGGCAAAATGAAAATAACTACGATCGAGAACATCGTCGGTTTCTTAACTTTTCAGTGAGATAATTCTGAATTCTAATTGAGACTATATAATAAATTAAATCGACAAAGAAACCTCGGTGGAACTCTTATAACTATACAAAAGCTTGTTTATTTCTTCATTTGACATTTTGTTTTTGACCATTTTTTCGTGCGCGAGTCAATGCAAACTATGTATTGCCAAACTTTCAACACGCAAGGAACGGGGAACACTCGCGGACCTCGTATCAAATTCGTTGCAAAAAAAAAAATCAAGGGTGATTTTGAAGCAGTGTAGAATATTGGCGCTGCAATGCGCAGAAATATACTTGAAAGAAACTTCTAAAATCATACCTGAATTTTCAGAAAATCGTATTTGTATTAGTGTACCTAGATGTGAATTGTTTATAACTCAGATTTTATGAAGATTTGTCGGGAAAAAATGTCAATTTTTTCTGTTTGGTGGTCATTTCTAGGCTAATATTTTAAAAGTTACTTCAGTAATGGTCCCGATGTTTCTCTTATCATACTCGCATGTTATTCCTACATAGATTAAACATAGGATGGTTAAGGGTAAGACCGGATAACATTATAAAAAAGATATATCCTTCCAACCTCCCATATCCAAGTTTTGGGCTGATTATTGCCGACCCACCGCAGCAAGGCCATTCAGATTTTCGTACGCGACCGAAGCGCCCTCTAGTGCCCCATGAATGTGCCTAGAGAAGAGGGGAGCCGGGAGTAAAGTCAAAGAAATTGAAAGAAGAGAAGAGAGCCTGAGTGAGAGTGAGTGAGCAGTAGGGTCGCTGGTCTGAGAATGAGATGAGGATCGTCTGCATAAACAAGGATATCCTCGTAAACAAATCGTGGCCTAAAAAATAAGGATCTTCTGCATTTTTGTGGACGATCCTTTATTTTTGCGGACGCTTCTGTCTGCGTTTACAAAAAGATCCTAGCTTATGCGGACGATCCTTATTTGCGGACCAGTGCCCCTACTGGTAAGAGGAGGCGAAGAAGAAGAAGAGCCTGAATTGAAGTCGAAAAGTTCTTGAACTTCAATCCAAGTTGTTATTATCCTTCAATGGATGCAAGATTTTAATTTACTTACATCTGCTAGTTTGCCTAATTCAGGGACTCTTCAAGTATTATTCTGCTACAGTACATAGCCTACATAGGTTGCAGAGATGAAAATCAAATATTGAATAGGCCTACAAATGTAGACCTGGCTATATCAAATGATTCTCTTCTATTCTCTTAAAGCCCCACCGTACTACTTGTAGCTACTTCCTCCATCTATATCGGAAACAACCCCCTCAATGACCATTGGTCCCCCATGATCCACTTTTTCTTATGTTAATTGAGAGCTGAGTTGATGAGATAGCCACCTGTCAGTGACCACCCTGGGTGGTCTAATCCCTCCTAGCCAAACTAGTACAGATGGCCTTTAAAGGTAATATGTCCCATTTGCAGGTCAAAAAAAAGAGAAAAGGTTAAATTCCAATGGCATTTGAAAGACAATACTTATTTAGAACTTCCCTCTAAACGAAAGGGGTTGAAAATTGCTTTTTGTGGGAAATTAACGACCATTAGTTCTCGAATCGACATAAATGATTGCAATACCTAAGTAATAGTCTGATTTTCAGACCCTTGTACCAAATGGTTGTACGTTTTGTGCTGCATAAATTAGTGTTATTTGATGCAAATATTTCATTAAATCCAAAGGCAAAAGAGAAGGTTACAATTTTGTAAAGTGTCGGGACACACCCATGGATCTAACACAAAACTGATAGTGAATTCTTCACCCACAGTTATGTAAGGGACAAGGTCATTTGTGTGGGGACACAACAATTTTATTTTAATTTATAAAAGTGTTTTACTCTTTTGATTGAATCTTGATTCTTGAGAATTCATTATAATCCAAACTTGGACTCAAAAGTTGTATGAGAAGCTTTCATTGAATGACAAGTTTTGTGAAATATCTCCCCTACCTGAAAGGATCAATTTGATAGATGCTTTCAAAGAAAAGTCTTATAGTGATATATTATATTGATTATATCGATATTTAAAAAATATATGAATGTTTTCAAACTCTAGGTTCAGTTTCCAGCGAAGAGGTTCGGATGAGACTGGTAGAGGAGCCTATAAATCTTGGGTAAGAAGAATGCACAAATTTGTTAGTAGTCATATAAGTCAAGTTGTGTAAATAATTATCCCACTTTTATGACCAACAGTGTATATATATATATATATATGTTTACCTATAATAAATGACAGCTAATGGTGTTTTTTCTAATGCAATCATTTCTTTTCTTTACAATTCTTTTCTCTTGTTAGCAACCAGCAATGGAATGCCCCAGCTCAGCCTAAATCTCTTTTTCCAACAGTTCAATTTTCAAATTTTACAGGTATGGCAGTTCTATAAATTCTATGTTACTGTAATTTGTAGTTAGAGGCAATCTTGGTTTCAAACCAAATGTATGTTGCATGAACACTGCAAATAATTGAACTCTTTGAAATGAATCTGTTTTGTAATATTTAGTGCAAGATGGAAATGGTGTAGTTTGATGTAATTTTCTATGTTGGTAAGAAAAAAATACCTTGTAGTTACCTTCATCACATTATTTCCATTATGAGGTAATCTAAATAAGAACCTACAATATTCTGTTTGAATTTTTTTCTATTCATGTTAAATGTTATCTGATGACAACATGTGTCTTCTATTATATTTAAGCAATTACTGTATACATTTTTTTTTCATTTACTTTCCAGGTCCACCACATTTACGAAGATTAGTAGGAAGATGCTTTTCATTAGTTGAAAATGAGTGAGTATATTAGAAGATATCTGCTCTTACTCTAACTTACAACTTACAGGAAGAACCTTTAGATTTGAGAGAAATTGAATTGGCAAGGTATATTGATAAAAATTCAAAGTCACATCTCAAAGCTGATATATATCTTGGAATTTACAAATAAAAAGGCATCATATAAAAATACTGAAATACATGCAAATACTATGATATAAAATATATAATTAAACATTCAGTAGAGAAATTGATATACAAGGAGTAAAGCTAAAACTTCAAAGAAAGTTAGTGTGGAGCCCTGATGACAGTAATACATGTATACACTCTTTGTTTGTTTTTAATTACAGTTACAAGTATGAATTATGCCCGTTTCAAAATGTAACACAACATGAGCAGAGCTTAAGATGGAACCCCTACAGTGGAATACTGGGGTAAGTTACTTTTCTGATCTCTTTTTTAGTCACTTCTTTTAATAATAAACTTAGTCAACATTCTATTCATTAGTTCCAATCAATTGAACTGTACAATTAAAAGTATACCATGAATGTAATCATATTTTTGTAAAATTATAAGCTCATTTATTTTTTCACCCCTTAATAGATGAGGCCTATCTGTACGGGAAAGATAGTTTTGTAGGAAGTTTGTTACTGTAATAGTTTTTAACTCTTTTAACACTAGTAAGCAAATTTGTAGAACATACAGATATTTTGAGGGTCATGTTTTACCCTCACTGGTATTGAAAACAATATTGACTCATTTAAATCATGACTATTGTTATAAGTAGTAATTTAAAGCATTTTATATATTCAATTTGACTTAGAATGTAGAAATTTACCAATCTTGTTCATAAACATATTAACAAATATATTCATTTATATTTAGACCTGTGTAGTAATTCATGCTTCAATTTCTTGTATCATGATACTGCTGGAGTGTGTACTTCGTCGTCGTTTTAAATTTAAATTATTTATTAAGATGTCTAGTCAAAACCTTTTCTGTTTAAGAGTTGTGCTTTTTTCTGCTTTATAGCGATTCATTTGTACAAGAGTTATTTGAGTTGTGTTTATATTTCCCCCTGAAACTGCATGTTTTTATTATGTAGATCATTTTTTTAAATAATATTGAATGAAACTAAGTGAACTGAGCTGAACTGCTGTGCCAGAAGTATAATATTCCATTCATCTCTCTATATCTTATCCACAGGATATACGAAGAATGGGATATTGTGAATAATACATTCCAGTCCATGATATTCAGAGATGGAGATACGTGTGGACAGAAAAATAGACAAGTTAAAGTGAGTACCTACTTCTAGTTTTCATTTAAAAAATTTTTTTTTCTAGGGGGTGGGTTAGTCTGGTCACTTGATTTTGCATTCAAATGTTCTTGTTGTCAATCTCTGTCTGATGCTTGCCCACAAGACAAGCAGTTCATCTGCATTTGCTTGTCTTGACCCAGGTGTATTATCTGTAAGGAAGAGTTGCTTAATTGCTTTGAGTGCTGCATTGGAATACTTGCAGATGTCGCTCTCGACCCAGGTGTGGCAAATGGGTGCCTGGTAGGGAAAAATTTCTCGAATATTATGAGCTTTGGACTATGTGTAGTATCTAATGGGAATATTTTCTGAATGACTTTGAGTGCTGCATTGAAACTCATGAAGATGACGCTCTCGACCCGGGTGTGGCAAAGGGTACCTGGTAGGAAGGAATACCTGGAATGCTAGAAGCTCTGTACTTGGTATTCTAGTTGAATTAGCTATGGTTAGACCTCCTTCAGCCCCACAGCATCCATATGATCACTATACAAGAATCTTTATTATCCAAAAGCCACATTGTTTTTTTTAATGAACATCTATCCTTGTCAAAAAGTGCCTTATCAAATCAAATATGTTTTTCATTATGATCTTTAGGTAATTAAAACAAGTATACAAAATTGCTACCTTAATACTACAGATAGTTGTAGTTATCAATATTGTTGTTATCATGATCACTGTTCTTTTTGTCACAGGTACAACTGAAATGCGGTACAAAGCATGAGTTAGAACATGTAGGGGAGCCTGTCACATGCGAGTATGCTATGGTTTTCCGTACGCCACTTGTTTGCCATGAACATTCATTGCTTGGTAAGTTTTGATGAGGTGTCATCAGAATGCTTGAATGATATTAAGATATAAGTATTTTTGTTTGTTTTCTAATATCTGACATGAAAGATCAAGAATCATGTTTGATGAGATTATTTTGTTCTTAGTATAGGAGATACAGGGATGATGGTTTGTATGTCACTTGAAAATATTGGAGATAGATGTACGGTTATGATGTTTAAGCATGTAAGTTTAATTTTGACATGTTTGTGAAAATACCTCTGTTTAGTTTATTCATTTAACATTGTAATTTAAGCAAGTCCCTCAAAATATGATATCGTATTCAGTCCTTCAAATTTTGTTTCATGCACCAGTAAATTTATAAATCTTACTTTCATCTCCGTGTCTCTGTCTCTCTTTCTCTGTCTCTCTCTCTTTCTCTCCCTCTCTCTCTCTCTCTCGGTCTCTCTCCTCTCTCTTTCTCTCTCGGTCTCTCTCCTCTCTCTTTCTCTCCCTCTCTCTCTCGGTCTCTTTCCTTCTCTCCCTCTCTCTCTCGGTCTCTCTCCTTCTCTCTCTTTCTCTCCCCCTCTCTCTCTCGGTCTCTCTCTTTCTCTCCCCCCCCCTCTCTCTCCCTCTCCAGTTTATCCCAATTTGAGTGAAGATCAACAAGCAGAGTGGAATGAGTTAGAAGGGAGGTTGTATAGAGAAGAAGTCACCCAACAGGTACGCTCTGCTCAGGCTGGTCTCGTTCAAGTAGACCTTTACCCCTAGTTTCTTTGAAAAGTCTTTGCTGTGGCCCTTACGAACAGGGGCCCCAACTCATAATGACCCTCAGAATTTCACTCACGACCCCCAAATTGTTCTACTTGTAGGGTAACTGGGGGGGGGGGGGGGCCTCATCTCTTGCCTTGGTGGTGCTACATGTAGTTAGCCGTTGAATATTGTATTGTAATCATATTTTCATGTGCGTAAAACAACATATTTTTCTTAAGTGAATATATTTTGGTTCAATTTTGTTTACACTATTCAATTTCATTGTAAATCAACCATTATGAGTTCCTGAACTTTACGTGTTGAAGTTTTTTAAACCGAATAAATAAAAAATAAAAAAAATAAAAAAATAAAAAAATAAATGATTTAGAAGGACCTTCAATACTCTGTTCCCCTTTCTAAGGTAAAAAGGTTGTGATGGAACCCTTATTGAGGCAACCCTTGAAGAGTGTACTACAGTCAAAGCTGCTTTAGTGACCACCTGTATAGAAAGACTGCATTTTTTGTCTCACTTAAGTAGAGTTTCCCATTGAAACCTGTATTAAAGGAACCTTGTGCATAAAGACCACCTGCTCATAAAGACAACATTTCTTGTCTCCCTTTAGTGGTCTTTATATACAGGTTTCACTGTATATGCACTGCTAATGTGACTTGAGCTCTTCATACTCTGACATGTACGTCTATGTTAATAGTAGCATTTGGTTAGGTGCTGCTCAACGGCTTAGTTTCCTGTTAAAATTCATGTTCATAAAGCAGATATATGTTACATTTTTTCAAGATATATTAGTGGACCTGTATTTTTAGGCAAGTTTTGGCAAGAGGTTGATAGAGAAGTGGTTATCAATAGCAAGTCGTTCGTAAATGAATTTTCCTTTATTTGTATATTTGGATTGGCATTTTATGCAATTTTTTTTTTTTCTTTCTATCTCCAATTTCTTACTATTTATATCTCTTCCCTTTCTGTCTCTTTGTTTATCGTTATCTATTTCTCCCTCCATTCAACTCTCTCTCTCCTCCCTACCCAACCTCCCTCTTTTTCTCTCTTCACCTCTCTCTCTCTCTCTCTCTCTCTCTTTCTTTCTCTTTCTCCCTTTGTCTCTTTGTCTCTTTGTCTCTTTCTTACTTTATCTCTTTCTTTCTATTTTGTTGTTGTCCTTACTGCCTCACTCTCTCCCTTCCTTCCTTCCTTCCTTCCTTCCTTCCTTCCTCCTCTCTCTCTCTCACTCTCTCTCTCTCTCTCTCTGTCTCCCTGTCCTTTCTGATGTGCAGGGCTATAAGAAGATGCTGCATACTATCTTTGAGTCTGCAGGGTATGTCCTAAACCCCAAACAGAGGCCCCTTCCTGCCAAACAAGATCATGAGACGCATCCTGATGATTTCACCAGTCTGGACACATGTAAAGACGTAAGTCAAAGTAAAGGTCAGAGGTCGCAGAGGTCATGTGATGCGATTGTCTCATTTAAGGACGTTCCGCAGTAATGTTTGTGCGCACCTTAGTTGCTCAGGGCCAGCTAGTTACATGTTTGTATTCACAGTTCCTAGTATTGTGCACAGTAAAGGGTTTTCTATAACACTTACCTTATTGTCATCTGTTTCTAAATATAGACCAGTTCTTAATTTCACTACATTTTTGGCCAATTTGAAGAGGGATCATTTCAATTATCTGCAAATTTGCAATACAGGTATGTTTCACTAAATATCAATTATCATTGATAGACCAGGGTCCCGTCTTATGCAAAGAGTTGATATCAATCGCAACTATGTACATATGAGATAGGAGACTGCAAACTTGCGATTGATTTGGATCAATCACAACTTTTTGTAAGATGGGGCCCTGGACAAATATGTTTTGCAGCAAAAAGTTTCCAGTCTTTGAGAGAGAGAGTATGATGCTATTGCTATCCAGTTGCTTCTCAATTTGAAGATGTCGTTGCTCAATACAAAAAAATGGTTTTCATGATATGTCTGTGACTTGTAAGAGAAATTATTCTTGATATTTGTAAAATGCCCTTTCTATATTAAAACTGGTTTTCCTTCTCCTTTCTTTCTGTAGGAATATAGAAAACTCAACGCTGAGATAGAAACGTTGAAATCACAACTCGAATCAAGACAAAATGACCCAGGTAAGCTTTTTTTCTTTTTTCTTAAAGCCCTTATTATTCCCTCTCACTATATGTCATTTTAGTATGTTTAGTTTCATGATAACATTCATAATTCAGAAGAGTGCAGAGGAACATATTATCTTCTTTCAAACTGGTATCACAAGATTTAAAACAAGAAAAAAATACATGTACATTCATAGCTCTTTCATTCTTCAAATCTCAAAAATGTGTGATCAATAACCAAGCCTAATGTATTTTAATTTATTTTTTCTTAAATTCCTCATTACTCCTTCTCACTATAGTCATTGTAGTATTGTGAGTTTCACAACAATATTCACAGTTCAGAAAAGTGCAGAGGAAAATGTGATCTATGAAAGATTACAAACAAGGAAAAACAATATATGTGCATTAGCTCCTTCATTCTTCAAATCCTTCAATCTATTCTTGATCAATAACCAAGACTAATGTAATAAAATAAACAACTACCACACATTCCAATGGCTTCTTATAGAAATGTATGTAATGAAATGACATATGTAAATACATGTTTACATTTATGTGGGTCATAGACTACCTCATTAACTACACATATTTCCTTTTTTGATGTTGTTTTTTACTTATTTTGTGTGTGTGATTTGTTTTCTAACAAGAATTACAATAGAATGAGTAATCTATAAAGATGAATAATACCTCTTTAAAACTAACTTGGTATAAATTTGATAATGTGCCATTATCTTTTATTTCTTTCCACTATTGCACTCCCAGCGCAATGGCCCTTTGGAATGGATGGTAGAGTTTTCTTTCTCTCAATTCCAGCAAAATAGCACCTTTAGCATAATGTGAAGTTCTATTGCTCATTTAATGCCATTAAAGCTCAAAACTTGCTTGTATTCTATAAATGATTGTTTCTTTTGTCCTTCTTCGTTATAGAAATCTTTTACAAAATTTCGCTTGCTTTCAGTACCTAGAGCTCCATATCTTTTCAGCATTCTTCAATAAAAAGCTCTTTAGAAGTGCCTAGAGAGTAGAGACTTTCTATAATACTGTACATTTAACAATGAAGTGGATTACAAGAATGGAACATTATTATTATTGAATATTAAAGATAAATTTGAGTTCTGATAAAAAAAAGAAAAATGAAATCTCACAGAATCAAACGAAACTTACACTGAATGTTCAAGATTACAAATAAATATCATGTGCCAAACAATTTTGGAAGAAAATGTACACTGGCTGAGTAATGAGCATAGAAAGATAAGGAAATCAAGGTTAGCTAGCCCGACACCATTTGTGTAGTTCCATATACATCTTTCTGTGTACAGTGCTTGTTACTTTACCAAGACTGGGCCAAATTTATTATGATTTTGGTCCTCCAGAACCTTGCAGTGCACACCAATACTTAAATGCTACATGATCAACTTTTTCTGATCCATTCCACACCTTTTCTTTCACAATGCAATCGCATTAACAGAACTCACCTTTATCTTTAAGATACAATGCTGGAGGCATTATCAACATGTTTGTTTAAAATACATTGATTTAGAAATGTTATAGAAGAAAGAGTGTAGGATCTCCCTTGCAATTGATATTTACGCTGACGTTGACATAACACGTTAGTGATTTTAAAGGTAATACAAAGTTTTGGTATGGGGTCATGAATTTGGTTCAAATGAACATATTGGAAACATATGCGATCCTACAATATTCAGTGATCGTTGTGGCGGTTGAAATCAAGTCTAAAGTTATGAAATTGTAATTAATAAACTCTTTATGTTGTATAGCTCCCTCTCAAGATCAAAATATTAATTAAGCTATACAACAATGTTTCTTGACTAGAATCGACCGATTAGCTATTCCCATTTGGAAATTATATATCACAACTATATATTCTGAGATTTTCATGGTCGCGGCTACCATTGTACGGCGCTATTTGAAAGTTATCAAAATTTACCGGGAGCACTGGTAAATTTTTATATTCAATTTTTCTTGAAAGCATCAGTGTTTTAGGGGCTGAATTTTCTAGTGCTGATAATACATCCACGAGGGCATCCAAATACCGGTATATCAAAATTGTAAAGAATCACTATCCACCTAATTTTCAAAATTTCCCAAAACTTTGTACTACCTTTAATATTCCCCAATATGTCCATAAATTTACAGTTAACAACTTAATTATTCATTATTGATTTGTCTCGATGTTTGTTTCTTGAGAATGTGACATATTAAAGCTTACATCTAAAGGTATTTAAAAAAGACCCTAATTCAACCAGTCCACCTTTCATTTTTGTACAAGGGGTATGAATAACTTAGTTGTAAACTGTATATCATCTGAAGTAATCTGTAGGTATTAGTATCTATTTTCCATGTCCCATAAGCCAATCTGTCTGTATCCAAGTACATTCATGTTCATTAAGCCTTTTGCTTCCTGCAGAATACTCACAAATTTTCAATCTTCTCTTCATTTTTTTCCACCAAATAATTTCTCTCTCTCTTTCTTCACCCCTTTTTAGACACAAATAACTTGTAGTTGTGGTCAGCCCCATTTGTGTTCGATTCATAGAAGGTACAATACACATTGATATTGTTGTCATGCAGTACATGTTGTCTTCATTTTATAGGCTTGTGACATGCAAATTCCTCTCATTCCTTCGCATGCTGTTATCATGCCTGTTTCATTTCTTTTATAGTCACCCAAACACACTGCTAAAAAAATATGGAAATACTACCATGTCCAAACCAGTACAATTCATCCTTCATTGGCAAACACAAACCATGTCTGTCTTTTGTGGTCATATCAGCAATCAATGCAGGTTATAGGACAACATTTTTCTATACAGGCAAAGAGCTTTAGAAAAAAATATAATGCATTGAATGAATCTGTTATATTTTTAAATTTTTTTCTCTAAAGATGGACAAATTGTTTGACTCTAGTTTTGTTTTACACTATTATCTACTTGTTCAGCTATGTGATTAAATGGTGACCATGATATGGTGGATTCACAATTCACTGCGCCATCTAGCAACACCAGTCTTTAGTCGACTTCATGTGATGCATTTTGGGCAGTCAACAAAAATACCAGCTGTGGCATTATTATATACCCTTATACTGCTTTCAAACTGGCTTCAATCGGAGTCACACCGATAAAAATACTGATTAAGTTTTCCTTATGTAAACAAAAGTGAAACCGCCGTTTCCCTGCTGTCGCTTTCATACTGCCGGTGAAATTTACTCGCTGTGGCAAGCCCTAACCGGAAGTGAAGAATTATTGCGTAATTATTAAGCCCGCGCTCCATCTAGCTAGCATGCAGCATGTTCAACCATAGGTCAACAAACACAGCTGGTTACGATAAAGCGTGTGTACACTGCGACCTTTGACCATTTTAATCAGTGTTTTAATCGCTGTTTTCTCCCAAACGCATTCACAGTGGCTCTTTCATCGGTGTCACACCGATATAGTGAGAATTTCTCCTGCTCAGTCTTGATTTTTGTGGGGAAAGTTTTAATAGCTTATCAGGGGTAAAATTTTGCACTAATATCAGAACAATCAATCTCATTGGATGCATTTACACAGTTCCGTGACCTGTTTAGTCATTTCGATCTGCACTGGTTCAAAGATATCGACCCGAGAGCTGTAAAATTGGACCGTCGCGGCTTGCCGGCAGGGGTGCTGTTAATTGTGAATCCAACCTATTACATCTTTCTTTGTTTTTAAATATTGTGTGATTTGAATGTGTAAGCTGTAATAGCAAAGATTATATGCATGTTTCAATAGCAAGGAAGATTACAGGGGAAAAAATTATACAAATAATGCACTGTTGCGAGTGTGTTAGGGCAGGGCCAGAGCACAAAGTTTAATCAGTGCACATAGGTTGTAATGCACTGACTAACCTGAGTGCACTGGAACTGCCCTAACACACGAGCTAAACAGTGCATTATTTGTATTTTAAGACGGGTTTGCAATACATTCTTACAATATAGTCTAGATCTAGAGTATAGATAGATATTAGATCTAGATCTAATGTTAGATCAGCACTTGAAAATTATGCACGAATTAAATTTCGCTGAATTACGCGAAAGCAATATCGGCAGGCATCGAGCACGATGGGAGATGTTTTGCACGGTGGGAATAACTAATGCACGCCCATGTAATGTCAATTGACCAATGGGATTGCTTAGTTTCTAGAACCCATCTTATAATGCTTTTTAAAACATGTCATTCTTCATTTTTTACCCCTTATTATTATTATTATTTCACCCCTTGCATTCGAATCGACAGTACTCCTCTTAACATGCCTGTGTTGCCATCAATCCCTTCTCATTATTTAATTGAATAATTATATTTTCTGCATCATCATACTTTTCATGCATGCCCACACTTGGCACTACCTTTGATTGCCTGTCAAAATATTTTTTCCAGTATATGATTCTGATGATTTATGGCTGTGTCTTACTTCGTCCACCATTGTAATTAGAGAAAATGGCAGCTTTTCACGAAACTGGCATAACTTCAAGTTCGCTGACACCCATTGAAATGCATATATTAAATTGAAAAACGTGTTTCAATGAGATACCAGTGAACTTTTACTGACGCCGGTTTCGTGAAACGATGCCCTGGTTTCCATTTTTTCTAATCGTCAGTAGGCCTAGTAATGGTGTCCAGTGCATGCAACACATGACTCTCGGTTTACACATCTTTCTTCTACTCCAAATTGTTGTTTAAGCAGGTCTATTACTCTTCCAGTCGAACTTCAGCCTATTTGCTGTATGCTGTACCAACGAATGCATGCGTATAGATGAGCAAAATCTATGTTCTCTGAATGTTTTGTGTTACATGCTGTTATACTATATTCAGAATGTCAGCTTTGAGTATTACTTCTAGGCGGAAAAAAATTGCATGTTTAAATACTCTCTAAATGAAGGTAAAAATGATCTGTTAGATTGCCCAAGAGGTAGAACCCTACCCACTTTTGCCTTGGTGAATTTAAAGAAAGCATCATATTGTAAACCATCCAATGACATTCTTTCTCTTATGCCTTCCATTCTTGTCCTATTGCTTTCTCCAGCAGTCGGTATGTCAGTCAACTTGGACGGTGATTACGATAGAGATGATATCTACGATCAGGATTGATAGAAAGCCGACAGTTTTTCGCAAGTCGCAACGACACCCGGTCCATTTCCTGTGAGAAATTCCTATCAAAATGTGAAGCAAACTTATGTGGTATTCTGATATTGTCACATACAAGTACTCTCTCTTAGAGAGCTGTCGACCAGTGTGTTGTAAATTTTTCAATCACAATGTGGCAGTTGGCTTTTAATTGGTAAATTGTCTTTCTAGTTTTTTTTTTTTGAAGTACATCAGAATGATCTTTGTTGTTGTTGATTTTTGAATTCATATCCTTTATCATGGTAGCCTGATTCAGACAATAAAGTTTTATATTAAAATGAATGCATACATGAATTATAAATTAAAAAGCAGCTTGTCATTTTTGTATGTGATGAAACTCAAAGAAAACTTATTTTACTTCTTTTACTTCACAACATGTGTGTAGCTTATGGAACTTCAGCCTTGGCCAGACATTGCCATTGATATTGCACATCTAGATATAGATACATTTCTATTTATAAAAATCGTGAAATATGTTTTTTGCCATCTGTTACACGCTTTTGATGTTAATGTACATCGTACACCATATACAAAACAGTTTGTATAACTCTTTTAAAACATTTGTATAATGTCTTTTACTCCTTCTTTTGATGCCTCCGCATGTCAGGCACTCAAAGGTCAAAGGTCACGGGTCAATATAAATGTGCTAAAATATTGTGCTAGTGCATATTACTTCATCAAAATTAGGCAGGGTCTGCAAATGAGGGCTACCTCCTTTAATCCAATAATTAAAAAATACTGATTATGTTGCAGGTGGAGGCATATATTTGACTGCGTGGAGTCGATTTTTAATATTTTCTTCTTTTATGTACTAAGTGTAGCTGTATTTTAGCATAATATCATTGAATACTAGCATGGCTCTTTAGGCTATTGAATCCTTACTGTGAACAGAATAAGAAATCAGAAATTAACAGAGATGTGTAATAAAATTCTTCAGCTTTGTGCATCATGGAGCATTGGCAAATTTACAAGTGAATGTACATACTCTTTTTTTTTTAATGCTTGTATTATCTAGATGGTAAGAATAATGGATAAGATCGTTATTACATTTCTTGGTGGAAAAACAAAAAATTAATCAATTTGTGTCCAAGAATCCAATCACATTCTGAGACATTGAAAGAAAAAAAGACTAGATTTTTCTTGTTTGAAACACTGAACTCTTGCAATTTCTTGGAATGGTACACAGAATGATATTTATCATTTGTGATTATAAAGCTGGTCAAGGTGCTTTTGTGTTTTTCGTAAACAACAGTTTTTAATCAACAAATTGAAGTGTCAAATCCATGCTAATGAGATATGCTATGTTACATGATATGTGAAAAACTGAAATGTTTGTTCAATATTTTGAGCTCTTTTTCAATTTTCTTTTTGTACTTTATTATAATTTTTGTGTGGTGATACGTGGGATGTAATTTAGGAGCATGATGATTTGATCATTCACTTTATGATATTGGCAAATATCGTCCTTGTTTTCACGAAGTGACGGTAGTCAGGCGCGGATCCAGGATTTCTTAGGGGAGAGGGCCAACTTTCTTATTTTTTTTTTGCTCCCAAAAATTTGAAAATCGCTCAGGGGGGGGGGGGGGGGGGGGGGGGGGGGGGGGGGGGTAGTAAGCTCATTCTTTTTTTTTTTTGTCCTCCAAAATGTTTAAATTTGCACCCCCCCCCCCCTTGAGCACCACGGGGGGGGGGGGGGGGGGGGGGGGGGGGGGCCAACCCCCAAAAAGTTAAAAAATCGTGTGATTTTACATGGTTTTTTTTTTCTTCCTGGCCCCCCCCCCCCTGGATCCCCCACTGCAGTAGTGAGGAAAATCGTCACGCAAAGTGAATGCAATTTTTTTTCACTACCGTCACTTCTTGAAAACAGCGACGATATATGGAACATCTTTTCATAGTGAATCTCTATGAATCTATCACAGTTGCAGTTGTTCCATAAATCTGTCTTAAGCATACCATGTGGTAGGGTCCATGAGCATACGATGAAAAGACAATTAAATAGTAGCTTCATAGACATGATAAGCTCAAATATACTGTATTTTGGTAGTAAAAAGAGTCGCAGCAATAGTGCTTCTCGGACAATTTTTAAAAAATGACCAAAATGAAATGATTTTTATAAAGGTGTGATTACACATGCATCTATGAGGAAAGATGTCTCTTTTCTTGAGAGTTTTAATAATTTGAGCATATATAAAAAACGGTTAACCCAGGTTTGTTAGGAAACTTGGTTACTTAGGCAGGGAGAGTAAAAAGGGAAAGGATGAACGGAGTATGTAGTTTTTGGTTAGGTTTTCATTGCATGGTTTATTCCTTCGATTAAATGTCTCTTAATTGCTATGCTTTAAAGATATAGTAACCTTGATTTAAGGTTGTTTTTTTTTTCAAATAAAAAAAATTGTATTAAATAAAATATTTATATGTTGTGAAATTTGCGTTAACTATCAAGTTTTGTAGAATTGAGTTATGCTGTAAGCTTGGAAATGTAATATTTTGGGAATCAATTAATTGTAATAAATGGTTCATTTTTTTAAATATATTTAATTTACTCTTTGTATATATTTGTACCCATAGAATGATTTAAATAATTTGAAATGTGTATTTGCAAAAACAAACTGATGCTTGGCTTTTGTGAGTGGGCAAAAAGTGGCAACATACAAAAGTGAAAAGAACAAGAAATACAAATCAAAAGTTGTTAGTAGCTGACGTAGACATGCTAGGGGTGATTGTTGTTGTGTTGGTTGTGGTGAAATAGTAGAAGTAGTTGTAGCAGTAATACACTCAAACCTGTCTATATAGCGACCGCCCAAGGGAAACACAAAAGGTGGTCTTTGTAGACAGGTTCCTTTAGTACATGTTTCACAACAAAACATATGTTAACTTTTATCTTTAAAATAACCAGAAAGTACAACTGTACATGATTAATTCACTTCAAATTCACAGCAAAATTCACAGCATGTCATTTTGAGTACGGTTTCTCATTTTCGTCTGGTCCAATTATAAATGATCAAATTTTTATACAACTTTAATGCAAACATTAGTTTTATAGGTTTCTACAAAATGACCCCAAACTTGACCCTTTAAGCTATGACTCTGTGAATAATTATGATCACGTCACAACACGATCATTTTTAGTAGTACCTTATTACAACTCCTATTACAACTCCTACCCCCCCCCCCCCCCCCCCCCCACCCCCCCCCCCCCCCCCCCCCCCCCCCCCCCCCCCCCCCCCCCCCCCCCAATCTATCTAGCTAGTCGCACGTACGTCCCGGTTTTAAAAGTCTTTGAAGAAGAAAAAAAAGGATGCCTGGAAGAAGACTAGTAAATTGTGAAAATGGCATCCAACGTGAACGTTCTCTGTCCGAATGGACGTCGACAAACTGTCAAAGTTTCTCCCAATACGAGAATTCTAGAGGTAAGTTTGCATTGATTTTATAAACAAAAGTATTAGTTTTGAAGTGGCGTATGACTGGAATTGTGCTTTTGGAAGATTGTAGTTTAATTCTGCTTCAGAAATTATGCTGTATCATTGTTTGCAAAAGCTGCTGAAGCAAACGGCATGTCTAATTCTGCCCGTCGCCATCGGCCTGGGATATTTTCATGACCCGTAGACCGCCACTAGCAGTATGCATTGCTCAGCTAGAGAAGTAAAAGTTGCCTTGTTCATGATGTTGACCATTCCAGTCTTAGTCCTACAAACAGTTTGAGGTTTAACCGTAGACGGTAGTGACCTCATACAAACATTAGTGCTAAAAAGTACATAAGTTTTGCACACATCCTTCAGTTTAATTTTGTACAAAAGAAATGGAAATGGGAGAAACATTAATAACAATTTCGTAACATTTGGATTGCCAGAGGGGTTCTGAGTGATGAGGGCGGGTGTAGTTGGATTTGATGGCTGGAGAGGGTTACATTTCTTGTTGTTAAGCTAAGTAATAGCCAAGTTAATCCTGAATATCTGTCCCTCGAGGAAAATCTTTTGAGACAGGACCTCCATTAAAGTCGCATCTCCCTGACCATACCCTGATTTTATTAATATTGAGGAAATAATAACAAGATATTTAATGACTCAATCTAAACCTAAGTCATGGTTTTAATATTTACTTATTAAAAAATTGTGTGATATGATTCGTAATTTTGTACCAAGGTACAAGGTTATGCTTGAAAATGGAAAATAATGTGGAGAAATACATGTGTATCTACACATTAACATGTTGTCATTCTCATGGATCTGTAAATACAGACTGTTTCTTCTTTGGCAGTCACCTTTTCTATGGTAGACCAATTAGTGGAAAAATAATATAAATCTTGGTTATCTTGGCTTGGTAACATTGTTCAGATGAGAGAAAATGGTGCTAACTAGGACTAGGTACAGTGAAGTGACTGCAATGCTAGATGTACTATTAAATGTAATCTGAAAGTTGTGAGTAAAAACAGACATTATCATGATGAAAATTGGGAAAACTGATCTGATCGATTCCTTAATTCTCCAACTATATTATTACAATTTAATTACATTTTAGGTGAATTAAAATCCTCACAAAGCAATAAATTGGCTCCATATACTCTACCATTCCAGACATTTAAATGTTGAAACTTGAAAGATTTTTAAAAGCCTGTCTTATGTCTTATTTTCATGAAAAATTGGTTAGGAGAATTTCAAGGAAAACCATGAATAGCTTTGTGGTTAGAGAATTTTGTCAGGATTTTTTGCATGCTAGAGGGTTAATACAGTAAAAGGAAGATGATAAATAACATTTCATACAAAAACTTCAAAGTTTTTTTATCAACCTTCAACTATGTTTAATACTGAGTCATGTTGTGTTGGGATTGGTGTATGAGATATTGGCAGTAGGAGAGGTACATAAAATGAAGCAGCAAGGAGAGACTTGTAATTCTGGAGTCATATGAGAGTATTTATTATCTCCAAACTTTGGAGAATCAAATCAGTTACGGTACATCATTATGAACTTCCACATATACTGGTATGTAAAACACTAGATGAAGAGAGAGCCAGCTAGAAAGAAGGTATTGGTCTACAAATGTAATGGTGATCAAAACTCAACTCTCTTTCAGAAAACCAGAACATGTAATATTTATACAGAAGGATACAAGTAATATGAGGGTAGGTTATATTGTTAAAGGGACAAAGACATGAATGGGGCATTAAAACATTATAGTTTGTGTGATTGTATGATACTTTTCTATTAACACCAATATTAAGAACTTTTTGATAAACTATTATCATGGAAATCAAGGAATAGATTTTTGAATAAATTGTCAGTATTAATTTTTTCACTGCTAAAGACTCATTTAAAGACTTGTGATGGTGTTCTTATAAATATGACAGGTTTGTAGTCGTGACAAGTTTCTCGTCAGTGATGTTGCCGCTCGTTTTGGCAAAGATTGTTTTGTGCAACATTATTAGCATACAAGTCAAGCGACAGTGTCGGGTTGTTGATCTTGTACTTATGATGGTGAAACAACCCTCAAAAGTACTTTTGAAGCAAACATAATATTTTTGTTTGTGTTGAATAAATTAATGATAATCTCTTTGGCTTCGCCATATATTTGTCTAAAAGAAATAAAGATACTAGTCAATGCACATATTGCAAGTAAGGCTGCGACAAGTACTCGAATACTAGAGTACTCGCATTGTTGACAACTGCTTAAGTACGATTTTTCATACTTGAATACACGGCCGCTATTTTTTTTTTTTTTTTTGCCTGGGAGTGTACTCGAGTACCTCATTACACAGTTATGCACAGCCTTAATTGCAAGAAACCTTTAACATTTACTAAATTGAGCAGTGTAGAATTTTCACATTACATATCAGTAGTCTGAATATGCCTGATCATTATTTTAATACTGGTAAATGCCACCACGGCTGTGTAAACTTAAGATATGAGATTATAATTATATACCGGTACACAATATTGTAGATGGTTTTATTGAGTAAATTTAATTATACAATCTTGACACAATCTTGTTTTTCAGGTCATTGAGATAGTGTGTAAGAAACAGAAGTTCAACGCAGATGACTACAACTTGAAGTAAGTTCCCTGAAAACCTAGACCTTCCAATTTCTCTAGGATACGTGCTTGATTTTTTTTACAGAAAAATTTAAAGTTTAATTTTTAGTTTACTTTGTTTCTCAGGCATACTTGTGTCAAGGCAATAAGATATACTGTATCTTCTTGCCTTGTTTTGGTTGTCCATCAAGAAAGACATCATTACGACCTAATAATTACAAATATCAGTGAGCAATCCTTATGATGAATTGCATGAACTACATGTAGTTATCAAATAAACATAGATTGATAGGATTACCAACAGAGTATCTTAATTATCACAATGCAATTATATTTGAATGTCTAAATGCTGTAGAGTAGTCAGTCGCCTGCCTGCAAGAAGGTGGGTACTGCCATTGGCAATTCATAGTTCTTGCGGCCTTCTTGCAGCCAGCCGACTGGTCCTTATCAACAATTGATTAAAAAGGTTATTAACAGTGGATTATAATTGTCATTGGTGCTATACATGATTACCAATAGTACTACATGGATAACCACTCTAAATAATCCCAGATTCTTACCTGTGTTTCTCTCCACTGACATCAGAGAGCAAACCTTGTCAACAATTCATCAATAAGGTTAACAATGTGTTGTAATGGTCAGTAGTAATATTAGTCAACATGTCTGTTAAAGTAACTTGAGGAAAATAGAAAAAGTGGCCACTGTAGACAGGTGGCCTTCCTCGACTGGTCCTTAAACAAAAATTTCCCTTCTCGAGTGGAGACACATTACATGGCCACTATACATGAAGACAGGTGGCCTTTACAGAGAGGTTGCCACTTAGACAGGTTTGACTCTATATAGAAGCCCCACTGCACTACTTATAGCTACTTGCGCCCTCTATATAGCAAACAATGCCTAATTGGTGACCATTGGTCCCCGATGATCCTCTTTTGTCTTAAATATTTTAATTGAAAGCTGATTTGATGAGATAACCGCCTGTCAGTAACCTTGCAGGGTGGTCTTATCCCTCCTGTAAACTAGTACAGATGGGCTTTAAGATATCCACTGCAAAAAATG
Source organism: Strongylocentrotus purpuratus (assembly GCF_000002235.5). Lineage (NCBI taxonomy): Eukaryota > Metazoa > Echinodermata > Echinoidea > Camarodonta > Strongylocentrotidae > Strongylocentrotus > Strongylocentrotus purpuratus. The sequence goes on along the minus strand of NW_022145599.1, from coordinate 20,737,584 downwards.
ATTTATTTCTTTACCCTCCATTCCAGACATCAGAGAACCATCCTTGACGTCCAGGTACCTTTCCGCTATGCCAACCTCATCAACAATGCCAAGCTAGAGCTGGTCAAAGCGGACGTCTCACGCAGTCTCTCTGGCTCAACCATGGTGGCGCTACAGCTATTCACGGGCGAACGCCTCCAGCATAGCTTTGACTCTACAATATCGCTCTGGGACATTCTACAGCACTGGGAGGGTCAAAGTAGCGACAGGTGAGAATCGGGCCTGGCTCTTTTTCATTTCTTTGAAATTGGGATTCTGCATCTTGGTTGGGACCAATGCTACCGAGGAAGTGAAAATAATACATGTTTTGCATAGTTTGGTCCCCCCCCCCCCCCCAAAAAAAAAAAAAAAAAAAATTGATTTGACTGTAATTTGAGAATATATCTTTTGGTCCCTTTTTATATATGCGTTGGTGATTTTCAAATTTTGACTTGTGACTTAAATTTATAAATGCAGTGTTAAAAGTACATTGTATGTGCTTACCCTACAGTCTGTTTCTAAAAGATTTCACTTGCCCCTGCACCCCCCCCCCCCATCCACTCATAAAGAACAAAATGGTAAATAGGAAATGTTGAATTTGTAAGCAATTCACTCACCATGACACAAAATATGGAGTAAGGCATGTTTTGAGTAAACAGATCACTGTTTTCAAATTATTTGATAATATACATTGACTGTGTAGTGTCTACAATTTTTTTATTTTTATTTTTTTAAAGATCATGAAAATATTTCATTTAAAAATTCCCCACAAAGTTGCCTATGTTTATATTATCTCTCGTATATATCTCACCAATAATTTCTATTAGGTATGCAACTGTTGGTACTTTTTTTTCTTCTGATTTTGTCACAATTTCATGATACAAATGGATGCCAGCTTATACAAAAGACCGAACTAATCAAATAACTATAAAATAAGTTTGAATTTGTATTACAATGCCTACATTATGTCTTTTTTTTTTAAATTGTTGCTATTTTCAATATAATATGTTAACTTTCCCAGGAATTGACATGTTATGCTAATTTCTTTAGTAATATCTTATTTTTTGGTATTTTAAGTAATGTTAATTACATTTAGTAATATAAATTTTTCTGAAGTAATCTTGATTGTGTACAGCATTTTGAAACTTTTATGACACAAGTGCTATATAAATTTGTGTATTATTTATTATTAAACGCAGTTTGCATTGTGTGCAAGATATATGCAAGCCTTTTCTATTTTGTGCATTGGGATACTATCCCCCTTTTATCTCTTCATTTGTTGTTGTGTACAGACCGTCCTTGACATGCCCTTCATCATCCAGCAGTGGGACCGCTGTTCATCCAGTCTGCATCTACATGAGAGAGGAGGTACTAAGTTCAAAGATTGATTGATAACTTATTCTTATTTTGTACGATTGTAAGCCATTTGCTGAGAGGAATATAGTGGATCGTGTATTAAAGGCATAGTTTAAGAATTTTAAATCTGAGATGCATGGCGCTACGTGTTATCAGTGTCTTTGAAATGGTGTAATATTGAAGCCCTAACAAAATTTGAGTGACCGGTTTTACCATACTCATTTTTCCCTATAGACTGTAGTGTTATAAAAACCATTAGGAAAACAAAAAATGAAATGTTGATATCAATCATAAATATCTTGGTAATCAGATAGGCTATCGGCTTGTAAAAGTCATGGGGTTCCTGACTGACCTAAAGGTTTATAATTATCATTGCAACATGAGCTGAATCCAGGATTTTGTTTTAGAATCTGAGACAAAGTTACCGGATCCCTTTAAGCCTATGGCAGTAAGAGAATCAAGTACATAACTGGTTAGCGTCAGAGGTGAGGCACCTTCACCTATGCCAATATACCATTTTCGTAATGTTATCAAATTTAATGCACAAATCTTTGTTAAGTGCCTCGTTACAAATTATTTCATGCACCTATTACAAATAATTGTATTTCAATAATCAGAATGCAATTAGCATACATAACATATTGTTAGTAGGATAATAAAGTCATAATATTAGATAGCTTAGACAGATACCGAGATGTGATTGGTCCAGAGCTCGTCACGTGATATCAATTGCGAGGATCCAAATTGTTATATTTTCCTGGCCGGTCACTTTTCAGTGTTATATTATACCGGCTGGTGAAATGAATATATTGTTAATCAATGCATGTCGCCCTCTTGAGGACTGTATGTCACCAACTACATACATTACACCATTATCGAGGGCCATTTTATTTTTTCAATATTTTTTTTTTCATGAATTTTTTTTTCCCTAGAAATTTTTTTTTTCCCCAAAAAATGCTTTTTTGGATAATTTTTTTTTTTTAATAATTTTTTTTGTTTCCCGAAAAATGCTTTTTTTTTTTTTTTTTTTTTAAGGTGATCTCGACAAATTATTTTTCCGTAATTTTGATTGTCCCCGAAAAAAAATAAAAAAATTTCGGGCTAAAAAAAATATGGACCCCCCCCCCCCCCCCCCACAAAAATAAAAAAAACCAAGGCTATCTAATATAACAGTTATTGACTGGCAGGGGGTATATAACATTCTTTGGACCTGAAGGGAGTTATATTTTCCCTCGTGACCATATTTTCCCTCAGCGCTGCGCGCTTCGGGAAAATATAACCACTTGGGAAATATAACTCCCTTCAGCGGTCCAAATAATGTTATATTACACCCCCTGCCAGTCAATAACTGTATAATGTTTCTCCTTCTTGGCAACAATTAATGTATCGATTTGTATTCTGACTATTGAAATAGAATTATTCATAACGGGTGAATGAAATAATTTTAACAAGGCACTTGATAAAGATTTGTGCATTAAATTGATAACATTACGAAAATGGTCTATTGTACCTGCACCTTTTCCCACATGTTTACATTTTTTGAGTGGCGTGAGGCATAATTGAAGCCTCTTCATGGGAAACAGTCAGCAATAGAAAAATGACAGACTATTCTGGTGCATGGCATCTATCTACATGATTGGAGAGTAAACACCATACCTGAATAAGTAACAAACAAACTGTGTTAAAAAAATGACTAGATCTAGACAACTTTTACAGTTATATGTAGGGTTTTTAATGTCCTTTTATTTTCTATGTCATTCTCTCAAGATTATTGGTGAGGAATGGTTGAAGGCTACCACATTGAAAGGTCTTGGACTGATTGGAGGAAGAGCAATCATCAGGTAAAAGGCAGACCATTGTTTAGTTATTTTTATTTATTTATTTATTTTTTAATTTTTTAAATTTAGACTAGTTTCATTTTTTTTCCCTCTTTTTTTGTTGTTGTTAATTTCATTTATTTATTTTTATTTTTATTTATTTATTTATTTATTTATTTATTTATTTTTTTTTTTTTTGGGGGGGGGAAGAGTCTTGGATTCTATGTACGTCTTCAACAGCAATATAGTTTGAGAGATACCTAAGCATGTGAATCGATGTCGCCAATGGATTCATGATGATTGTTTAGTTATCTGCCTCAGGTTATGTTTGTAAAGTGATAAGAAAAGCTAGCATTAGCAATCACTTACTCTAAAACAGCATCACTAACAGCAGCAACGACAACAAGTGTGCAAGGGAATATTATACAAATATTGACTGCTTTGAGGAGCACTGTTATAGCTAAAGCCCAAGGTGATCTTCAAACTGTACTGTGACCCAAAACGAAGTGGAGGGGCACAGTGCAGGCTCAAGGTTACGAAGGAGCTATAGTTTTGACCTTGACCTGAAAATTCAGTAGTCAATATTTGTTTTATATACTGCATCTCGCTCGGGGATTCTCAAAAAAGGAATTTTTGACAAAATATCTCATTAAAAATGTGGGGAAATTTACTATTCTCAAAGAAGTGCGCATATCCACGGCGTCAATCCATTGTTGACTTTAACCGCTTTCATTGCGTCCTTGCATTGGACGCCCCATTAGAGCCATACCCAGTCAATTTTTTTGCAGCATTGCCCAGCAGTCAGTAGCAAATGTTATGCTTGCAGTTTTGACCAATCAGAGGTCTAGAATCTTAATGCGCGGTATAAACATTTTACCGTATAAAATCAAATCTGACAGGATTCTATTTACACTAATACAGATTACCAGCTAACATCATTCGAGTAGTTGTTTTCTGATCACCAGTATTGAAGGATTGGAATATATGAGCATAAGAATTCTTCATATATGTACAGTGTATGATAACTGTATGATAACATACTGCAAATTGTCATCTTAAGCAGTCATTGTATGCATACAGTGTAGTTGTTTACACGATTGATATGTGTCGTATTGGAAATTGATAAATATCACATTGCCTATTTTGTACTCTTGATAATAAAGACAAAACAAAATTACATTAAATTTTTTTGGTGATATATCCAAGGTTATTGCACAGAGACGTTGAACTTCCCCCTCCTCCAAAGAAAACTCAGCCTGAGACCAAGCCAGAAGTCCCTGCTGCACCAAGTCCTACTGCTGCTGCCCCTCCAAATCAAATGGATTCTTCCACCACACCACAGAGTTCTGCAACATTTGGTCATTCCACTGATGCACATAGGGGTGCTCCTGCAGCAGACTCAGATTCACTACCTAAAATTAAATCAAAACCAGCACCTCCAGTTCCAGTGACTGAAAACACACCCCCCACAAATGAACTTGCCCAGCCAGCTGGCTCGAGTGATACAGCCATGGACTGCGCTACTTCTGATAATATGGATGAATCTGCCATGGAAGTCGATGCAATGGAAATGAAATCAGAGAATACCAATTCCCGAGCCCAAGAGTGCCCTCAAAATGCGAGCAATAGCTCACATCTCGAGGAAAGGACTGTAGCTCAAGAAACGAGTGTGAGGCGAAAAGAAAAGCAGATACCTTCTACAAGCAAAGGGGGAGGAGAAATCCCAAAGGAAGAGAAAACCGAGAAAGTTGTGAAGGACATTGAGAAGAACGAAAGAATCAGCCTGGATGAGTATGCAAGGAGAAGGATACAGAGCTTACTGGAGAAAGAGGAAGAGGTGAGATATATTCAACCATTTGTCATTATTTAAATGATAATAATAATAATGATATTCTGCTTTTATAAAGCCCCCAATACATTGATACAACGATGTGCCTTAGTGCTTTACAGATATATTATTACCCCGGTCATCGGATTCAGGCTTATCCGCACACAATGTATGCACATTTTCCACTCCCTGGGGAGCATTCCATGTTTGCTCCTGTGTCCAGTGGGACATGTTGAAACTACTTGCCCGGTGGCTTGTTGCAGTTGCCACCGTTTGTTTTACCTTAATGTGACGCAATAGATTCAATAACGATGTCTAGAGCAACAAATTAAAGACTTGAGGTATTATTTTTAGTACTCTCTCTCTACATAACCCACCACTTATTGTATTAGTCAATTTTGACTATGTATATTTCTCACTATAATTAAAACTACAATGTAGCTACTACTACTGCCACTGCTACTTTGACTGTTGGTACTGCTGCTACTACTGCTTCTTTGACTGTTGGTACTGCTGCTACAACTGCTTTTACTACAAATCCTACTAGTACTACTACTACTACTTCTTCTTCTTCTTTGTCTTATTCTTCTACTTCCTCCTCCTTTACCTCCTCATCTTTCTCTTTTTTTTTCCCCCTTCTATTTTTAATTTCCTTCTTTTGCCACTTCTACCACCACCAAGTACTCTTACCACCAACTCTACCATCACGACTACCCCCATCACTTGCTTGAAAAATCAGTACAGAACTTGAACTCTACATAAGTTGATCTGTTGTGCAAAATTTGACTTATACCCCATTCACAGTGGCCTCAAACACCGCGACAGCAGCGGGACTGTCCCGCTGCTGTCGCGGTGTTTACTCAGTGTGAAGGCTCTCCGCTATAACACCGCGACAAACACGTGTGATTTGTTTACTTACCTATCACTGACCTCTTTTCTACAGCAATGGGGAACATAAAGTGAAATAGAAATAAAGTAACCAGTGGATTCAAATTGATTTTATTATTATGTAGGTATTATAATTATCCAAATAAAAATATTTCACACTTCAAAAAATTAAAATATTCTGACTGGAAGCAATAAAAATGCTAGTTTTTTAAAAAGTAATATGATCGAGGATACAAAAAGCAACTTGACATGTTTACCGCGCAATTTCAAGCAAGTATTTCCGGTCATATCGGGGTCACTCGCGGGTCATGAGCCATGCATACACGTGTTTGTTACGGAGGTAATAAAAATCACCCGCTGCAGCGTGAATGGGTACATGATATTTATCCCGCTGCTGCAGCGGGATAACTTTTCTACTGTGAATGCATTTGTAGCGGTGTTATGGCGGTGTCGCCGCTCCGCTACAACGCCGCTACAAATTTCAAAACCACTGTGAATGGGGTATTAGACAGCGTAAATAATGCCTGTTTTGCATAGTTTGGTAAATAAAATAAAAAAACTATTTGACCTGTGCGACCTAGAGCTTGGTGGAGTTAACTGTATCTCTCTTGTTGTTTGATAACCAAATTAACGATTTAGAAAATACAATTTACTGATACCTTTTTCAGATGGTGAAATCAATGCAGGAAGCCATGCAGGAGTCTATGAGCCAGAAATCACAAGGAGCCCTGAACCGTCAACCTCGCACAACCAAACCCAAGGCACCTGTTCATGCCTTTGCTGACTTTAAGGTAATTATTGTCAATGTCTAACTTAAAGTGTCCCTATCAACACAATTTGTTTGGTTTGTTAGCACTTCCAAGTCGTAATACATTATTCAAAATATGAGCTTCAAACTTTATATCTGTAACGAGATTTCATGAATTGTCATTGATTTACATCGATATATGTACTTTCAAGTAGCATGTAAGCGATATGTGAGCAGACAACTCAACAGACCCATACATGCTTGCATAAAAAAGGGCCTGAATGGAGTCCAAGTTTGACTTAGGTTTTGTGTGCCCCTTTTATATTATTCTTTATTTTCTTCATACTCCCTATCCATTTATAGCCCAATTATCATTCAGTAAAATGGCAGTGTATGTTGAATAAACGTTAACATTTTCATAACTTAACTTTCCATTCTATCAGTTTCCAGAACCAAAGCATACTGATGCGACAGATGAAGGAAAGGGCAAAGAGAAGCAAGACATTAGTTCAAAGGTAGATATCAGTGATTAAACTTCTGTCCGTAAAGTCTAATGAAGTGAGTTTTTGTTCATGCAAATGATATATAATGCTATGGGAAAACCTCCATTTCTAAAATCCTATACTATTTTTGTCTCAAAGTTGTTGTCGAAGGCCCTGAAAGTTTATAACGTGATTCATGTGTGTGAACACTGTTCAGTTAGTAAAAGTATAAACTCATTTTATTTCGCTGTGTTCGGTATGTCTGCCTTTGTAGGCAAGAGAAGGAGCGGGGAAGGGTTTGGATATTTATGAGAGAGAGAATCGTCCCTTTTTATGGGCCGCCGGAGGCATTATGTTTTTGGGTTGTCCGTACATCTGTATGTCTTGTTCTTGTGATCGCGTTGTCTCTAGAACTGATTGGTGGATTCCTGCCAAACTTGGGTCATGTTTGTATCTTGCAGAGCTAATGAACTGATTAGATTTTGGGGTCACAAGTTCAAAGGTCACAGGGCTCATTATGTATGCAAAAATAGCTCGTGATCACATTACCTGTAGAAGCGATGGTCACGTTCTGACTATCTGGTGACTTCCATTTGAGAATCTTCCTTTTCTTCAAACATTTTCAGACCTTATGGTCCGAATTCACAAAGGAGGTTTGTCGACAAACCTCCTTTTGTTTCGTCAAACCTCTTGTTTTTTACAAACCAGGTTTGTAAAAACCGCGTCAAAACGCGTCATATGACGTACAAAAACCTGGTTTGACGACAAACCTTCCTTTGTGAATTCGGGCCCTCGTGGATTGGCGTTAACAGAGAAATATTGTTCTTCTTTTCTCAGCCTTGTGATAGAAATCAACTGTTGTTTTTTTTTTTTTGTTTTTTTTTTTGGGGGGGGGGGGGGGGTCCAACTGTGGTGACTTCATTTTGAAGGTAATCTTTTCCAACATTTTGTGTATTGGTGTTAATAACGAAATGTTGTTGTTCTTTATCACAATTTTTTGAGAGGGGGGATCAGGTTCTAACTATATGAGAATAACTTTCTTTTTTCAAACATTTTTAGACATTTTGTATATTGGTGTTAACAGAGAAACTTTGTTTTTCTTTTCACAGCCATGTGATAGGAATCAACTAGTGTTCTCACCCGATCAGGATCCTTTCACATTACATGGTTCTTCCGATGTTCCGGATGAATTCTTTGACCTTACAGTGGATGATGTGAGGAGGATGCTCTCCAATCTTAGACATCAAAGGTGAGTAGATAATTAAATAAATGATAAATGAAAAACGGTGCTTATAAAGCGCTTACCACCAAAGTCTCTAAGCGCTATAAATATTGTATATATTCTATATATTATATTATGCAATGGATGAGCAATGGACTGTAGTAGTAAAGTACGCTATGTTGATGTGGTCAAAGAACCGTCCAAATCAAAAGGGAGAGGCAGGTTTTTCTAGAAATGTTCACCCCTTTTGCATCCTTATTTCCCTTTTTTCCCTTCGCATCTATCTATGCTCTTCTATGTGGCAAAGACCAGTCATGAAAATATGCATTTGCTATGTTTTCCATCATTAAACACACTCCAATTTTACAATTCATCATCTAAAAACACTAATAACTTGAAGGAGGGGTTCAATAAACCTAAGAAGGGGGGAGGGGAATCATCATTTATACATATCAAGGTTTTGAAACTGCTAATGATACGTCAGTCAAACTTTTAAAAGCAACATTTCACTGTTTAATGTAGTCACAGTTGATGTATTCTTGCTCTGTCGGTCTGGGAGCCATTTTATAAGTTGATTTTACGAGCAGATCAATGATAAAGGTACTATGTCCCATTTGCAGAAGGTTAAATTCCGACGGCATTTGAAAGATAATACTAATTTAGAACTTCCCTAAAAAAGGTGGGGCTTGAAAATGTCTTCAAGTGGGAAAATAAAGACTATTAGTTGTCAAATTGACTTAGGAGCTATAGAGCCAATAAGTAATAGTCTTGATTTTCAGACCATTGTACCGAATGGTCATACGTTCTATGCTGCGCAAAGATTCAATCAGTTTAATTTTGGCCATCTTAAGAAGTGGGTTATTGATGTAGACAAATGCTCATGTACCCTTTACAGCTCATTTTATGCATGTTATTACCAAAGAAGAAAAAAGGCCAGTCAGTCACTCAATAGTGTCTGACAGTGAAGTCTAGCAAGTAAACGGGTTTCCTTGCATAATTAGAATATTAGGACACTGCAAACGTTCAAATTTCACAGATAGGACATACATGACATATTCATAATTCCTGCAAAGTTCTACAGTATTTGAGGTTGGCTGCAAAAGGGACATAGTACCTTTAAACAGACTTATGTAAAAATTTAATTTTCTAAGTTAGTTACCAGTAAATTTGTTCAATGGAAGAAGTATGCCACCACAACCATATCTCGATCTGGATTTGCTGTTGAAGATCATACCTGTTTTTCTTTCTATAGTGCTGATTCTGAGAGGAACCTCACAACAAAGGCTATGAGAGATGCTCAGGATCAGAAGAAGATGAAGAAATATGATAAGGTTAGATTCAGGCAATCCCTGACCATGCAGCAATCATGATAGTGTGTGTCACAGCCATGATCCTTTATTTGCATTTCAGAGATGGGGTTAGTTAATGGCTGGACTGTTGACTTTCCCATTGTTCAGTTTTGGGCTGTACTTTGTAATTTTTTTCATTGTGTTTACATGTACTCTGGTGATTTGTGTGTTCTGTATAGAAAATGGGTAGAACATTTTGCCAGTACCTTGCTCCAATTGCTCCAGGCTTTTTGTAAATTAAAGATATTGGGTGAGGGTTAGTGTTGCAGTTGGATTTTAGGTTTAGGTTGGGATTAAGGTTAGGGTAGGAGTTAGGTATACTGTTTGGTGTAGAGTTTTGGTGAGTGTAAGAAATTGACTGTGCCATACAACCATGTGCAGAACTTTTATACAGTGGTGGTGGTTATTTTACCCGACTACTAAGAAAGCATAGATGCTTGTAAGTAAGCAACCAGATGGCCGACGGCTTTAGGTCCTCTCCGAGGGACCTGGTAATGAAGATTAATGCCTTACCAAAGGGCACTAGCACATCGCCTTGGTTTCGAACCCGGGTCACCGGATTACGAGACCACTGCTCTACCGACTGAGCTATCGCGCCTCCTCAATAACCTAATAACATGAATGATTGTTATACTTGTAAAATAATTGATGAAAGGAAGTAGTGCTATTCAAGTGACAATTTGTTAAAAATCGTACTTATGATTTTACACTTTTTTAATTTGTTTTGAAGGTTGTTGTTAGAGTTCACTTCCCAGACCGAATCATTCTCCAAGGGTTCTTCAGGCCTCAGGAAAAAGGTAAAGGCTTGTTCACATACACAGAGCTGCCAAGTAGTACGTTTTTAACGTATTAATACGTTTTTTGGGGGTAAAATACGTTTGTACGTTTTGCTGTGCTAAAATACGTTTTTCGAAAGTTTCGAGTATGGCTGTGCAAACGTGGCTGGCTGTGAGAACGAGCATATGCAGAGTTGTGCTATTGCTTTGTATTGGCGATTCCTGCAGCGCGCACGCATCCGCATTGCACACAACACGGGATGTACACCACTCAAAGACGTGCACATTTCCCCAGTCCATGCATACAGTACGGTACATGTACAGAGTATCGAGCCAGCGAATTCAATACACCAGTTTACAGTTGTATCAGTGCGCATGCGCAGACAGAGGTCAGAGGTTATTGGCCCAAAAATTGGGGCCAATAACCTCTGACCTCTGGTATTTATGCGTAAATTAAGATTGCGCCCATGCAAATGATGATATGCGCGCACAACGCAGCGCGCAGGCAGTAATATCATCATAATTTGCATGGGCGCAATCTTAATTTACGCAGGCATGACCTCTAGGTCATTGGCCTTGTTTAAAATGGCGCACACAACTGTAAACTGGTGTATTGCCATATCCTTAACACACGCAAAATACATACCAATGCATTACACACATTGTCACTCACTAACTAGTACAAGAAAGTCCCGTTGTCACTTCCAAAAATCCATCCTAAAAGCCAAATTTTGCTGTCAAAAATGCGGAATCAGAGCCATATTTCCAAAGCATGCGGGGGCTTAGCCCAGTTTTAAGAAACAGTTTCTCCAAAAAAGCGCTAAAAATCAAGAAATCAGTGATTTTATTACAAGTTTTTTCGATTATCGCAAGCCCTTCGAATGTGATGGTATCTTCAAAAAGTCAAATGAAAAACAAACACCGGACCCTGCTGATGCATTGACTTTGTGTACAAATTGATTCGACCCTCATATTCATTGACTTAGCGTTTTATTTTCAGATTTTCTAAAATTCTGTGATGTATTTAAATTATTAAATTTTCCGATAAAATAGGTAAATATATTTAACATATATTTTTAAAAATACAATTTTTTTTCCTTGAAAATGTTTTTTTTTTTTAACTTTTTTTTTTTTTTTTTTTTTTTTTTTTTTTAATTGATAGGTCGGCAGCTGTCAATGATTGAACACATTTTTAATCAAAGAAACATAGTTGCAATAGTATTTTACAGGGAAAATAAAGAAAAAAATCAAAAACAGGCAAAATATGTTTTTCACCTAAAAATATGCTTTTTCATGCTGAATAATATGTTTTTTGAGAATGACAGGTTGGCAGCTCTGCATACATGCCAAGGTTTACCGTTTTTTGTTTAAAGCGTTTTTTTAATTTTTTTAAAATTTTATTTCTGCATTTTTCCAAATATATTATAACTGAATAACAAAGAACATATAAATGTAAGGTATAATACAACATATACAAACAATAATTTCTTCATGTCAAAATGTTTTTTTACATAATATATGTACATATCATAACAAAACTTAATATTTCCATACCATATTATCATAAATTTAAAGTATTATCCGAACTATTCTGTTGGAAAATTAAAACGTTTTTTAAGTGTACTACACTTCACATTTCTGTATCTTACAACAAGCTGATAAGTAATGATGTGTTGGACCATTGTTGCACTCAGCTATATTTTCATCCTTAATTCGAATTGAATTGAATTTAATTGAATTGAATTGAATTTATTAATACGTCTTTATTTTAAAAACTTGTAAAAAGCATGTACCGGTAAAAACAATAACATGGTACAACCATTTGTATCAGATTTGATGTAATGAAAGAGTATTAATTATTCTCTCTTTATACATGGAATACCAACAGGCAAAAAAATTCAAAACTTGAAGGTGGAAAATGATGTATCATTTCTTTCATAAAATGCTGTATCATATATATCCTTTTTTTTCTAGTTGAAGCTGTGAAGGAATTTGTAAGATCAAATTTGGCTGAGAAAGATCAACAGTTTTATCTCTGTAAGTATATGGAACAATATTTTAGATTATCAGTCATAAATACATAAAACAGGAATCATCTGCAAATATTTTCTTGTTGTATATTAGAAGTATTTAGCATCAATTACTTGTCCTAATCAAAATGGAGGTTGACAGATTTACTCTCAACTAATTTTCGAAACCCCTCTATATTTGTCTTTCTGCTTTTAGTTTCATTCATAATTCATATATTTTGCAACTGATTCTTTTTTTTCTCCAGACACCACACCACCAAAGACCATTTTGAAAGACACGACTTTGACTCTTTTCAAGGTAAGCCTTAACAACAAGTGGATGCCTTTTATTTTTATTTTCATACATATACCTGGTACTTGAAATAATGGAACAAGATATATTATTAACCTATCAGGATGTTGTGCCACTTTAATAGTGTGGGATGCTTTATTATCTTGTATTGTCTCCTGGGCGCCAGAAGGGTGTTACATCTTATCCTTCAGAACAGAGTTAAGGCCCTTGTGGCTTTCAAACAGCTGATATTTTCAGAAACCTGCTTGGAGTAATCAAGAATAAAAATCTCTGCACATTTGCAAGAGCCTTTGGCCAAGACATGAATGCTTAATTACCTGATCAGTCAAAAAGATATTTTTCAGATTTAAGAGCAGATATTTGATACCATGGGCGTGAACAAGTGGGATTGCAGCTGCTTTTTCCTGAGAGATTCCAAGAAGATCTGAGGAGATTCCTTGTCTTCCAGTATAAATCAAGGGTATTTCAAAATCTATGTTTTTAATTCGATATACATATCAATCAATCAATTATTGTGATTTATATGTTTTTATAGGCCAAGCTGTTCCCTGCTGCTGTTGTCTATTTTGGTTCCCAAGTTCAAAAAGGTAAGAAGGTTAGAAGGGGAATATCTCTTTAATGTAGCAAGAAGGCTTACTGCATGCTACTGAAATTTTTGGAAAATTGTTTAGATGGTAAAACATCAATTTTTATTTTTATTTGATAATAATAATTTTAATAATAATATTTCATTTATAAAGCGCCTTTTAAACAAGAAATACTTGCAAACAAACAAAGATAGAGAGAGAGATAGAACATTATCATACAAAGCTACATTAATTACAAACAGAGAGGAAAATGACAACAAATTAGAAAAGATGTGTTTTAAGACACTTCTTGAAAGCTGTGAGAGTATGGCAATTCTTGGCATATGGCATAAATAATAATTGTAATGAATAATTAAGATTGAAAGTATTGCCTGCTCAGAGGATTGACCTGTGGTTACGGAAGTGGGAGTTCTTAGCTTTATAACGCACAACCAAGTCTGTATGCTAGTGCTTTTTGTTACAGCAATAATTTACACTTATGAACTCCCACCAATAGAACTTGAACCTGTCATTCTCATGGTACCTGTATTCACTTCCTTAGCAGCATGGGCGTAGATCTGTAATTGATACCTATTGTTCAGGGGGGGGGGGGGATGATCTATTCATTCATCCCCCCCTGAACAATAGGTATTACGTAAGGATTGACGCCCATGCTTAGCAGTAAGGTAAAATGAATATCAACACTAACTGCTGTAATAATTTCTAATTGAAACCCAAATTAAATCCTAAGATTAGAATATGATCTCTCTGTTTTTTCTTCTTCAGATAATTACCTCCATGAGGAGGCTCTGGGGGACCTGGCTTCTCTTCTGCAAGCTGAGAGCATTGTTGCTAAGAAGTGAGTATTGACTGTACATAACAGAAAGTTAAGAGAGCGGTCCAACAATTGACAAATGCCCCCCACCCCCCAATATATATATATATATATATATATACAGTCAAATCTGTCTTAATGACTACCTGTCCATAACGTCCACTTGCCTAACGTGACCAGCGGCCACTCATTTTGCTTCGGCTGGCCACCGAAAATGCCCACAACGCCAGTGCAAGCCGTGTAGCGACCAGCAACAGCATCGCTTGAGCAAGTTTGTACACAGCTAGGCGATCGGCAACACAACGCCTACCGGTTTATAACAGCCATCTGTCTACATCGCCCACTATTTGTGTTTACCTTCGGCGGTCGCTATAGACAGGTTTGACTGTATAATGACTACCCTCAGGAACCCTGGGTCTAATCGTTGCACACATGGCTCCGCACTGACAAATGTTCATTATGGAGAAAAGGAGAGTATATCAGTTATCGTATAAAACTGTGCACAAGGGTTTTATCTCTCTTTGCATATTACTAGGCAATTTAATTTTATACACCATAAAATATATTGAATAAAAACATATATTTGTATCAAAAGGAACTCAACCAAGATTCTTTCACAATTATAAAGGGTGTATTAAGATTTTTGTAATGGAAAAGGGATCATAGTTTTTGTTTGTTAAAGAAGTGAACAAGAAAATAATCTCAGAAAGGGCAAAGGAATGACTCATTTATGACATCACCATCAAAATGTTTTATTTCTTGTTTGATACACAGCATGAACACGGGCATTGCTAGATCAATATCTTCAGAAAATAAATCCAATGCTTCAACTTCTGGCTCGGGTGCATCGTCGTCATCGATAGAAGACAGGCCATCGACCTCTGGTGACCCCGGGTCAGGTCAGGGGTCAACGTCCTCCTCCCAGCAGAAGAGGCAGGCATCACCGTCAAACACTGCCATGGGCTCCACCAAGGTACCCAAATGGTTTAAGATTGGTAAGTAGATTTGGAACTCCTATACCACGGGCAGCAGATCTTGCCCACAGTATTGATTTAGACTAGGAATGGCTATTCTCTTCTCCATGAAACAGAATGGCCCAAATACATGAAGGGTTTTAATCTTACACCATGGTGTAGCATTCTGTAAGTAATTTATGCACTTTGCCTTGTGTCCAGTGTCCGATATTCACATGTGGACAAAAGTGCTTACTTATTTTTACTGGTCCAGGTTTTGAAAAGTTTTCTCCCTTATCACAATATAAATTTGTGTGAAAGATTATGTGTAAAAAGCAGCAGAAACAAAAGCTACTAGTTTTGTAGTAGATCCCAATTCAGATATACATGTCATTGTGCCTCTGGTAGAAGGCTGTTACGACACACGCATGCCAGAAAGCAAATTTCTGATAACTTGCTTCTAGGGTTTTAACTGCTCTATACATGTTTTTCAATTTTAAATAAATTGAAGGGATTTCTCTCTTTGATGATTAATTATAATATAAAAACAGAGCGGACTGTAACTTCCTGATAAGATTAGTTTGTATCAAATAAGCACACACTTTTGAAGTTACAGGCATTTTAATGCTAACGACCTCCTAATTTATTGCAAAAATGCACGTCCGTATTTAGCAGAGCAGTGCAACATGCTTTGACAAATTATGTAATTTGTAGTTTGTTTTTTCTATTTTTCTCTACAGGCAAAAGATGATGCTCTTTCGTCCTACCAATCGAGACCTGGGCCCTGACTTTTAAAAGTTGCGAGTGATGGAGGGTGATTGCAAGTCCTCCGATCAATAGCAAACTTAGAAATCCCTATTTCTTTAATACATCGTTGTAATTGATATCGAGTTATATTCAATTCTAATCCTGATAGCAACTGTTTATATGATGGGGCAACTCTAGAAAAATTACTTAGTTGTGTGAAATACATAGGTTGGAGGTGGTTCTTACAGCTATATTGGTGATGATAGCTTTATTTGAGAATCAATTGAATGATGAAAAAGTGAAACCACTTAAGAATAAACTAAGTGATGTTCTTTCCAACCTATTGGGATCTAATGTTTAGCCAGCAAAGATGAAGAAGTTTGCTGGAGCATTATTAATAATGAGAGGTTTATGTGAGATTTAGTGGAATGATAAAAAACAACAAGATCACAAAAGAATAAACAAAGTGATGCTCTCTCCAATTTATTGACACGTAATGTGCAACTCATGTCTTGATTAGTAACTTAGAAATAGCAAAATGATACCATTAATGATACAGTAGCTCTGTTTGAGAATGAGCTAAATGATGACAAATTATAATTATGATGATAAAGGTAGTCAAGACTTCATTTAAAGAAAATATTCTTTTTGAAATTGAACTGAAAGATGCATTGTTGTATCTGTGGTAAGCTTATAAATCGCAGAGACATTTAAAAGTCCCTTTAAATTCATTTTCATACATAATAGGTACTTGATGGAACATTTATTTCTCCTTATATGGGGAAAGAGGGTATGATTTTTTTTCTCTCTCTCTCTTTTAGAGGTCTCACATGTTGTGAATTTTTTTTCTGGTAGGGTATATCCTTTTACAAATGCTCATATGCCAAGAAATACAATTTTGCATAACTGACAATGAATCTCTGATATTGCATGTACATCAGTTTGAAATCTGATATGTGAATAATATTAGGAGAAACAAAATAACATGGTTCGCTTTATGGGAAGCTATCCAAAATAGATGTAAATGGTTGGAAAGGGGGTTTCCCCTCCACATTCTGTTTGTTACATAGCAGGATGTGATCAGTTCTTTAATCTTACTGTGCTGTTTACATGCTTGTGAGGTACCATTATTCATTCTCATTTCAATCATCCTTGCATCCATTTGGAATATCTTTTAAAGGCCGGCTGTACTAATTCAGCCAGAAGGGATTAGACCACACAGCGATGTCACTGACAGGTGGCTATCTCATCAACTCAGCTCTCAATTAACATAAGAAAAAAAGGATCATGGGGGACCAACAGGCACCGATTAGGCATTGTTTGCTATATAGAGGGCGCAAGTAGCTATAAGTAGGACAGTGTGGCTTTAAGAAATCACAAGAATTGATAAGCTGCAAAATTTCAAGGCATGATTGAAAGGTGAAATCACTGCTTCTGTCTTTGACTCATAATTCAATAAATATGATTGGATATGAAAGCTTATTAAGTGTCTTAAAATTGCAAGTTCTTTTAGACAGTTCACGTAGTAACTTGTTCAGTTAATGTTCATTCATTATCTTTACATCTCAATATATCATTATGAAGTAAAGAAAGATATTTCACCATGTGGCTGATCAAAATATTGATAATCGTAATATACAATATCTGTTGAAAAATTGATGGTTTGATATCGAATATCATATCATTAAATGGTTCAAAACTATTAATTATTTGTTTGATGTTGTCATTATTCCTACAGATTTCGTGTATAACTATATAACTATTTTTCATATTAAGTTAACAAAAGATACAGCATATTTATGTTTGCGGTGCTAAATTGTCACTAGTGATGTGGTATTGTTGATGTAATGTTTTGTTTGGTGGCAGTAATGGTGATAGATGGTGGTAGTGTTGGTATCAAAATATGCTTATCCGACCATAATTATATGCCTAAAACCAGGGGCGGATCTACAGGGGGGGTGGGGGGGGGGGGGGTAGGGGGTTTAACCCCCCCCCCCCCTCCTTGGGCTGCCAAGTGAAAATGTGATGTGCATAGAAAAACGCCATTTTGTGAGAAGATATTCACAAAGAAAGAAATTAAAATTGAATTAGAATTGAATTGAATTTTTAAAAATAGATAATTTGATATCTTGTCGAAAACTACAACATCCTCACCAGCTCGTCTACGACCTATTTATATTTCGTTGTTTTGCCACTTTTCTATTGAGGCTTTGTAGCCTATAATACAGAAAAGCTGTAATGATAAGAACCCTACCATGTACAGAGCCCCACCCCGCTCTGTACCGTGATGGTCTACCTTCGGTTAATACCGATTATTCCATCTCCGAATGCTTAGAAGTTTTCCGAAACCATCCAATTAAAATCCTGTGAATTGTTTTCTTGTTCGATTCATAGGACAAAGACAAATATTGTTTTATTTTTAATGATTTAATTTCATTCGATTTCAAATGATTTCATTTCTTTTCATTTGAATTAATTTAACTTTTCATGGTTTCGGTATTTACAAAGTATGTCCGTGTATTCCATTCATGGGACCGTCTTGCAGTCGGTTGTAGTGCACAAGATTTTTCTCTTCTTTTCAAATCAGACGGTAATGTGTTTAGATTTCACATGGGCGCAGTCTGCTTTTTGTTAAAAAGAAAGAGAAAAAAAAAACACAAGTAGGCTTTTTCGAAGTTTGACATAACTCTTTGTGTCATTTGAAATTGTTTTGTGCTATATCGTTACATTTTTAAAAATATTGCTCAAATTTAAAAGTGTATTCATTTGGTTCATATGATTTGAATTTCAACCTGAAAAGTTTTTCATGAACTCAAGACACAGTAATGCCAGTAATTCCTGTTTAGTTCTATCATCAAATACATAACCAAAACACGAAGAATAGAATGAATATTTACAATACTTACCTAACACTGTATTTCGAAAAGATATCAGACATTTCAATATGACCCCCCCCCCCCTCAAAAATAAAAAAATTGACTTTTTATGTTGCATGAACTAAAAAAAGATACTAAACCAGCGCATCGTGTAGGCCTATATGTAATAACCGCAAATACCAATATATAATTATAATACTGAATTCATTTGCAATTTCCATATTAGTTGTGCTTTCTTAATTGCAGAAATTTACAAATCGCAAATTGTCCATTGCTGTAAAGTCTTGACAAATTATTGCTTTATCTTTTTTGTTTTGTTTGTTGAGATACTTACCTATCTCCAAAGATAAATTATCCGATAAAAGTCATTTGGTTGTCATTTATTTTCACTTTAAAGAGCTTGCAGTAATATGTTGTGGGTTAAATGCGACTTTTAGTAACAACGGCTTTTGAATGCATGAAAAACGCATGGCGATTTGTAAATTTCTGGAATTGGAAAATATAACAAAGAAAGAAAAATTGAAATTGATTTGAAATTGAATTGAATTAAAAAATAAATACAATTTGATATTTTATCGAATACAGTGTTTGTCTACATCATTCTCCTCAGCTCGGCTACGACTTCGTCGATGCTAGGTCGGCAGAGTTGAGAGCTCTGTCGACAGATGTTGCCGATGGCGGTGAGATCGGCGTTGGTCGTAGCACCTCCCATTAAGGTGAGAAGTCGGCCGAGCTGGAATACGTCACTCGAGACCGAGGTCAGCACGTCATCGAGGGCGCATTCCGGAGCGATGTGGACATACACCTCCTGTAAAAAATAAGATGAAATTCTTTTAAATAAAAGGTGTTGGTTTATATTTACAACTACCTGTACATCAACTTCATTGCACACCGAGCTACTGAAATACAAATGATATAAACTTGAGTGAAATAATATGAGATAATGCGGGTAGATAGCCAAGAAAGGGAGGCGTGCCAGGCCCAATTCTGAATATTTTTGAGATCCTGTGGGCACATTGTCTATACATGTCAACAAAAATATGAACACAATAATTATCCAAATAATCCTAGGTTGATCTATTCGCTTGTTCTGCCCCTTTGACCTTTTCTCACAAACAAAAAATGATTTACCAAATTTCATAGAAATTACATTAGAAGGAAAAAAAGACAATAATCAGCATACCCTTCTACGGTACTTCTCCTTGTTTTCATCGGAAAAGCGGTAGAAGTAAGGTGCATCGCAAGGACACGCGAGCCCGAAGTCCACAATAACTGCTTGCCACCGACCAGTTGGTGTCTTCCGGAGCAAGCAGTTATCTTCTTTAAGGTCGTTCATGAGAAAGCCTTTCTCATGGATGCGGCCTAGGGACTTGGCGATGTCGAGAGCCAGAGCAAGCCTGTTTGAAGAAAAAAGGACGGTAATTGGTTTAACAAAAATGATGTTTGATGCATTTAATCAGCATTATTGTATACAAACCTGGGTCGAAAGTGGCAAATGGAGATCAATGTATTTCCACAGACTGCTGTCATATCCACTAGGCCTCTATCAAAATAATGTAGCACTCACATAAAGACTTTTGATCGCTCAAAGACATAAAGATTTAAAGAGAAACTCATTTGTACTCACCCGTCTTGCTGACTAAGGGCTAGCTTTCGCATGCCACGCGCGGCTCAGTGTCCAGGACTCTCCCGTCATCGTATCCCCGACGAAATCCATCGCAAGACCTATCTTACCTGGGCTGATCTCCAAGCATCCAAGAAAAGTGGGAAAGCAATCCTCCCTGCCGAGAACGTCAAGGATGAAAGCTTCCGACTGGATGGCTTTCGCCTGTCAGGTTGAACAAAAACAAAGAAACTTGAGTATAGATACAAATTCAAGACCATTATCAGTATTGTTGTTTTTATATTTTTATCATCATTCTCATTCTTTCCTCTAATTAGTCATAAAGGGGCGGCAACCAAATTATTTTGTTAATTTAGTTAGTTTAAATTAACCAACCTTCCTTGTCATTGCTTTGATGTCGTCAGGTAGTTCGAAGGTTTTCAGCGCGATCGGATGGTCGGTTGCACGATGACGGTAGAGATGTACCGTCCCGTTGGCCCCGCTGCCCAAGAAGATGTCGCCACCGCCCTTGTGAAACGACATCAGATCAGACATCCCCCAAACGTAGGAGGAGGCTGATGGGCCTTGGGCTGGGACAGCTGCTCTGCTCGAAGGCGAAGTGGTTCCACCATCAGCAGCACTCACTTTTGGAGATCTGGTTAGAGAAGAAAGATATCAAAGTAATAATACAAAAATAAAAAAACAATCAAACAAACAAATCACAAAAACCTTCTCCGATTTTTGCATTTGCCCACTTAAATGAAAAGGTAATCAAATGTTATCATTTGTTTTAGAAATTTTCAAACAAAACTATTAAAAAAAATGTTGTTAAAGAAAAAATAATGTTGTCTTACCGTGAAGCTGTGTGTGGAGTAAGTTGGAGAACCACAGGGGCCTGAGTGGTCAGAGGAACTGTTAGAGGGGTACCAGGGCCACTAGCCCAAGGGCTGGGGCTAGGTGGTCTATTGAAAAATGGAAATACAGAAGAATTCGTTCATGTTTATCCTTTCATTCCACAAAATAATACTTTCTGACCAGAATAGTGGCAGCGCAGATCCAAGAGCACAAACGTTGCTTGCATCTCTCTAGAATGTGATATATATACATATATTTATTTTATTTATATGTATTTATTTATGGTTTCTTCGCGTATTTATTCTTTTAATTATTAGTTAATCAATTAATTCATTCATCTGTAATCCGAATTTTATTCCATCATTTATTTGTCTGTTTGTATGTTTTGTTTATCACTATTTTTGTTTACATAGGGTAGCACTTTGTTTGTGATTCTTACATGAGGGATAATGGGATGGTGTCGATGGGGGCTGTGCTAGGAGTAGATGGATGGGTGGGTACTACTCCATTGTCTAATGGTGCTGTAGATGGTGTTTGGGGATTATCTCCAGAACACCTAAAAGACAACAGAAACACCGACATCACATTTTCCATCGTGATATTGGCCTCCTGTCAGTATGATTCGATATTGATTCCATGGCGTAATGCTCTTCACAAGAAGTTGGAAATATTAACTATGTTTCTCAATTACACCACTTTAAATTAACAAGAGCATTACTAGTTCACTTTTATTGTGCTCAATGTATTTTTTGTTGTTGATATTTACCAAGAGATACAAGTAGACGGGCCGCTGTCGGCAGGAGAGAGGACCGTTGGCTGCCATGTCAGATCCTGGGGGAAAATAAGAAAAGAAAATCAAACAGTATTTCTCATGGACATTCTATAGTTATACAACTATGAATACATTTGTTTGTATCATATTAGCATGCCCTTTTTTCGATTTTGAAATAAGAGAACCCTATCGGAAGAGACAAAAATGAGGAAAAGCAATGGGACTAATGAAAATCAACATTGTTATACCGTCAAACCGATATGCAACAAAAATAGAAAAATAAATAAATAAATGGTTTACTTGGAGATTCTTCAAAGCAGCATCTTTCTGCTTTCTGGCCTCAGCCAGCTCTAGCTCCAAGACTTGACCATTCATGGCCTGGTCCAGGTACCTCTCCTCAAATGCCTTAGCCCTTCTCTCTGCGGACACTCTCCTCCTCTCTGATTCTGTCACCAGAGAGCTGATCTTAGTGAGGAGGGCTGTGCTATCTCCATCAGCCCTAACTCCAAGCTGAGTTGCCAGGCTCTGTCATCCAAAACAAATAAGAAGATACAACGAAATAAAGATTTCATTTTGAATTTTGGGTTTCTTATTTAAATCTCTGAAATGTTTTATAAATATGATATGATAATTGTTTGTGTATTAAAGCATCAGACATACAATTCAGTTTTACCTAACATGGTTTAAAACTTTATAAATAAACTCATTCTTAACTTTACTTGTTAAACATTAATCAATTTTTAATTTATACCGCCCTAAAGTGGTTACAATTTGGCCCTTAGGCACATTAATTTACAAAAATATCATAGTCATTAATATTGAATTATATCTCATTTTATATTATTGCTACTGTTGATATCACCAACATATGCGATATTAGTTTCACCATTGCCATCATAATTGCCATAATGAAATTGTTGATTTCATACTATCGATAATATATATTTCTAGCGCAAAAATGAGAAATCCGAATTAATTGATTTCAACTATTATTACTTTTCTAGTCCTCAAGACTTACAACAATGCCTTGCTGAAGTTGTTCTTTCTCCAAGTTGTTCTGGAGGTACTTCAGAAGGAGCTTGCCCGACATAGCTGGTGTGGGTGAGATGGCAGAAGACAGATAGAAGCTGGGGTCTTGGAAGGACCTACATAGCTCCTGTTTATATTAAGTTTGAGGCAAAAATGGTAACTGTTTTTTAAATTTGTATCGGTGAATGATGTGTCCATGTATACGGCTATATAGTAGGCCACTTACAAAATTCAATTGACTATGCATGGTAAACGCAAAGTATACTATCTTAATGTGTTTTATATTTTCTTTTTCGTATTTTCTTCCAAATAAATGTTTTTTTCTTTTTCATTTTGTTACATTTTTGCCTATATATTTTACGTTGGTTATCATTTTTGTTGATCGTTTGAAGTATTTGTCGTATCTATCTGTATCTAATCTATAGATCATTTTTCTATTCTTTTATTTATTTTATTTCATGTTTAATTTTCTTGCTTACATCCTGGGGGATAGCCATCGGTGGTTGGATGGCATCAGGAAAAGCTGACCCGATACAGGGTAAAGGTCTGCCAAGGATATAGGGGTGTGGGGAGCGGATCCGTCCAACGCAAAACATTTCTAGTGATATTATTTAGATACTGTGATCTAAACGAGGGGGTGGGGGCGAAGAAGAAAAGGAGACGAAGTTGAATTGTATAAATAGCACATGAAAAGAAAAGGGGAGATAATGTCATCACGTAAGCGGGTTTGGCAGATATCATGATCAAGATCATCGTTAACATGTTAATGTTAATGATACGGGAATGGATGTGAACACCAACAAAAGTCAACGAAAAGTTCTTTTTGCTTCGATAAAATATAGGATATTGCTCCGATTTTTTTCAAATTTGCTCTAAATAATCATTAATGTGTAAGAATTAGGTACTTACGTGGCGGATGGAAATAAGATCTTTTAAAAGAGTGAAAAATAGGCAAAAACTGTCAAAAGTTTGGCAGAAAGTTCTCGAGATCGCTAAAGTGCAAGAGAATGTGATTTGTGTACATTTTTGTTACCAGGGCGTTAGATAAGGCGTAAATACTTGCAACGCGCAGCGCATACATGAAGCGCATCATTATGCTTCCAGTTTAGTGGCCCCTATTGGCGTTACACGCTTTAACTACGCCCTGCCACGCCCTGGAATGCGCAGAAGTCAGTGCCTTGTGACGATACTGTCATTCAACTTGTCAATGTCAATGTAATGACGTCATCAGAGTTTCACATATTACTGACCAATCGTGGAGCATGAACCTTGCTTTCAGTTTCGAAAATTATTGTTTGGTTACCAATAAAAAAAAACATTTCGTTCCACTTTTACATGAAATTTAATGACAAAATCGTTTGTTTTTTTAATACAAAAGGGGATGAAACTGAACGAAAAAGCATTGCTAATTTATCATTTTTAAAATTAAAATAAAGAAAATATCCCTTAACTGACCAATCACGAAAAGCATACTATTCATGACGAGCGATAAAGCAATCTTTTTAACCAATCAGAAGTGAAACCTTTCTCAGGTGGAGTGAGGGGGAGGGGCCGGAATAGACTTACCCGTTAATAGGAAGTTACTTTGCCGTCCGGTTAACACTTGATTTTATTTTATTTTATTTTATTTTTGCATTTTTTCCAATAATAACATAATAATTTTCCTGAATAACAAAGAACATATAAATGTAAGGTATAATACAACATAAACAAACAATAATTTCTTTATGTAAATTTTTTTTTTTACATAATATATGTACATATAATAACGAAACTTAATATTTCCTAAAATACTAATATTTTCTCTCTCCCATTCTCCCTCTCTCTTTCCCCCTTCCACCGTCATCTATATCCCTCCCTCGTATCAGGACAATTACCCCCGGAAAACTACCCCTAAGGACAACCACCCCAAGGATAACAACTACCCCTGGAAAACTACCCCTAAGGACAACCACCCCAAGGATAACAACTACCCCTGGAAAACTACCCCTAAGGACAACCACCCCGAGGATAACAACTACCCCTGGAAAACTACCCCTAAGGACAAGCACCCCAAGGATAACAACTACCCCTGGAAAACTACCCCTAAGTACAAGCACCCCAAGGATAACAACTACCCCTGGAAAACTACCCCTAAGGACAAGCACCCCAAGGATAACAACTACACCCCTAATGACCCCAAGGACCCCTGGAAAACTACCCTAAGGACAAGCACCCCAAGGATAACAACTACCCCTGGAAAACTACCCCTAAGGACAACCACCCCAAGGATAACAACTACCCCTGGAAAACTACCCCTAAGGACAACCACCCCAAGGATAACAACTACCCCTGGAAAACTACCCCTAAGGACAAGCACCCCAAGGATAACAACTACCCCTGGAAAACTACCCCTAAGGACAAGCACCCCAAGGATAACAACTACCCCTGGAAAACTACCCCTAAGGACAAGCACCCCAAGGATAACAACTACCCCTGGAAAACTACCCCTGAGGACAAGCACCCCAAGGATAACAACTACCCCCGGGAAATTCTCCCCAATAGGACAATAATATTCTTGTGAAGTAGAAAAAAAAATGAGGACCAGAAATTTACCTTTTCTTTTTTGCTCAATGGGGGGCGGGGGGCGTTTAGTTTTTTTTTTAGCCTCACTATGTCCCCCCCCCCCCCATGAGCGATTTTCAAATTTTCGGGGACAAAATAGAAAATATTTAGTGCTCACTACCCCCCCCCCCCCCCCCCAACTAAGCGAAATATCGGCCGGCACGATTTTTCAAATTTTAGCACACTCAAGTTCAAATTAGTTTCAAATTTGGCCCCCCCCCCCCCCAAGAAATTCTGGATCCGCGACTGAATACATTTTAGGCATATAAAGTGTCATATTCCGCTGCCATCCAAACGCCCACTCAAGTCAGCCCCTCCGCCATTACCCTCTCTATTCTCATTCTCCCATCGTTCTCTTTCGCTTTCCATCCGTCTACCTGCCCACCCTTCTCTCCCTCTTTGTATCTCTCTCTCTCTCTCTGTCTGTCTCTCTCTCTTTCTCTGTGTCTCTCTCTTTCTCTCTTCCTCTCCCTATCTCTCTTCTCCCCCCTCTCTCTCTCTCCCTCTTCCCCCTCTCTCTCTCTATTTATATCTCACACACACTGACACATCCTTCCTCTCGTTTGACTTCGATCTCTTTGCATTTTGTTTTTTCACTTCCTATTCTTTCCTCTCTTCTTGAAGTTTTTGTTTTTGTTTTTCTAGTTCCTCTTTTTTTAATTTTGTTTACTTGTTATTATTATAACTATTAACATTCTTCTTGCTCCTCTTCGCTTAATATCTTTTTTCTTCTTCTTCTTCTTCTATTCCTCCTTCTTCTTCTCCTCCTCTTCCTCCTCCCCCTCCTCTCGATTCTCTAATATCTTCATTGTTCTACCTCATTTCTTCATTACTTTTCCAACAGTATCATCCTATTTTGATCCATCGGCTGTTCAAGTGCTTGGCAAGATGACAAGTCATGCACATCCCCTCATTGTCGTAGACCTACAGTTTCAAATATCGCTCTTGAGAAATTCAATGGCCGTTTTGTTTGTGAGCTAGTGATCCTCGAGCTGTCGAAAGTGAAATCTTATCCCCGCTCGTGTCTGATATCGTATGGTCAAGTCAACCTGTGATATATCGATGACAGCGTATTATATCATGTCCGAGTATAGACGACTTCCAGGCCTACAGCTGAAGTAGGGATAGACAGGCCTTGCTAGATTGTAACTGTCATGACTGCATGCATTGGGAAGATGAATTGTCATGACATGTATTTCACTCTCATGGAGGTCTAAACAGCAATGGGATTTCATCTTCATTCATCATTGTTCCACAATTAGAGCTTACTTTAGAAAGATTCACTCGCACTGTGTTTTAAATATAAATAAATCAAGTATATTTTAATCGAAGCTAGTACTTGTAATACAGTACTTGTGGTCATTTTATAAGCAACTGCATCTGTAAGAGAGAAACTTTTCCAACGTCGTCACAATCATGGATTCCGTTTCGACGACGGTGTCGTCGACGTGCGGTGCGAATCTCTCCGTCTCCGACTGCCAAATCATCGCCAGGTTCGACACCGTCCTCTCGCCCATCCTTCTGGGCCTCATCGTCGTCGGTGTCCTGGCCAACTCGATCATGCTCTACGTGATCATCGCCCACCGCGACATGCACACCTTCCCGAATCTGTTCGTGGCCAACCTCTGCATGACGCATTTTCTCTACCTCGCCGTCCTGGCCATCACCGATGTCGTGTATTATCTGAAGTTGGCCATGATGATCCAGACGGAGAGTCTGATATCTTCATCGGCTTACCTTTATGTATCTTTGGTGAGTTGTATGATGCCATCACACTCCCCCTCATCGGTGAGGTGACTCACCCTTTGTATTTTGTCCAAATCTATAACCAAATTATTATTTTGTTCTTCAGATTTGTGTGTAGATCCAAGCCCCCTTAAAAAAAATACCCTCGCACTGCCCCTGAGCGTATATGTTTGCACATAACAATTTGTGGTTATCAGCATATACAATGACGTCAATGAACTGTAACCCCGACATTGCCGCCCTTCACTTCCTCATCTCTTAAAGGAACTATATTTCTGATAATACTAAATATCCGCATCCGACTTCAACGAAATTATTTGTCAATTACTTATATCAAATAATTATTTTTGTATCATATTTAAACTGAGTGACTCATTGGGGAAATTATGCAGCGTTCTTATAATGTTATGTTTATTGTTGTTTTGTACTGTGAATGTCCATGTATGTTCATTTTACAAGCATATGCCTACAGTTAAAATGTCACTGAACGGGCAATTCAATTATCGAAATTTTTTAGCGACATCCAAGTCGAAAAGAAATATTATTTTGATCCCCATCATACAGGTGATCACCAATAATACATGTGCCATGCTGACAGCCCTGTCGATCGAGAGATATATCAAGATTATTGTCGACCCCAAGAAGTCGGCCAAGTTCCAGAGAACGAGGGTCGCTGTGATATCATGCATCGCCGTCTGGACAGGTAAGTTAATTCACTTATAAAATTGAATCATACCATTGTAAAAAGAAAAATCAATCAATCAACAAATCGCCGGACTATACCTTAACCTTATAGATAATATAAATATAAATCTAGCGATGTTTTCGTTTTAATTTATTTATGTCTTTTCAATTGTCTTTTTGCCCAAGGCGTATTCATCTTGCAAAGACAATGCCATTTTGTTCACAATGGTCGTTTTGTTTTCACTTTCGATGTGCAAACACACATCAAGGTGAAAAGGGAGGAAATGGAGGCTTGAGTGATTTTCACATTGAGAAATATGATTTAACTGTCCAATATATGACTCATCAAATAGAAAAAAGGGAACAAACGCTTTTTTATCTTCGTCACATTAATACAATGATAATTTTAATATGCAGAAGTCCCGGCAGAAGTATTGGCTCTAAGCCCAGTAATTTCTAGCACGTCCGGTAGAATCATTCAAAATTTGAGGATTTCATATGGCAGGCTATTTTTAGCGTCGTTTTTTTTTCATCGAACAGTTTCACTTATCATCTGCGCCCCCGTCTTCTACGGCAACTACTCCGATGCTGCGAGCGCTTACTCCGATCCGCAGTACCGCGTCGCCGTCATCATCTCGTTCGTCTTCTCCTACATCGCCCCGCTCGTCATCATCACCATCATCTACTTCCTCATCAGGCGCAAGCTTCGAAAACGCGGCTCCTCCATCAAGGTCAAGAACCGAGATGCGTCGTCGTCGAAGGATTCGACCACGGCTTCAAAGGCCGAGGACGATCACGACTACGAGCTCAAGATCTTGAAGACGGTCTGTTTCATCGTCATCATCTTCACCTTCAACTTCGGATGCCTCTACATCACGAGTATAGTGCTTATGATACTTCCTCTGGATAAGGTTGGTAAAACGTCATTCAAATTGAAATTGAATTGAAACTGAATTAAGATCTGGGGGCTGTTTCACAAAGATCCTAAGTTGAACTTATCTCTAAGTTGGACTTAACAATTATGGAAAGCCGTTAGCATCATTGAAAATATTTTGTAAAACTTATTTTAAAAGGCATAAAATGTTTATTCAAATCAATCATATTTTCTATTATTATGAAAGATTTCATGTTCTTGATGTGGAATTTATGAAAAGTCTGAAATACCTTAATTTTTGCTGTTAAATATATTTTATTTTAAGGCTAAAAATGGCTCTCCATAATTTTTAAGTCCAACTTAGATTTAAGTTTGACTTAGAATCTTTGTGAAACACCCCCTGGTAATATAAAGTGCTGGATGAAAATATGGCATATATTATTTCCTTGTTCGATCCATTAGTTGCATATAATGCAGATGTTATATTTATAGCATGTAATCCGAGGACAGACATTGGCATAGCATGAATCCGCCCATGTCACGATTGAGGGGGAGGGGGGGGGGGGGGGGATCGGTCTTATACTCAGGAAATGATATGTGGATATACAAGGTGATTGATTAGGGGGAGGGTGCGGGAGCTGGCTGCTACGTCTTCTTTTCTCGTCGGATTTCCCTCCCTTTTCCTTTAAAAAAAAAAAGATCTTTTCTCACTTTTGTTATCGCCAGTCTATGGAGAAGGGTGTGGGGGTGGCACATTGCTAAAGATGATGATGATGATTCACAGCATTTGTATGGCGCCATATATCTGTTTCAAAAACATTCCCTCATGACCCCTGTAGTTATGCCACGGAGGACAGATGCAATCATGGTATCTAGTGAGATTTTCCATGCTCTAAAGTTCTAAATTTGCCGATAGAGAATTTTGAATATGGGTCGGTTATACATCACATCCCCACACCCTCCTTATTAGCTTCGCCCCCTGATTTGTTTATTTGACTATAATTTTGCATTTAGCTCCCTCGGCGAGAATGAGTTATCAAACGTTGATTTCATTCAACCCGTATAAGGAAAATTACCCCCTGGACAATCGACCCCGGATAATCATCCCCCCGAAAACTACACCCACGGAAAATAACTCCCCGGAAATCACCCCCGGAAAAATGACTCCTAGGACAACCACCCCTCCCCCCACCCTCCCGCTCCCCCCAAAGGACAACCATCCCCGCGGACAAAAACCCGAGGGTAATAATTTTCGAGGGGGCGGGGGTAAATGTCCTCTGGGGGTAATTTTACGGGGGTGATTTTCCTCGGGGTAATTGTCCCAGAACCCATTCAACCTGCTTAATTTGTGCCTTTAATTGTGGGTAATGCATGAATAATTTCATAACATTAAATGTCATACGTCAATCAATTTTATTTTCTTAGCTCACGGAAGAGATCGTGGTTCAAGTCAGCGAGACGATCGCCATCATGACCGCCAGCATTCACCCGATCGTCTACGGGATGACGCACCCGAGCTTCAATCCTCATGTCAGACGCCTCATCCTCTGTCGCGAAGAATGCTGCCTTCGATGCCGCCGAGGCGAGTGTGATTGCAGCCGATGTTGCCGGGGCGGTCGACCAACATCGCTCCGTAGCGTCATGAGGAAACAGAGTACCCTGGACGGCACCGTCAATGCCAATGACGAGTTCGTTCTAGTCGAGCGGTTCGAGGCAGAGCAATCAAGTCAGCGACAGGAAAATATATGATGTCGTGTGTGTATAGCTATACAAAATGACTTTTGAACGTTCTTCCGTTATAAATATAACTAACTCTTAGTGCTTTAGTTTTTACTGTGATGGTACATGACTGTACATGTATATGGATTAATCTGCTGTCTTTACTCATTTGAGGTTGGCCACTGTCTTGTGCTACGATTATTAATCTTGGATTTCGCGATCTTCTAACTTTTCGTTTTAATCGTCATTTTTAAAAAGTCATGGATCCTCGTCTGTTTGGACATATATATTTATAATGAGATTTTGTTGTTGTTGCAAGTTTAGACTGTTATTATTAGATACCGAAACATATTATCGTATCATTCAAATTAATTAATCTATTTTAATTCATCTATTAGCTGATCTTGCAAAGTAGTTAGTAATTTGACATGATTAATAAACAGAATTACAAACAACCTTTCGTTATGATAGATAGCTGTTTTAATACGTTTGGTTTTATTTTCGGTATAAAAACATACAGGTGATTGAAAGGGACATTAAAAAAAAAAACATATTTTGGGGTTCTTTCCTTCCTTTGAAACATTTTATTTGTTACTGTGTAATCACCAATTGCGCCATGCTAAATGGTAACAACCTTTGCGCATATAAAATACCAGTCTTCTCACAATTGCTCTTTCCACGTTTTTCTTTTAGTTCCCTTCTTCCCATAACATTTTTCTCTCCTACTATTTTATGTCGTTAGGTCATATTCAATCTACCCCTTACTCTTTCGCTCTCTCTCCCTTTCTCTGCATCTATCAACACACATTCTATCTCTCCTATCTCTTCCTTCTCCTTTCACTATTTCGGCTACATCTCTTTCTCTGTCCGCTTCTCATTTTATTCTCTCGCGCTGATTATGACGCAAATATCTCAGAACATCTTCTGTTTCTCTCTTCATTCATCATAGTTACCACCTCGCTCTCTCTCTCTCTCTATTCGCCCCTTCTCTCTCTCTCTCTCTCTCTCTCTATCTATCTATCTTTCCTTCTTCTTTTATGTCTCTCTTTTTCCTTCCCTCTTTCCATTCCTTCCACTTTCGTTGAACAAAAATTATGTCGCGAAAACAATTCTGTTGCTATTTTTCACACACACACACACACACTCTCTCTCTCTCTCTCATCATACTTTAACCCACTTGTCTTTGACATTCATCAATCATGACACACAAGAGCATACCGACCGATATCAAAATACCTCTTTACCTCGTATGGATGACACATGATTGAATGGTGACAGAATAGGACGCGTATTAGGTCTACTTGTCAAATCTACCGGTACCACAGCTGGCCGGCCTGCAACAATCTGTTTCCTCACTTTTGGTATGTTCGGTCACCCGTCTGCCTCGGACACGGGTTCCTTTGCTCATTTTGGGTTTCATTGCTCGGTTGACAGGGCAGCTTCATCCTCCTATCGAGTACAGGAGGAGACATAGGACGCAATTATTGCCGTTTCATCTTTCAAATATTGTTGCCATAACGACACGGCACAGAAGTGCATAACCCAATAATTTTGTTTTATTTCCAAAATATTCGTTATAAGCAGCAGCATGATAATGGAGCCAGACTATAGTCCAGAAGATAGTATGCAGACCAATAATGAGCTTCCAGTTCTAGATCCAGAAGTCGATCCTTTGACGAACATTGCTGGATTTGTGTCGAACATTACCGATACCTTTCCGAACATAGCTGATTCCGCGTCGAATGCAGCAAACTCTGTGCCGAACATAGCTGATTCCGCGTCGATTGTCGCAAACTTATTGCCGAACATAGCTGATTTCCTACCGAACATCACTAACTACTTCCCTAACATAGATGGCTCTTTTCCCAACATCACAGAATACTTCCCTAACATAGATGGTTCTCTTCCGAATATCACTGATGTCTTCCCGAACATCACCGATTTCTTTCGGAACACCATCTCCGATAATCTTGATACCGCTTTTGCTAGGCCTGCGGTAGGAGCTGTAGATACAGGGATGGTTGACAAAGTGACTGAAAAACCGATTACTGAATCAATAATGACCGCAATAACCACGGGTATGACCACGGCAAAGCCAGTGGTCCAAAAGGTTTCAACCTCTATCTTCTCAACGGTGAGCACTTTGAATAGCTCTGTCTTACCGATACCGAAATTCAATTCGACAACAATGGTTCCCACTAAAAAACCAATAAAGAAAATGACAACGCTGTTGGCAAACGTCTCGACGACAACATCATACTACGGCACCGCACCAGGCACCAACACCACGACGTCGGAGTCGATCTGCGGCTCGGGCTACACGGTCGACGAATGCGATTGGGTCGTCAACTTCGAAAGCATCCTCTCTCCCATTCTCATGATCCTCATCATCATCGGACTAGTAGCAAACGTCTACATCGTCTACACCATCATCGTCCGGAAAGACATGAGGACATTCTCGAATCTCTTCATGACCAACCTGAGCGTGACTCATCTCATCTACCTGGTCGTCATCGGTGCTACCGACGTCTACGATTACGTGTTGACGACTCGTGATATAGTCCACAGCAGTATCATACCCTCATCCATTCACCTCTACATAAGTCTCGTAAGTTTAAATTTAAATTCTGAATGTTTTTGTTTAATCCATTTCCACTTGGTACAGGGTATCAGACTCACCTTTAATTAGGAATGAGATTTTATTAGAGTAAGAATATCGAAGTACATATGCTACATTTAAGGTTGATTATCATAATGAACAGCAGGCTATGCCTTATTCTTTGTTATACCAGTCAAATATAGATACGACAATTTAAGCACCATAGTACTGCAGTACCATTGTTATAGGTATAAATTCCTGAAAACATGGACCTACTTAATTAGTACTTTATACAATTTCTGATAAATGCAATAGCGTATCAAGAAAATGATGAACAGGGGAAAGGTTTTACGGGTTGTCACCCCCTCCCCCATTCACAAAATGCTCAAGGCACTCCTGCAATCTGAGGCGCGCACTGTTTCTAAAAAAAAGTATTTTTAAAAGTATGTATTAATTTTCTCCTCCTCTTTTTTCTTCTTCTGGGGCTACGACGGTAACGTTTATTTCTTTGTAACTGAAAATCACCTGTAACTATTTGACCTCTGCATCTAGAACGAAACTTCCCCGTAAATGACAATTTTTCTTCTTCTTCAGGTCATAACCAACTGTGACGTTTCCATGTTAACGGCCCTCTCCGTCGATCGTTACGTTGCCATCAGCGTCGATCCGAAGAAATTGGCCAAGTATTCCAAGGTGAAGATCACCACAGGGATATGCACCCTCGTTTGGATTGGTAAGAGGCTACCATCTGTTCAGTTGGCTTCATGAGGACCGTTTGACCGAAAGTCCGCGAGACCGAAATTATAGGCCTCTTCTCAAAATGACGATCGACAAGTTTCCAAAAATCAAGATTTCTTTTCACTCTCGTCATACAAAGTTGTATTAGTGCTTTTCTTTCGGCAAATTTTCCCGACAACTTCCCGTTTCAAAAAGTTTTAAGAATACTCTGGCTCTAGCAAAATGTTAATTTCCTTTATTTAATAGAGATCTCCTCTAACACTTGTCTGTATATCCATGATGATTGTGTGCGCAATTACATCGTACCACATTGTAATTTCTTATGCAGTGCCGAATTCGACTTTCGTTTTTGTTCTTTGTTCGTTTTTGTTCTGTGACTATCATAATTATTCTCGCCAATTGTTTCATTCAAATACTTTCTCTTTATATCCAGCTTCTTTGGCGGTATGTGCACCCATCTTCTACAGCGTTGACATCACCAACGGTACCTACGACATCTCCGAATCGAGCTTCAAAGTCGCCATGGCCATCTCGTTCGTCGTCTCTTACATCATTCCCCTGAGCGTCATCACCGTCGTCTACTTCGCCATCAGACGCAAGCTTCGAAGGCGAGGCGGCGCTTCCATGCGCGTCAAGAGGGATGGCGTAATGGTGACGCGTACGCCAGAGGAATACCGGCTCTACCACGATCAGCAGGTCCTGCGTAGTATCCTCGTCATCATCCTTCTCTACACGTTTAACTTCGGCGCGCGTTACATCACCAAAATGATCATCTACCTGTCCATACCCTTTGGCAACATCGCTATCTTTGTAGCCACGCAGTTGAGCGAAATGGCAGCCATTTTGACGGCAAGCCTGCAGCCGATTGTCTACGTTGCGTTGCATCCGACTTTCAGCAAGCACACAAGAGAAAAGTTCGCTTGCAGCGGTGGCACGAAGAGTTTGGGATGTTGCACGTACTGCGGCATGTGCTACATCGCGTGTTGCACATGTTGTGGGCTGATTAAGTTGTCGCCGGTCCCGCGACCGAGCATGAGAGGACTCGGAGACGCTGGGAGTCGGAAGAACAAGAAGATTGATGGAGTGGTCTTAGTTGAAAACATGGAACTAGAGATAGTTCCACCTCCTCCATCCCCCATCTCGCGTAATCCCTCTCTTCAAGAGAGTGCTAACTCTCCTCCTCCATTTTCTCTTTATCTTCCTAATTCTCCTCCTAAGTCTCCTCCTCCCCAAACCTCCAGTTCTCCTCCTGAACCCTCTTCTCCAGCCTATATTTCCCATACATCGTCACCCTCTCCCTCACCCCTTTTTGCTCCCTCCAATCAACCACAAAGCTCCTCTTACTCTCCTCCTTCATCTCCTCACATTCCTCTTCCTCCTCCTTCTTATCCACCTCCTTCTCCTCCTTCTTCTCCTCCCTATCAACATGAGTTTCTATTTTTTCCTTCTTCCAGACCTTCTTCCCCTCCTTGTTTGGAATGTGAAGAACCGTAACGTCCATGCACTTGGTTTTAAAAATAGCACTCTTCACGAAGTTAATTTAAGAAACTACAAGTAGTACTGTTTATTCATTAGAATCTTTAGACAAAATACATCTTGACTTTTAATTAGTAAATATACAAATGTTCACAAATTTTCAACCATTTCTGGTCATGAGATGAAATTGAATCATAGTTTTCAAATATTAGGTAAGACATAAATGTTTCACTTTACAAATTATGGGTTTTTGGTGTTTGTTGGGATGGTCGCTTTGCTTTATGACGAGCTAGGCACTGAAAAGGTTCGTCTGATTGGTGATGTAACTTGAAAATCAATTTTTCTTCTCTACCAATAGAAAGAAGGAACTAATTTTCAAGTTTATGACAGGCAGTTTTGTTCATCACCAAAATTATATTTACAAGATATGCTATTCCGTAAAGACAAAACAAAAACACCAGTTCGTAATTATGACATGAAAGAAAATATACACATAATACAAACTGTACATGTGATTATAAATCGATTGATTGGGTTTGAATATCAACCCCACACATATTTCGTAGGCCTGACTTAGGATTAATATCAATTTACTACTTTTCCTTGGTTCTTACAAAGTTGAATTAATCTTCGACAACATGGCGACTACGACATGGTTTCTGAAATCCGCTGTCAGAAGTTGTAGAGTTTGTGTGTCGAGGGTGACGGCGGTAAAGGAAGTTCACAACCGTTGTGAATAATGTCACTCAATCTATCACGACTCACAACTGTTTTCCTCTTTTTTACTTTTACTTAAACCGAGCAAGAACGATCCAGTTATAATTATATGCCTCATTTTCAGAGGCAGAATCCAAGGAATAAAATTGCGAAGAGGTCAGGAATGTCTCTCCGCGAACGCCGACAAAAATGGCCCGAAACAGTACAAATTGATTTTCAACAATTCAGTTCGATGACACCATCTCCGGTAACGTTGCTAGATGTAATCATTATTTTCTTTCCATTGTATTGTTTTATGTCAGCGTCTTTCTGACGAAAGAAAGCAACAAGGATTGTCCATTATTTTGATGGTTTAGCACTCACAATGTTTTACAAAACAAGAACATAGCCTCAGAATCTTCAGCAGGAGAAACATGCCGTCAACTTAGGCCGTCATCGCGGAAAGGAAGGAAGACGGACAGACAGATTCGGTTAATCGTACTCCGAACCGATGGTGATACTGATACCGCCTGGGTGGATATCCGTCTTGTGATACCATCTGTTGGTGTCAACCACAACTGCAGGATCAAAAAATAAATTAAAAGGCAATAAAGATATTAACATCAAATTGAAATATCAAATAGATAAACGTTTATAAAATAATCATGAATTATACTCGAGTGTTAGGCACTTGTTACTACCCATTATCTATTAACAATAGATACATTCAAAGTAGTTGGAAACCATGAATGTGTTGTATTAATATGATTAATCACAATAAAATCTCTGTTGGGTTTTCATCTTCTTTTCGAAAGTTTATAACCGTCCATTGACTAAAATAGATTGACGCCATGATGGCGCCTCATACTACGTTATGACAAAGTCATGATATTCCTCGGGAACAAAGCGATATTCCAAATTCTTTTCCCCTTGCTATATGTGTATACCGTCGTCATAGTCGGTAGGTATTGAGATCCAATTAATCAGAAGACACATCTTTCCTTCAAAGTCTAGCTATTAAGATGGGCAAAGCAAATTTGTAATGATAGTTTGGGTTACCCTGCCGCTATTGCCACATCCTTATTATGTACATATAGGCAGGAAGATGTTTGAGTATTGAATAAAAGCGGGATTGTGGGTACTTACTGACACTTCCTTTGACCATGGTAGCGTTGATTTCATGACAGACGTGTTCACACTCTGGTGGAGGGATGAGGGTCCAGGTCTTGGAGCCACGGATTTGAGCCTGCCACGAGGGTCTGTCCACACTATCAATCTAAGATGATGAATGTGAATGAGTGGACGAAAAAAGAAGGAAATGTGAGGCCTAGAGTCATGTTTCATTAAAATGTAACGATTTATACAACAAATTATATAGTCCTATAATTTGGAGGGAAAAGCCATGTAAATGGAGTTAACGACGATATCCTAAGAAAGAGACAGGACGAGAGAAGGGGAAAAGAGAAGGAAAGACAGGGAGTGAGTGAGTGAGTGAGGGAGTGTGTGTGTGTGTGTGTGTGTGTGTGTGTAAGAGAGAGAGAGAGAGAGAGAGAGAGAGGTGGGAAGAATGACAGGAGTAGAAAAGGAGTAGAAAAGGTGCAGATAATTACGTAAAAGAGCGAAGAATAAACAGATGGAGAAAAATAATGCGTCAGAGATAGTAACAATCAAACAGGGACAAATTAGAAGAGACAACCTACTCAGATACCGATTACGAGATACTATTTAAGCTTATCTGCCATAGTTTACAGGAGGGATTAGAGCGCCCTGCAAGGTCATTGGACAGGTGGTTATCTCATCAACTCAGCTCTCAGTTAACATAAGAAAAAGAGGATCATGGGGGACCAATGGTCACCGATTAGGCATTGTTTGTTATATAGAGGGCGCAAGTAGCTACAAGTAGTGCAGTGGGCCTTTAAAAGCAATAATGCATTTTGACGCATATATAGACAGTGAGGCAATATACAGCTTTACACGAAATCATGTGTTGCCCCCAAAATAAGATACAGCAATTTGGAGCCTTGTGAAAAAATGACGAAAGGTTTACCGATAGAAAAACTAATCATGATCGAAGGGCAAACATAATTATAAGGTTCTATTCCTCAGATTACAACATTTGCTAAGGCAGGGTGACATGGGTTCAGAAAAAAGGTCATCAAATTTACAAACTTACCAATAACTGTTGCCAACTTCATGTGCAAGACTTAATTACTGAGTTGGGTTGCCCAAACCAGCGGCGTCCTTTCACATTCTTTTATTTTCTACAAAGTTGAAGAGTGTTTGCTCACATGAACATTTGCCCCGTGGCCTGGTCCTCCAAGAAAGATCCAGTCTGTGATACTGGACTCGGAACCCTCGGGAAGAAAGTGAGGCAGGGTGTAGTGTCTCCTTAGTTCGGTTGCGATTACAGTATCACAGTTACTCCTAAAAATGAAAAAAATATTAAAAAAATAAAATCGATCGTAACTACTGTCGCAAAATCGGGCGGGAGGGGTGGGGTGGGATGGTGTAGGTTTTCTGCAGTAAGGGTAGGGAAATTAATTCCTTTCATCAAGACATTGATCTACATTTGGGTACCTGGCAGGAATTAATTCCTTGAAATGCTATAGAGCAGTGATAAAACCAGGGTAATAATCGGGAGCGCCAGGAGTGTCGGGTCTGACAGACATGAGCGCTATAGATACAAGAACCCATTATTATTATTATTATTCCTTAGATTCTAGGGCTTTAAATTTCTTTCTCCTTTTCCCCTTTAAAAAACCCATCATGTTTCTTCTCAGAACAAATGTATTCTCCACAATACATTACTATAATTTCATTTCTAAAATTAAAAGATAACAATGTATTTTTTCACATGAATGTATTAATATAAAGAAGACTTCATATTTTGTTTCCATTGCAATAATTTATATAGTATTTTTATTTGTGAACAAAATAAATCGTGGGCAATTCCAATGTTATTGTATGTCTTATAGAAATCGTGTACGGATTATTGTAATATTCGCACATATTTTAAATACGGATGGACCATTTAAGCTAATATAAGCCAGTTCACGGTTGCAGTCTGAGCATGAGCAGATAAAGGTCATTGCAGAACAAATTGTGAAATACACGGAGACGAAATACTGGATACATGCTCATGAAAGTTATGTATTCATTTATGCACAAGCAGTGCACTCCATGGCACACAGGTGGAAGTATTCTTTGAAAAGGGAAACAAAGGCTATTTATGTAGCACCTCCATCGCTGTAGGAGTGATTATTTCCAAATGTACAAAGTGGGACTTCTTCATGTTTTGAAGATCTGTGAATATTCGAGGTCATTGCAGTAATTAATGTGCTAACCGTGAAGTGGTCTACTGCCATAAGGTTTATGATTCACGCATTCAAAATAATCATTGAATTTGCATCAAAATATGAAATATACAAAATGATGAGGACGAAGGTATAGCTATTAGTATTAGTATAAAGTACAGGTACATTTACCCGTGAACGCTAATATCACAACAACAACAACAACAACAAAATTCGCACGTTAGAGATGATAAGTATTGCAACTTTTGTTAGAACTATATACTAACTTTGTGTGCTGGAAAAAGTTTTAAAAAGAGGAGTAAAACAAAGATCATTCTCACTCATGTGTTTAAAACACGTGTGATAAGTGTACACCCCTTTCCTCGTAAATTCTATTATTACTAAATATCTTAGGACCGAGAATACTTCTTTTATAATATTTGAAACATCACATAATAATGAAAGAAAATTACAATTTATTATTCAATACTTGATATCACACTACGTATACAGCCATTATCAAACTTAATTGAAAGGAATATGCACACTGTCTGTTTCGACAGGCAGTCGGAAATACTCTTCTGATTCTTCATAAAGAGGCTTAAATTATGAAATTAAAATTGAGTGATTCGCAACTTTAATGGTTCACAACACTGATAACATAATCATGTTTATCATTCATATTATCACATGTTTATCCCTGTTATATTCTATTGTTTCATTGATAGTACGTTTGAAATATGTTTGTACTCTCATTTCCCGAGAGGGGGTCGATATAGAGTCAATAAAATCTTACTTTATTTTCATTATCACAACAATGATATCATTATAATGATATGCGATACAACAAATTAAAGGGTTCAGATCTTGTAGTACTCACCATCCAACATACCACGGCTCCTCCTTGAAGTCAGCTTTCTCATCAGACATGTTCAGAAATTCCTCAAATGACTCGATTCCAGACTTATACGGGAAGAACTGGCAATTCTCCTGCGCCTCTAACGCCCTTTCGTTATCCTTGTACAAATTTTGGAAGAACTTGACGCTGAAAACATCCGGAGCGGTCCAATTTTTGGTCCCTCCTTCTTGAATAAGGGCTGGTCGACCGGTGTAGGCATGTATGTCCAGATAATCCTCGCGGGAGATGTCTCTGTAGGTTGGGAAGGATGTGAGCCCTTCGCAGAAATCGCATTTTTCGATGGGTCTTGAAATTTCCACTAGCAGGAGGTTTGCTTCCAATAAGCATGGGTTTTCTGTGAGAATGCCAGTCAAACTGCTGAGATGTCCAAAGTAATGAAGGCACGACAGGGCACCCGCCGAACAAAGCAGCAACGGTATTAGAAAACGGAAGAATACGGTGATGAGCGCTGACGGAAGGCTACGAGATCCAGCGGAGTTCCCACTAGCGTGTTCGCCAGAACCCTGGCCTGCAAGAGCAGAGGCATGCCCCTCGCGTTTGGCTGAATCGCTGCATTTCGCTAGCAAAACATGTTCCACTTCGGTCAAGGTTAACCCAGCTTTGACAGCGTCTGCCTTCAGTTTGGATAAGCTGTTGATCAGTTTACTCTTACTTCCATCCATTGTAGATGAAGCAGATAAGCTAGTTGATTATGAAAAACAAATCTATGATGGTACATCATTCAAGCTAGAGCCGAGTGTTGAGATCGAGAAACAGTCGGTTCGTGTTGTTATAAACTTCCGGGTTCAATGATCTTTCTTTACATGTGTCAGATGTTGGGGGCGTGGCTTTCGTGGCTCAAGACAATGATTTGTATTTCTCCCCTTCTGGGACATGGAAGAAATACAGTTGCAATGATAGTTGTATA
Organism: Strongylocentrotus purpuratus; assembly: GCF_000002235.5. Classification (NCBI taxonomy): domain Eukaryota; kingdom Metazoa; phylum Echinodermata; class Echinoidea; order Camarodonta; family Strongylocentrotidae; genus Strongylocentrotus; species Strongylocentrotus purpuratus. Next base: position 20,696,287 of record NW_022145599.1, on the reverse strand, counting down.
AAAAAAAATTAAAAACACGGAAAATCTTTGGCACATATCATAACTGGCAGTACACTATATGTATGGTGTATGTATACTTTGAGACTAAAAACGACAACATTTACAGTGAAAAAAAAATACACGGGGGCTCGGGGCGAATTAGCCCCCGAAATGCTAAAAAGAGCCCCCAAAAATGTGCGTAGAGTTCAATGCAAAACAAATTAAAGATTGTCATTTTCATGCAAGCAAGCTTGAAAAGTAGCCCCCGAAGTATTTTTTTTCCCTGTTAACGTACGTATTAAAAAAGGACAAAACAAATTATCAGTCGTGAGAGTTGGTGAAATCATGGATGGTGATCCTAATTATCCCGCCCCCCTCACTCAGTGTTATTTAGGGTACGCGTATGCATTTTCCTTCCTTAATTTGAAAGCACCCCCCCCCCCCCCAAATTCCGGTGTGCAAAGTCAATACGGGCCGATTTTTTGTGTATTACGTAGGCCTACGTTTTAGCCGGACTATGTTGGTGAAAAGTACCCCTTTATACATACCAGAGATTTTGGGATTTTGAGTCTGTTCCCGGAGGCATCATTTTTTTCTTCTGCGGCACAGATTGGGGCTTTACAAAAAAGAGGTCTTGATTTAACCCTAACTCTAACCCTAACCCTAACCCTAATCTTTCCCATAGGCTCAACACGCACCTAACCCCAATCTGTGCTGTAGAAAAAAATAACGCTTCCTGGAGTGGGGGGGGGGGGGGGGGGGAGGGTGGAATTAACAATTTATCAATATCAGACTCCTTGGTTAAATCACAGCTTTGTTTTATTGTTATGTTCCCGTTTCTTTCCTTTTTATTGATGCATTACTTCTTCTTATTGTTATGTTCACTTTTGCATATAAGCCCGGCCGCGACCATTTAATAAGAAGGATCGAGGCAAGCATAGAGCGATATCATAGCTCTATGGAGGCAAGCACCAACAATGGGGCCTATAGTATCTTTAAATCGTACAATTGAAAAGGAAAAAGAAGATTTTGCAGGTGTCGGCTGATGGTACTGCAATAGAAGTAAGTGAATAGATTTGGACGTTTAAACAAATATCGTATGACATTTGAACTGAATAATAATTGACACCATTTGGAAGATGAGATCTTACTTTTTACTCTCATAATTATATGTCACATGCCGAAGCAAGTTGTATAGATATATTGACCGCTATGAGATGCATCGCTATTTCTATAGGCTCAATTGACGTTACATATGGATGTAACGTCTCCGAGAGCCAGTATAGAAACAGCTATGCTTATTAAATCAGTCCATATATCTTTGTATCCTTTTAACATTAAGTTAATGTAATTTGCATAATTATGAGGATAATGCTTGGGATATATTTTGGGGCTATACGACACAACGCCCCAGCCCGGGGCTCCTACTCTAATATCGATATGTAGGTCCTAAGGAATCCCTGTATAAACCAAAAAAGGCGTATAAGATAAGAGTATAAGAGCAATTCATGTGTTGTTATCACAATTATATACCATTCGGGGGCTCCGGGACGCGACTTCTTGTAACCTTACCAAGCCATAGCGCTGCATTTGAATATTTGAATACTTGTGTTTGTACGTCGGTTTGGTGCATGGAGATTAAAATTAAATCGGCCAGAATCTGGACTATAAACCGGTATGTCGCAATGAGTATGGACAAATGTAGACCTGGGTAGTCATTTGTTTACGGCAAGCCTCCCGATTATTTGCGATGTCATTTAAATCTGCACTGGTAATGTCTGTATGAAAGCTCATTATTTGATAAATTATCGCATCAGATCCTTTGTGCGTGCGTATTATGCATATTTAAGAGCGCATGACGTATATGTTTCTTTTGAGCCAATCAAATGCAGCGCTAGGATGGCTGGGTAAGGTTTTTTTTAATTTTTAATTCGCCTCCAGGACGAGGCCCCCGCCCCCAAACACTTATAACAAAAATTAGCCAGAGGCTACTACCAAAACATCGTTCAGTAGGTCCTGGGAGAGCCATGTACCAAAACAGACAGTCTGTCGTATAACCACAAAATAATGTGATCTTATAATATATATAACATGGGGCACGACGCCCCCGACCCCATTTCCACATATGTGAATATTATGCAGGGGGCTCCTATCCTAACATCGTTCAGAAAGTCCTAGGGAAGCCCTGTACCAAAAATTGCATTTGTTCAACAACAAATCAATGATGTTTACCTTATATATCCTTTGGGGGCTCCGAGACGACGCCCCGCCCCAAACCCTTTTATGAAAGGTTTGCAGGGGGCTCTCACCCTAATAACGTGCAATAGGTCATATAAGGAAGCCCTGTACCAAAAATGGCCCTGGTCACAAGAAACCAATGTATTTTTACCTTATATGTTATTTGGGGGCTCCGGGACGACGCCCCCGTCCCCACAACCCTACATTAACTTTTGCCGAGGGCTCCTACCCTAAAATCGTTCAGTAGGTTCTAAGAAACCCCTGTACCAAATATTGCGCTTATTCGTGTCTGGCCAGTAACGACAATTATCATCTGACTAAGGAGGTATTAAGAAACTCTATTCATTATGCGGATTATATGCAAATGAGCTCATTAAATATGCACAAAAACCAAAAAATGCCTTATTTGCTCTATCTCTGTCCGTTTCGTAAAATTCCTTCACAAATTAACGTAACTGTTGATATATCTAATTAATTAAATAGCAATACTGACAAATCATAAATCGGTTTTATTCAGATTACAGGCCTCTAAATTTCATTAACTGTTCCAAATGTAAGCTTCAACTGTGGGGATATATAGACTAATTTTAAAAGTCAAATATTGGGAGGATCAAGAATCAAGGATCAAGGATCAAGGATCAAGATAAAATGCTGGCCCCAAATTCACAGCGGTGGCCACACGTCGATTTCTCCAGGACTACGGGTATCCATCATCGCCTCTCCTCTGTCGCACATCCCCCATACCAACTGTTGCGCTGAAGTAGATGTGAAGACTGTCAAGAGGTCTCTCTTGGACAACACTAGTCCTACTGGTGTCCTTGACGCAGACAACATCTCTACAGCTAAGTCAACGACATCTGGACACCTGTTTACACGTTGCGTGAGACCCTACATCTACAAAATCCTCAAGAAGTTACTTCGCTATGGAATCTACAACATCTTCGAGCGACCCTCACGTGGAAGATATGGATTCTACATCTACAAGACCTCAAACAAGTCCACCCTGATAACCGGCCTTGAACATCTTTACAGCTTCGTCAACGACATCTGGGACTCCTGTCTACACGTGGCGTGAGACCCTCGCAGGCCGTCGGGAAGCTTCGCAATCTATGGATTCTACATCTACAAAATCCTCAAGAAGTTACTTCGCTATGGAATCTACGACAGCTTCGAGCGACCCTCACTTGAACATCTTTACAGCTTCGTCAACGACATCTGGGACTCCTGTTTACACGTGGCGTGAGACCCTCGCAGGCCCTCGGGAAGCTTCGCAATCTATGGATTCTACATCTACAAAATCCTCAAGCAGTTATCATACCGGCAACTGCAGTTAGGCCATGATCATCATGAACAGCTTCGTCAACAATTGCTTTGAGCGAGAGGTGATGGACTCCTGCTACACGTAGCGTACCCTCGCAGGTCGTCGGGAAGCTAATTTGCAATCTATAGATTCTACATCTACAAAATCCCCAAGATGTTGCTTCGCTATGGAATCTACGACATCTTCGAGCGACCCTCACGTGGAAGATATGGATTTCTACATCTACGAAGACCTCAAACAAGTTCACCCTGATAACCGGCCTTGAACATCTTTACAGCTTCGTCAACGACATCTGGACTCCTGTTTACACGTGGCTTGAGACCCTCGCAGGTCGTCGGGAAGCTTCGCAATCTATGGATTCTACATCTACATCTACATGATCATCATGAACAGCTTCGTCAACGATTGCTTTGAGCGAGAGGTGCTGGACTCCTGCTACACGTAGCGTACCCTAGCTTGCAGGTCGTCAGGAAGCTTCGCAATCTATGGATTCTACATTATAAAGTCCTCAAGCAGGTTCATCCTGAACAGCTTCGTCAACATATCTTTCAGCGAGAGGTGCTGATGAACGCTTGTCAGAATTACACACTAAACAACGACGTGCCTATGGGAGAGCCTCGTCTACGACATCGCGTTACTCGTTACAGTCCTACTACACTCCTACTTACACGACAGCGGACTAATGTTGTCCAGGAAAAGACGCTTGACAGTCTTCACATCTACTTCAGCGCAACAGTTGGTATGGGGGATGTGCGACAGAGGAGAGGCGATAATGGATACCCGCAGTCCTTGAGAAATCGACGTGTGGCCACCGCTGTGAATTCGGTGCCAACATTTTATATTTTACATAGACCTACTCTGCCAATTAAAAACAGCTATGGTGCGGGTGCACTCTGTTTTATATCTTGGGGGAGGGGGGGGGGGGACACTGAAATTTAAGTGTCTTATAGTAGACCTAGAACGTACGTAGCAAGCGAAGTGGAATCATCAAAAATGATTACAAAGGAAAAGAGCACTTATAAGTAGGGGAATTGAGGCACTTATTACAAAGGAAAAGGGCACTTGGTAAATATTTTGATTATCAGTAGGGAGGATAAGGGGGATTGTGTAAAGGGCATCTATAAGAAATACATTTGTCAAACCAGTTTTGCAGCAAAATAAGTTGATATAATTAGGACTCATTATATTATTTTGTTTCCGTGATACGTAATATTATACCCTACCTACCGCGACGTTTTTTTTCTCGATAGCCGGGTTAGCTAGTCTTTTCCAATTTCCCATTTCACTCCCAAAATGAAAAACATTTCAAAAATCCAAATAACTTTATACATTTCGAGGGTATTTTAAAATGTCGGTATTGAATAGTTTCTTATCCCTCCCCCGGTCTGGCCCCGAGGTCTAGAAAAATACTCCTAAACGCATATACCGGCGCGTACAGCAGGATTTTGCATAATTTTGAAAAATACCCTTTTTTCTCGAAAATGGCCCCAAAGTTGTTGTACCTCTTAAAACGGCACCACGCGGACCGCGTCCAATCTATAACAAAAGTACCCCTGGATACGCGTTTTCTTGGTCACGCATGCTTACAGTATTTATTTTTGACTGAGATCCTCGGGCACTAGAGACTTTAGTAAAAGCTTTTATATAATTTAATTAACTTCTCTTTATTAAAATATACATTCATTTTCTGTTTGAAGATACCATAGCGCCAATTTTATTGTTTTCCGGGCTAACTTCGCCCGAATCCTTTCATGGTCGCGGTTATTGGTCGCCAGAAGTAGCCCAATGCATGGTATAAGCATATTACTTAATTGCCTCGAGAAAAAAAATCCTTGCAGTATTGCTCAATTCTGTTCTATTTAGCAATGTATTATAATAGCATTTACAGTTTAACTTTTCACTTTATATCTACACATTGTCAGTGTTTTTTTATCTTTATTTCGATCTAATTACCAGTTGGACAAATTATTGATACTTCAAAAATGCGTCATAGGCCTATACGAATAATCTGCCACACTAATAGTTTATTTTTAGAAAAAGAAATATTGAAAGTTCATGACTGTTTTATGTTTCGAATAAATTCTAACGAACTTCCTCATGCCATCACATCGACATTCAAAAAGAATCAACAACTTCACAATTATCCAACCCGGTAGTCTTCCTTTTTTCATTTACACAAACTGAGAACTTTTACTATAAAAAAAACACAACAACTTTGATTTAAACTGGTCCGGTATACTGAAACTCCTTGGACATGTCGCTCAAACAGCTGCCCAGTTTAATTACTTTTAAATATCACTTGAAACATAAACTTCTACTTCGGTATAAAAATGCTTAAATCATGATGGAGACTATTGGAAGCAGTTTGGGATGGGGGGGGGGGGGGGGAGCAAACATTCCAGGGGGCTCACCTTCCAGGGGCAGTGACGTAATGAGGAAAAACGTTCGGAAGGGGGGGGGCAGGCGAAAAATCTGCATCACTACCAGTCTTACACGTTACATGCAGGTCCCGCGGAAGTATATACGATCGTAGAGCGTAAATTGGCGTGGGATCCAGGGCATGAGCCTCGATCGGCAGGGGGCTAAACCCCCGGAAGCTCAGGGGTTTTAAGTATTTAGTTATGGTTAGATAAGCATTCAGGGGCACTCTTTAAGGCCATTGACGTGTTCTAGGAGGGGGAGCCCCCGGATGCTCAGGGGTTTCTATATTTAATTACGGTCAAATGAGCATCCAGGGGCCCGCCTTAGGCGCCCTTGGTTGGGTCCAGGGGGCAGGGCCCCCAGAAGCTCGGGGGTTTTAAATATTTAATTATGGTCAGATGAGCATCCAGGGACCCGCCTTAGGGCCCTTGGTAGGGTCCAGGGGGCCGAACCTCCGGAAACTTGGGTTTTTTAGGCAATTATTTACGGTCAGATGTGCATCCAGGGGGCAGAGCCCCCGGAAGCTCAGGGGTTTTAGGTATTTAATTACGGTCAGATGAGCTTCCAGGGGCCCGCCTTAGAGCCCTTGGTGGGGTCCAGGGGCAGAACCCCTGGAAGCTCGGGGGTTTTAAGTATTTAATTATGGTCAGATGAGCATTCAGGGACCCGCCTTAGGGCCCTTGGTAGGGTCCAGGGGGCTTAAGCTTAACCTCCGGAAACTCGGTTTTTTTTAGGTTTTTGATTACGGTCAGATGAGCGTCCATGGGTCTGAGGGCGGAGCCCCCGTAAGCTCTGGGGTTTTAGGCATTTAATTACTGTCAGATGAGCATTTTTTATACCTTATTTGTGATATGGCAGGTCACTTATTTTTTTTCTCTCCGTCTTTCTTTCTTTTTCTCTTTAACATTTTTTTTTTTAAAGTGAGGGGGGGGGGGGGGGGGGGGGCTCGTGCACAGCGATTTTACCCCCGTCTGTAATTTGGGAATTTCTTATTTTCCAACAAACGCATAAAAAGGTATGAATTACAAAAACATGCATAAAAAATCACGGAAAATCATGTCATTTCAGCAACATTTGTTACTAGTAATCACTGGTAAGTGGTAACAAATTATAAATAGACCCCGTTTGAATTGTATTCGGGGGGGGGGGAGAGGGGGACTGCCCCCCTCCCCTCTCCTCAGTACGCCAGTAGGTAAAACGGTGATACCAACGGAATACAGATTTTCTACAAAATTTACTTGAACATTTTGAAGGATATTATGTGAGGAGCGTAGCGACCGAGCGAGAAGATTTTAGCATTTTTATTAGTCTAAACGTTGCACAATTGGTCCATCCAGAGCCTAAAAATGTGTCGCAGTCTTAAGTCAGTATTTGCTATACATTTTACTTGTTGCACTTTTTCAAATTTTCCAGGGGGACAACCCCCCCCCCCCCTAAAAATCGAGGGAGGGGGCGTGTCTCCACCGCCACCGGGATCGCCGCCCTGATACCATGTACACAATCTCAAAATGTAATCACTGGTGGAAGCCAGGTAACCCTTCCACTATACCCACACCTGGTATATACAATCAAGCCTTCATAGTGTAGTGTTAGCTATAAATTACATGACTTATTAGATCCTTAATTCAAATCCCGATCTCACGTACGTATACCCTTATAGCCCCCACCTCTTTCCCGCCATCGTTTAAGAACCACCGGGATGGCGCTTGTTGGATTCGATCCGGAAACCCTCCCATATTAAAAACGTTCCAGCGACGCCCCTGTAGCCTTTAAGAATTAACGATCCTCCAATGTGTCTGTATATAGTAATAAATTGCAGTTTGTTAAGACTTGTATGTACGAAAATGTATAGTCTTTTCCTTCCGAAATTTTCGCGCACTCTTTAGAAGCCCCCACCCCCCGACATTTTACGCGATTATTTTTTTAACGCAAGAAAATCTTGCACTGAAATTTTTGTGACTTTTTTTCTTTTGAGTCTTGCGCATCTTTTGAAAGAAATTTTTTCGAAAATCGGACCTACCATTACAATGCCACGTGTCCTTTTGTCTTTGCATGTCAGCCCGAAAATCGCTCATGTTTGTGATTTGTGTACAAAACATATGGAAATCTCATTTTTCAAATAAAGAGATAAAACATTGGTTATTTGGTCTTGTTTATAGTTTAGGTGCTTATTTTGGGGTCAAAATAGTTGAATTATAGTGGGAAATGAAATAAAATAACAAAAACAATAAAATACATAAGTTAAAAAGCAAAGAAATACATAAGAAATTATCAAAACAATAGATTACATAAGGAATAACCTGGCTCTTCCAATTTTTGGGCTATATTATTATCCCAAATGGTCTAAATAAAATATGTAGTGAAAATTAATGTTTAAAAATAAAGGATATATGATTTATGGATAAAAATGTGAATATTATTACAATATTTGCATAAATTACCATAGATATGCAAATGAGTGAATTTTTCAAAAAATTGAAATTACCATAGTATTCTATAAACTTCACTTGACATGCATGCAATTTTTTGCGGCGATAGGTCGTTTCACGGCCGAGATCATAGGGGGGGGGGCCTTAGAAGCCCCCCCCCCCCCCAGGCTATGCAGTTTCAAAATAGCCCGGGCTAAATAGGGTTATCACCCACAACTTTAGGGCCTCTATTCATAAAAACATTACTATTAAATATAGTTGCATTGTCAAGACCAATTACATATAGGGTATCGTACCTGTTTTATGAATATGAGCCCAGTTCTTTAGTTCTTCATCGATACTTTTATTTATTATCTCTATATTCTCCACTCATATCAGGTGCATACAGTCATAACTGCCTCCCCTATCTACGAAGACTATCGTCTCCAAATTGAATATCTCAAACTCTTTTACTTTATATCTCTTTCACACGGCTTTCTCAACCAGCTCCATACTCCATCTTTCTCTGTCCGTACGATTGCATAAACCATATACAGTGTACTCTTGGACCCATCAAAATTACAATGTGGTATATAACAAAAGACAGGGGCAGGCTATTAGTTTGGCTATGTTTCTTTCTTGCTTCAAGTTTGATAAAATACAAAATATGTACAATCTTTTATTCAGCAAGATAATACTGCTTCCAATGATAGAATAAAAGCTATTTACATACTGTACATTTCCATATTATACAGTACACACACTGTGATAGAGCACAGCCAACACGTGTCTGGATAGAGAGAGAGAGGGAGAGAAAGAGAAAGAACGAGAGAGAGAGGGAGGGAGAGAGAGGGAGGGAGGGAGAGAAAGAGAGGGAGAGAGAGAGAGAGAGGGAGAGAGAGAGAGGGGGAGAGAGAGAGAGGGAGAGAGAAAGAGGGAGAGAGAGGGAGAGAGAAAGAGAGAGAGAGAGGGAGGGAGGGAGGGAGAGAGGGAGAGAGAGAGAGAGAGAGAGAGAGAGAGAGAGAGAGAGAGAGAGAGAGAGAGTTAAACATTTAATAAGGGGGATTTTACAAAAATATATATTTAAAATGGCTTTACAATTCTACCTCTAAGCTCCAGAGAAGCAATGATATTTTGTTCTCAATTATACAGTACCGGTACCCATGATTTCTGAGAACAAGTAAGACATGATGTGCTTAACTGATACAACATGTACATATCCGAACACTTATGAGTGTACAAAAAAAATTCATAATAACCATATTTAATTTGGAAAGTCTACAGTTATGAATTCATCTATTTTGTACATGTTTCACCAAAAAGCTTCAAGAAAAAAAATTCATTATCATGGTGGTTATTTTAAGAATTTTTTCCCTAAAACTTGTTTGATACTTAAATACAAGAACACAAAGTTTATCAAATCATCTACAAATTCTATATTTCAAAACTAACAGGAAGCTTGGGCCTGTCACCAATACAATTTTAACAACTGATTTTTTAATGATGCAAAATTTGATCCTCAAGGTACATAACCAATCATAGTTTTCACAACCAAATTCGTCTTGATCTAAGTGCACCATATGTACCTGTACATGCAATATATAAATATACTGCTGTATAAAAAATACATAATGATGTGGACATGATTGTTATAGAAATATTGTATCAAAAGTTAATGTTCCTTCATTTTATGTAAAAGTAGATTAGCTAGCACATGATCACACACATATACATGTATAATGAAATAGACAAAATCTGCTGAGAGCCAGAAAGTCATAAACTAATCTCATTTTTACAGAGAGTTGACACCTTCTGGGTCTCAACAAACAAAACATATATGTACATACAATCTTACATCCATACCGTTATTCTAAAATATGTTTTTCATTGCATCTCATTATCAGATATCAAAAATAAATATCACATCAATGCATCCTTTTTTGTTCACACTAAACACAAAGATGTGAATTTTATATAATGTGCAAGATAATCACCAAATGAAAATTTGCACACACTTTTAGGCACCTCTTCTTGATATCAAAATGGAAAACATGAAAAATCTTTGGTTCATAATTATAGGGAATATACTCTGTGGAATAAATGGTGTCTCCATCTTAACATCTTCAAATCCATAAACACATGAAGGAAAAAAAAATAGATGCCCTGAGAAATTTCATCAATACATTGGTTTGTTTCAAACATTCATTAGACAACAATAACAACAACAACAATAATAATGATAATAATGGTAATAATAATGATAATAATGATAATAATAATAATGATAATAATAATAATAATGATAATAATAATATTCAAAAAGGTTAAAATAAAACAAAATTAAATAATTGTATTATCCTGGTGTCATATGGACATCTAATACATGTAAAAATCTGAATGTGCATTTTCAGAAGAAAAAACAATTATACAAAGGTATTCTTTCTTTTTAAAGTTTTGACATATGTATTCATCCTATGAGCAAAGAGTCATTGATACAATTTAGCCCATAAAATGTATTCATGAGAAGTCCTGATAAATATAATACATCAAACAAATTACACAAAATACTGTGAAAAGTAAACAAGTTAAGATATTACTTTGTAGATTACATTGAAATTTGAATGGTTTGTTTGGAAGTAGAAAAGCTAATCAATTTTTGTTTTTGGCAAGCACCTTTCAAGTTTTTTTTTAGAAAACTCCCAGTTCCAATTTCATGTGTAGGATAGCAATTCTTGTATGTACATGTACATATAATGTGCACCCATCTCACAACCTCCAATAAGTCATCTCTTAGCCTTGGTCACATCAAGACTTTGTTCCACATTGCAATATAAATACAATTATAATGCAAGCATATTTGCATAAGGTGAAAAATATCTTGAATTTTTAAATAACCATAGCATTCATATAAGGTTACCTGATTATATAAATATATCAAATTACTTGAGTGTGCAACCATATTCATGTATACATGTACATGGAACCATATCGTCCCTATTTTCACGCAGTGACTGTAGTGAATGAAAATCACATACAATTTGCGTGCAGATTTTCCTCACTACCGTCACTTCGTGAAAATAGGAACGATATGATGCTTATACATGTGCAGCCATGGCAATTTATGGTCAGTTTTGATTTTAAGGCTTAGGGTCCATAAAAGATATCATCCAACTAAAATCCTTCACATTCTAAAAACTACTTCACAAAATTTTATGTTAGTTTTGTAATGGGATTTAGATTTTCGTAACAAATTTATATTATCATATTGATAGTCTAAATTATTATCGTCAGCACAAATATCTCGAATGAAATCTGTATATTACCGTATGTACATACCCACCTCCATGTACCTGTATGTATCATCATTGATCAATGGCTCATCATGATTTAGATTAGTTAAGATATGTGTTTTCTTAAGTTCCACCTCCCTTGGCTTGTAGTCGCTCCAGCGTCATGGCATCCCAAGCCTTGTACAGCTTCATCCTGATCACACCGTCCTCATTCCATTTACCTGCAAGGTAGATAGATATGAGACCATTTTTAGAGAGTGTGAATCAAAATTAGAGAATGGGGTATGGAGATAAGTAAAGGGAGAGTGGAATAGTAAAATTAAGAGAAAGGAAGACAAAGACACAGAAGAGATAGTGAGAAAAAAAAAGAGAAAGGGAGGAAGAAAGAAAAATACAAATAACAAAATATAAAGTGAAAAGAATCTTTAAAAAGAGCAAAAACAAGTGGAAAAAGGAAAACAAAAAAACAAAGGAGGAATAGAAAAATAGTAAAATAAAAGGAGAAAAAATGGGAAAAAGTAGAGAAAGGGAAAAAATAAAAAGAGTAAACTACATTACATGTAAAGAAAAAGGAAATCGTTTTTTAGTGAAAGAGAACAACAGTCAGATAAAGAAACAGAATGGAAATAATCAAACATATTTGTTACAGTATTCACCATATACATTAAGTCTATAGAAAAACTTTTTAAAAGCTAATGGATCCCTTCCCAGGTCTTTTGATAGAGGCTGTCATGGAATATATTAAAGTATGTGTTTTTGTCTAGTGTAATATCATCTCTCATTTGGGGTGTAACCAGCTTATGTTACATGTAAAGTCTTTTTTGTTATTGATTTGCCATCCACATGCAATCAATCTATTTTTTTTACAATAGCAGTTATATAATTTTCCTAGATCAAACTGAAACAAATCAAATTTTGAGTACTTACTGTCTTGATTCCTCTGTATAGCAAACTTGGGAGGGAAGACTTCCACAGACTTGTTATGGATGTCTTGTGTGAAAGAACTCTTGTAGAGACTCTTCACATGGCTGTGTGGCACACCATTGAAGATGTCCTGCTTCAAAGACGTGCCGAGGGCCGAATACATGGGGTCAGTGTCCAGGGAGATGCTCGTCTTCACTGGAGGAAACTTGGCCGTGATTAAGGGACCAGGGATGCGCTTAGGTGGAGGGGTGGCCTTCCTCAGAAACTCATTTTCCTTTGCCACTTCCTTGCACAGCTCCTCCCCATGTAGGAAACGAATGTTGTCCGGGATTCTGTCGGTAGGAAACGCACGTTGCCCTGGCTGAATTCCTGGGCTAGGCGTCTTTCGAACACGTCTTGTGGTGGGAGGGAAAGTTTCACGCATGCTTTTTGATTCATCGTCCTTCTTTGGGAAAGCACCCCCTTTACCAAGGACAGTCCCTGCTTGCTGGAATTGAGTGTTAGTATACGGCCGGCGGTAACGCTCATAATTATAGTCCGGGTTTGCATCGATTCCCATCGGTTTGTTGAAGTGCTCCGTCAGTGAAATGTCCCTAGAATGGAGCTTGATGTCCTGCTTGTATGGGGCATACTGGTTCTTTGGTTTGAAAGATAGGGCTCCATCAGGGATACCGGTTTTAATGGTGTCAGGGTTTGGATGAAAGGTGAGAGCAAGATGAGAGGCCTCCTTGAGATCATTCTCTGCAAATCTAGCCTTATGCATTTGCCTCTCCACCTCGGCAAGTTCATTCTTTAGCACGCCATTAGCGTCTGGAGCCATGTAGTTGCCAAGCTTGTCCTTCTTCATGCGCCTCTTGGGCACTGGTAGGGATTTGGCATGTTGAATGTCGTCTTCATTCGCGACTTCAATCACGGTACCAAATAGACTCCTTGGAGCAACAGCTTGGGTACGCTTTGCTTTGATATTACCCAAAGAAACTGCCATCTTCAGACATCGGTGTTGTCAAGATCTGAGATTTAAGAAGAAAGAAGTATCATATATTAAGATTAAAAAGTATGTGCAGTAACACTAACAGTGATGCAGACTGTCACTAAGTTACTAAAGTATGACTATGATTAAAATGAAACTTTAAATTATGATCATGTGCTTTTTGATTTTAACCCAGGCAATGCAGGCCAAAGATGATCAATTTTTCTCTTTTAATATTTATGTGATGTCATTTATGTGATGTCTACAGGCATGAACAAACTTCTCTTAGGGCTGGTTATGGGTATAACTACGAGTCATAGACCCTATGACTCGAAAAATATAATTTGATGAAAATTTATGCGACTCTATCTAGATCTACGGAGATTCTTTCTATCAGGAACAACACAATGTTGTTAATCATTCTGAGAATTAAAAAACACAAAAACTTTTTTGATAATGTTTTTTTCGAATCATCTACTAGATCTAGGTCTATAATACTAGCGCGCGTTAAACTCAAGCCTGGTTTCAGGGCGCTAGGGCTCCTTATCAAACAGCTCGAAGGCGATACCGGTACCGTACCTGGCGTTCACTCATGTCATAGCAACCGGCGCGGCAAGTAAGACTTGCAAATTCAAGAGGCAATCTAACTAGAAATGTTCATAATTCTTACCCAAAAGACAAAGTTTAAATAAGATGACAGCAAAAATGGCGTGGGAGAGTTAACTTATCATGAACCATGTCATTAAATAAAAGAAGTTCAAGGCTAATTATTGTCCGTCGCGAAAAAGGTCGACAGTACAGTACGTGTGCTTCGTGTTGCTATGGGTCTAGCTCCGCCCAACTCAATTATTAAATCTTTTAGATAAGCTGTACATAATGGTATTTAAAAAATATTTTGTTAATCTATTAAGACTCAAAATAAAAACATTTTATTTCATTATTTTTAAAACAAATATTTTTTTCCTTCAAATTCTGATATAACGATGAAAACAAAATCTTTATCAAAAGTAGGAATAAAATTGGCAACTCCATAGCTTATGACAAGCCAATGATGAAGTTAATTGGGCAAATTTACTTTTGAAAACGATTAACTATTAGAATATAATTATTAGGGCTAATTATGGTCTGCTGTTTGTGAAATTAGATACGAGTAGAAATTATATTTTACACCAGCTAGCTCCCACAGATTACAGGCAAATCGATTATTATGTTGTTTCATTTAATTGATCCCAACATTGATCCCAACAAATTATTTAATTATGTTAATGTTCAACTCACCAATATCAGCAACATGATGAAAGCAAAGAATAATTTGTAGACATTGATAAAACAAAATTAACCAATTATATATTATTTGGTTCTAAAACCGTCATTGACGAACATTTATGCCTAAGCTATAGAAATAAAAAATATATAGTTTATGGTACTAAATTTGTAGGGATATTTATAGATGGCAGACATTGTATCAAGAAGTATCGGAATTCTTTACAAACTGAAATCTGTTCCTCAAAGAGTCCTAACATCGTGATATTGTTCCCTTGTATCATTCCATATTAACTAATGTAATATTGTTTGGGGTTTTACAAAAAAATGAAAATTTTATTTATTGTGCAATATTCATTTTCAAACTTAACTTAATTATTTCACTTAAAATTGTTCTGTCAATATTTATAATACTAGGAATGCACACATTCACCCCCATTTAATCGTATATTCTAATAAAAGCCATATACTCCCCTTTCTTAAAAAAGCCTCCTTTCATCACCGATAAAGCTCCTATTAAACTATATCTTTCAAAAATTGCACATGTTCCTGTATTATAAGTGCCCCTTTTCATTTCTGGTCAGTACCCCCTTTTTAGCTGCGATAAGTGCCCCTTTTCACCTTTAATAATTACACTTTGTACTTTGACACGTGCTTCTTTTCTTATCTAATAAGTGTAGTGTCATTCCTTTCGATAAGTGTCCCCTGTAGTTCCTCTCATCATTACACGTGCCCCTAATTTGAAGCGACTAAGAGCAATTCCCCCACACCTTGCTTGTATCTTGTATAGATGTTTTAATTAGTGTTACTTAGTTTCAACGATCTTTTCAGTCTTCCGTTATGAGAATGTGCTTATAAACTTTTCAGGATTGGATTTTACCCTCTTTATAAATTGTAATTTATCGAACAACCTCACAAACCTTAACAATTTTCCTCGCTCGCTTCGCTTGCTCGCAAATGCATATTCGGATCATCACACCCAACTGCAATGTATGACGCTCAAACAATTATCTTGTATGATGTATAAAGAGAAACAAATATTGAAAGCATTCCAGATAATGCAATCACTGGTAGGGGTATACCAATGTTTTTAAAAAATTGTATATTTTTGCTTTTTAGGTTTTTTTCCTTTAAAGGTGCCCCCCTTTTTTTTTCTCCAGAACATTTTTTTTCTCCAGAACGTGCCTTTTTTGTTGGGAGTGCACAACATGTCTTTTTCATCACCAAGTTCACATTATATAAATGCAGAATGTGCAGCAAGTAAATCACACAGTACGTAATATGCTATTGAATACGTATAATATTTAAATAAGCTTGCTGCATATGATCAATTAACTGGAAAAAGGTATATTTGTTGTTGTTGTATATTTAAAAACTATTTGAAAAATCATGAAAAATTAAAGAAATTTTGAATGATAAAGAAATACACGTTCTTGCTGCAAATGAAACTACATTGGACGATACTGTCTCAGATGCAAAAGTTTACATACCACATTTTTCCGCGGTGTGGCGATTTATGTGCACCAAACTCTGCAATATGATTGCTCATGAGTCTCTAGCTTGCAGGTTTAGAAGGATCATCCATATACGAATACTTTAAAAAAATCGAATTCAAGATTATTTTTGAACTGGTACAGGCCGCCTACTTCCACAAATAATCTTTTTGACCGACATGACGATTTTTTATTTTTTTGTAAATGGATTTGAGGATCATTTTTTCATGATGGGTGATATATGAATTGTGATAGTAGGCCTATGAAGAAGAAAAATATAACGTTTCAAGGTAACACAGATATTTACTACCAAATTAATAATGTTTATGGTTTGAAAAAAAAAAATCAACGATAGTATTTTTTCTAGAGGAACTAGTTCATTCGTAGCTCACATGCTAATAAAATGATTCCGGATAAAGTAACGTGTAGGCCTATGGAGTGATCCATAATGGTATGAGTGACCATTACATGAGTTATTCAGTATGTAAGGCACAACTTATTTGTTTTGGTGAAACAGTACATAACTTGCAGGACAACAAAGTATGTTGACAAGGGAGCATTAAATTAGGAACGACTTACGTAATAAAGGATTGGAAGAAAGTTGAAGAGTATGTGTTCATAATGATGCTACGGATTGTTGGGAAACCGTACTTGAGGTTGTTAATAATTAAAAATATGACCATAAAACGAGGGGGAGGGGTGTGCTTGACTTTTCTCGTCATTTCTCCCCTCCACTCCTCTCCTCCTCTCTCTCTCTCTCTCTCTCTCTGTCTCTCTCCCTCTCTCTCTCTTTTTCTCTCTCTGTCCTTTTATTTCACTTTCTCTATATACATGGCTCGATCTGATATGTTTTTTGCACAAGTCTTCAGTCACAGTCTAAGAGGAAATAAAACAATACTAAAAATGTTGATGAAAATACTATTTTTCAAGTAAAAAAAGAGAAAACTACAGATATTGAAGACAGATTTAACTCTTTATTGTAGCCATGCAATTTCGAAGGGGCACGTTCAGAATATATTATTACATTTTGTGCAGGCCTAAAAATGGAAAAGTTAAATTCCAATGGCATTGAAAGATAATACTAATTTAGAACTTCCCTTTGTGTGAAAATAACGACCGTTAGTTGTCGAATCGCGCTCGTTTAATTCGATTCGTGATCAGACCAGGGCATGTGAGTTATGTCTCATTTTATGATACAAAGAGATTCGATCATGTAGAATGTGTGTGCAGTGCAGGTACCCCGTACATACAGTGGCATCGGTACGCGGTACGCGATATAAATGCAGGGGATCTCCCTTGATCGACACAGTCAACCAATATGGAGAACGGAGAAAGTACCAGTACTCGGATCCCTCAAAATCGGATAGATATGACTGCTGGCAAAAGAAAAATCGGGAGACCTTCGGTGCCAAGCAATATCAAAAGGCAGAGAAGATTGGAGAGGCAGAAGGACTACCGAACTCATCATAAAGCTCTATTGTTGGAGTTGGAAGTACACGACCGATGGCTCGCGCTCGCCAAGCGAATGCATGTTGCTCCCCGTGATCTGGCCGTGGTGTTGCTGGATGCGGCGGAAGGCTCTAATCTCCTCGGGCTCGATTCAAAGTGAGTAAAATATCTGGAGGTTTTTAAATTAGTGTAGGCCAGATCTGGTGTAGGCCCTAATAATATAACTATCATTACATTTGCACACACTACCACACGTAAATATATACCTAGCCATTCAACCACAAGGAATCTGAGTGCCATTTGCATACTCATCAGTCTTAGTAACATTTTTGTCAGAAATGAGAGGAATAGGGGACACTTATTAGAAAAGAAAAAGAGCATGTGTCAAAGTACAAAGGCTAATTATCAGAGGTGAAAATGGGGCACTTATTACACCTAAAAAGAGAGGCACTCACGATCACCAGGGATGAAAAAGGCACTTATGAGAATGGGAAATGGCCGTTTTTCGACGGAAATTAAGAGGCACCCATCAGATTTTGATAGGGGCATTTGTGAAAAAGGGGTAGGTTTGATCCTTATTAGAAAGGAAAAGGGGAATGTATCATTGTTAGAGGGGTGATTATCAGAGGTTAAAAGGGGCACAGACCATACATGAAAAGAGGCACTTATGACTTATGAGAATGAAAAAGAAGCACTAATGATAAAGAGAAATGTGCATTTGTTGAAAGAAAAGGGGCACCGATCAGATTTTAATAGGGGTATTTATTGGAGGTGAAAGGGGGCTTTTATGAGAAGGGGGTAATCGGCTCTTATTAAAAAGAAAAAGAGGAACATGTTAAAATAAACGGGGCACTTATCAGAGATAAAAATGGGTAATTGTGAGAAGGGGATCAATTCAAGGGGCACTTATCAGAAAGAAAAAGAGCATTTATTAGGAAGGAAATTGGGAATGTGTCAAAATAAAAGGGGCATTTATTGGAGATGAAAAGAGCACTTATCAGGAAGGAAGGTGCACTTGTCAAAGTAAAACAAGTATCTCTCAGAACTGAATACCAATTAGGTCATTTAGAAGAGATTAAAAGGGGCACTGCCACTAATGAGAATGAAAAGGAACTATTTTTATAGGTGAAAAGGGGCATTTATGAGAAGGGGAAGGGGCTCTTCTTTAAATGGGAGCACCTGTCATAAAGAAAAGGGGCACTTATTAGAAAGGAAAGGGGGCACCTGTGAAAGTATAAGGTGTGCTTATCCAAGTTAAATATGGGTAGTTATTAAAAGGGGAAGGGACACTTCTTACAAAGGAAAAGGGGCACTTGTCAAAGCAAAAGGGGCACCTCTCAGATTCCGGTAGAGTAATTATCAGAGGTGAAAGGGGCACTTTTCAAAAGTAAAAAGAGATTAAAAGAGCATGTACGAGAATGGAAATGGACACTTATTGCAAAGGAAAATGGGAACTTGTCAAAGGAAAGGGGGTACGTGTCTAAATAAAAGGGGCACTTATCAGAGGAGGAAAGGGGAAGGGGCATTTTTAAAAGTTAAATGGGCTCTTTTCCTATGTAAAAAGGGCACTTTTTGGGAACTTGAAAAAGTGGGGGGGGGGGGGGGTGGGTGCTGCCTCTGACAGACCTACTGTTTTTGTTAGTGCACCTGTAGTTGTGTGTTTGACAGTGCAGCTCTTTTTTCAATAGAAGGAAACACTGCAGCTGATAATGGAAATTATAATTATACTCTCTGATCTTCCAGACCAGGCTCATCAGAAATCAGACCAGAACAGACCTCATTGGCCGCCCAGCAATCAGAGGTTTCTTTGCCGTCAGCTTCTGTGGATCCTAAAATGAGGTAAACATGTACACATTTTTAAGTTCCCCAAAGTGTCCTTTTTACATAGGAAAAGTACCCAGTAGGCGCGATAGCTCAGTCGGTAGAGCAGTGGTCTCGTAATCCGGTGAACCAGGTTCAAAACCAAGTCGATGCGCTAGTGCCCTTTGGTGGGCACTAAATGGGGGTAGTGGAATGTTAAAGGTTATACAAAGTTTTGGTATGGGGTCATGAATTTGGTTCAAATGAACATATTGGAAGCATATATGATCCTACGATATTCAGAGATCGTTGTCGCGGTCGAAATCGACTCTAAAGTTATGAAATTGTAAATAATAAACATTTTTTGTTGAATAGCTCCCTCTCAAGGTCAAGATATTAATTAAGCTATAAAACAATGTCTATTGACTAAAATCGACCGATTAGCTATTCTTGTTCGGAAATTATATACCTCAACTACATAGTCTGAGATTTTCATGGTCGCAGCTACCATTGTAAGGCCGTAGGAGCTATTTGAAATTTATCAAAATTTACCGGGAGCACCGGTAAATGTTTATATTCAATTTTTCTCGAAAGCAGAAATGTTTTAAGGGCTAAAATTGCTAGTGTTTTTAATAGATCCACAGGGGCATCCAAATATATTTAAATTGTAAAGAATCACTATCCACCCATTTTTCAAAATTTCCCAAAACTTTGTAATACCTTTAATGAAAGTACCTCTTACAGGATATGTGACTCCGATTACCTTTACCAGGTAGCAGAAAGATGTGAGATTAATTGCAACTGTAACTGCAAAAAAAAAAATGAACTTAATTTTTTACTTGTCAGAAAGTCAAAATCATTTAGGTATTCAACCCTTGCATTCAATGTTATAGGAGAGATGCAATTCATTACAACACTGCCAAGTGCAGTGGCACAAAGAGATCAGTCACTTCTCCCAAAATTCGATATTTCCATGAGTTGTGATTAAGTCCAAAAAAGTTCATATCTGTATTCTGTAATGAAGTTGATGCAAGTAATCTCATCTTAAATTCTCTTTTTCTTACAGTCATGGTACATCACATTTTGACCCTCCAATGAGTTCAGGCCCTGCCAATTTCCCACCTCTTCCTGACAGGAATTCTGCTGAATCAAGCGGTGGAGCAGTGTACATGTACGTATAATTGTACTTTATTTTTTTTGGAACTGTTTTTCTTGTTATAGTGTATTTCATAGTAATTACCGTTTTATAATACATGCTTTATTGGTGGAAACAAAGTTCTTGCAAGTCCATTCTTATCTGTATTTTGAACTGTTAACTGGCCACAGTAATTTCTGAAAGGTTTGATAATCCCTGAATATTGCCTTGTTATGAAGTTGTTTTTAATTTGTGTCATCCATTTCACATGTTGACAGGTCTTCCGTACCAGGTGATGAATCCTTACAAGGCACTCCAACTGTGGTTCCTAGGTATGGTAATCTGCTTTCTAATCATTTGTCTCTACTTTTTCAAAATCAAATTTTTTTATGGACTCAAATAAATAAAATAAAATTACACAACTGCCTTTCTAGTAGTGAAGTTATAATTTTACTCAAATAATTTCATTGTGTTTGCATAATCTCTGTATTCATATATGATAGAACACTACTCTTGAATAGCATGCCTATGGTTGTGTAAGTCTCCCAAATGACAAAGGGACTTGCAATTTTGTTTTTTCCTCTGTTATCACCATCAGTACCCTCTCGGTAGCATCCCTCAGTTTCGATGCATGTTGCCAAGTTCAAATTTGAGAGAATTATCAAAGAGCAAAGTAAAAAAGGGTAATCATTTTTTGATGAGTGTCTTGGTAGAGTCTGGTTATTAATTTTTCAAAGTCAGGTTACCGGGATATTCGAACTGGGCCATGAACTAGGTTCAGCTACATGTATATACTATATTTTTTTTACACGCTAGCGAGAGGAATTTCTTGATTACCGGTAATTCCAATGAAACCGCTTGCAAAGAGTCCAGACTTTATTTCAAACATGTATGTACGAATGTACTTGTATAATGATGATGTACTGCATATGTGTCGACGATGGGTGATGTTACTACATGGCTGTGGGCAGTACGTTCATGCTGCACTGGTGTCGCTTAATGTTTTCTGCCCTCATATCCAATTGCAAGAGCAAAATAAATACCAACATTTTTTATGCCTCAGCTACAAAGTGCCCAGAGTTATTATGTTTTCGGGCTGCCCATCCGTCTGTCCATTCTCGTGATCGCGTTATCTCAAGAACCGATTGATGGATTCCTGCCAAACTTGGGCCATGTATGTATCTTACAAAGCCAATAAACTGACAAGATTTTGGGGTCACAAGGTTAAGATCAAAGGTCGCAGGGCTCATTATGTATGCAAAGTAGTTTGCGATCACATCATTAGAACTGATATGAATCATTTTGCACTATGTGTCTTCCCTAGAGATTGGCACATTGTGACAGCATGGTTGAGGGAATGTGGTGTAGCTGCATGCTTTTTACAGGGAAGCTGAGAGGATGAGGAAGCTCTGGCATATCCCTGTTCCACAGCAGCTGCTTGTTTGGTCTGTCGTCCCCCTTTCAAGCGTCTCCTCCCCCAATTTTCTTAGTCCAATGGCTGTGGGCTGCACACCAATGCTTGTACCACACACTTGTAGCTTTCCCGCTACCTTGGGCTTGACCTTGCACCTGTCAAGATTAATGCATATCGGCCAAACATTCTGATGGCTGGATAAAGATGTTTTTTGTTTTCAGCTGCCCATACGATTTCAACATTGCCTTGAAAGACTCAGCAAATGTGTCTGGATCTTGCTGGAGCTTCTCCTCTGTCTCCTTGAACATTTCGTGGACTCCTTTCACAAGGTTGTCTGATTTTGAAACTGAATTAGAAGTACAGAATACTTATTAAGTGGTAAACTGGAAGTGGATTTTTAATATTAATGTAAATTTTGTTTGTAAATGATTTTCTAAAGAAATTTCTTAAAGAAAAGAACAAAAACAATACAATTTCAGTTAATCATATGTGCAGGGGCGGCGATCCCGGGGGGGGGGGGGGACACGTCCCCCCCTCGATTTTTGAAAGGGGGGGATCTTCCCCCCCGGAAATTTGAAAAAGTGCAAAAAAATAATGTACAGCAAAATACTGACTAAAGACTGCATCACACTATAAGGCTTTGGAGGGCCCAAGAGTGCAGCGGTTAGACAAATAAACATGCAAAAATCATCTGGCTCAGGGGCTATGCTCCCTCGCATAATATCCTTCAAAATATACAATTAAATATTGTAAAAAAGTGAAGTGTGAAAAAGTACATTGTTTGTTTTCACAACAAAACTTCAAAACCTGTGAAGGGGTAGTCACTTTCGTCACCTTCACCCCTCTCATTTACTATGCTCACTCACTCGGGCTTGGGGCAGTCCCCACCCCTCCCGATAAAATTCAAACGTGGTTTATTTCTAATTCGATACCAGTGACTAATTTACAAAATTAATGTTGCTGAAATGGCATGATTTTCCCTGAGCTTCCGGGGGCTCTGCTCCCTATACCCCACCAAGGGCCCTAAGGCGGGGCCCCTGGTTGCTCGGCTGACCATAATCAAATGCCTAAAACACCTGACCTTCCGGGCTCCGCCCCCTGGACCCCACCAGGGCCCTAAGCGGGCCACTAGATTAGAAGCCCATCTGACCATATTCAAAAGCCTAAAACCCTTAGCTTCCAGGGGCTCCGCCCCTATACCAAACCAAGGACCCTAAGGCGGGGCCCCTGGTTGCTCAGCTGACCATAATTAAATGCCTAAAACACCTGACCTTCCGGGGCTCCGCCCCCTGGACCCCACCAGGGCCCTAAGCGGGCCACTAGATTAGATGCCCATCTGACCATATTCAAAAGCCTAAAACCCTAAGCTTCCAGGGGCTCCGCCCCTAGACCCCATCAAGGGCCCTAAGGCGGCCCCTGGATACTCATCTGATCGTAATTTAATGCCTAAAACCGATGAGCTTCTGGGGGCTTCGCCCCCTGGACCCCTCTCCGATTAGTGACCTGCATGCAAGTGTCACAAATAAGGTATCAAAATATGCTCGTCTGACCCTTATTAAATGCCTAAAAACTCTGAGCTTCATGGGGTTCCGCCCCTTGACCCCCGCCGGGGCTTTGCCCCTGGACCCCACGCCAATTTATGCCCCACGTACTTTCCTCTATCTGATCGCAAATACTTTAGTCCCCCCCTCCCCCACTCCCACTTTGAAAAACGGGGCCTGCATGTAACATGTAAGAGCGGTGATGATGCAGATTTTTTTCTCCCCCCAAAAAACGTTTTTGCTCATTATGTCACTCCTCCCGCATTCCCCGCATTTCGTCCCCCCCCCCCCCGGTCATGAAAAGAAATCGCCGCCCCTGCATGTGTGGTTAGTTTTGGGGCAAGAACAATAGGTCTCATGTTTTGCGCATAATATATGGGATGTCTATTAATATCATTTGTACCTGAACATTATGTCAAATTCTGTGATTGTTGAATATCTCCTGTGTTTAGGTTATAGCCCACAACAGCATTTATATGAATGTTGGCATAAGATGTAAACACTGTTAGGGTTTTTGGTAATGTTTCACTCTTCAAAGAGATATTCTCTGATGATTGCATTGAATGGCTTTATACATGGAAAGTATTGCGGCGGTTCGGAACAGCCTAAATGAATAAAAAACATGATGGATCTTCGACTGCACGCAGTCAAAAGTGATGCCTTCGTCATAGAGCGATTTTACAAACCAAAGCAAAGGAATTTTAAGTTCAAATTTGATCGAAATCCATTAACAGGTTCTCAAAATATCTGCAAGATTCGGTACATGTCTTGAGTTTGATGGTAATCTGTCAATCACCTCTTGAGATAACGCAATCAAGAGAACGGGACAACCCCAAAACGTAATGCCTCAAGGTATTAACAGTGGCGGAATTAGTGGGGGCGCAGGGGGCACGGTCCCCCCTGGTAAAAAAAGGGGGAAGGGGGGGGGGAAGAAAAAGGGAGAAAAGAGAAGAAGGAGGGAGAAAGAAAAAGGAGGGGAAAAAGAAAGAAAAGGGAAGAGAGAATGAAGAAGAAAAGAGGGAGGAGAGAAAAGGGGAGAGGAGAAAAAGGAGGGGGAAAGGAAGAAAGGGAAAAGACAGAGGAGAGAAAAAGGGGAAAAGGAGAATAATGAGAATGGAAAAGAAAGAAAGGGGGATGATATTATAAGAATGTTTTCTTACCGGGAAAGGGGTGGGGGGGGGGGGGGGGGTGACAAAATTTTGCAGTGTGCAAAATATGGGTCCCTTTTGCCAGGCGTGCAGCCCCCCTCTAGAAAAAAGCACAAGAAGAACAAAACAAAAAGCGATGGGAAAAAGGGGAAGGAGAGGGGGGAATTTTTGTGACTTTAAGGAGAAAGGAAAAATGAAAGAGAATTAAACAAGATAGAAGAGAGGTGCAAGAGGATAAGGAATGGCATTTCTTTTAACAGAATAATGGGATAACAACCAGGGGCGTCGCTAAACGGGGGTGTGTGTGTGTGTGTGTGGGGGGGAGGGGGTGTGACACCCCCCATTTGTCAGGATATTGTCGGTAAAATTGCGCTGCAGTCGGGAAAAAATAGAAAAGGGGGAGGGGAAAATAAGAGGGAAATAAAGGAAGAGAAGAGAAGAAAAAAAAGGGAAGTAGAGGAAAGAAAGAAAGCAAAGAAAGGAAAGGAGAAAAGGAATAATAGAAGAGAAAAAGGAATCATAAAAAACAGGGAATGAAGGGAGGAGAGGAAGAGGGGGGGGGGGGGGTGAGGGAGTAAGAGCGTGAGAGAAGAGGGGTGGGGTGAGGGGGTAAGAGCCTGGGAGAAGAGGGGTGGGAGTAAGAGAGAGGGGGATGTTTGATGGAGTCACCACGTCGAGGGGGCAAGAAAGATACGCATAGATAATTATGTTGCTGTGTCAGGTCCGCTGTGTCGGTATTCTTGCTCGATCCTCGTGTACTACATCAATGCAGAAGTTTGAAGTCGGCGAGACGTATAACGTGCAGTCGGCCTGCAATTTTTTTTCTCCCTACGAACTGTGACTTTTTATCGGACAAAGAAACATTTTTGAAAACTCCGACAATAATAAAGAGTCGGTACAACGAATCGTCTTCTTTCTCTAATAATTTAATGAAACGTGAAAAGCTTCCACGCTTTGCGCGAGAGGGGGAAACTGAATTCAGACAAGGATTAAGAGTAGAAAACGGTACAACGAATCTTCTTCTTTCTAATAATTTAATAAAACGTCAAAGCTTCTGTGCTTCGCGCGGGAGGGGGGGGGGGGAACTGGGCTCAGACAAGAAGTAAGAGTCGAAAACAGTACAACGAAATGTCTTCTTTCTCCAATGTGTTCAGAAACGGAAGTAAAAAAATACTTGCCGAAGACTGAGCAAGTGACGATCGATAGTACCACACACAAGACCAAAATGCTGATCGGACTAATAAAATCAAAATACAATAGGCATTAATTTAATTGCTAAAGTATTACATTTAAGTTGTTATAGTCTGATCAGCATTTTGGTTATCTCAGTCTTCAGTGAGTCATATTTTGACTTCCGTATTTGAACACGTTTGGTATCCCTAATCTTGAATACTTCATTGCATTCCTTAATTTTAGAAACGGGAAAAAATAGCTGCCATCTACATAATTTTATTTACTTCCGAAAATTTTTGTTCCCACTGAATTGTTTATTCAATTGTTTTTAAAGCAGCAACTATCATTACCGTCGCATTATTAGTTCAGCATTTTAATCTTAACTCCCGCTGCTGCATGCACATAATTTTTGGTGTGGTGAAAATTCCCGTTCGGGGACCTGGTCCCCGCCCGAAATTTTCAAGTCAAACCCGGGTTCGGCAAAACCCGTAATGACTCGGGCTACTTGTATCAAATGTTATTTTTTCGGTAAATTTTTTTAAGCTTTGTTATTTTTGAACGGAATTTGGATAAGAGTAACCAACCAAGTAAAAAAAAAAAAAACACACACTCGGTAAATAAAAAACAAAAACAAAAATATCGCAAAGAGGATTTTTATCAAATATTTAGCCGAAAGAACAAACAAATTGTTATTATGCATATGTATTCTGAACTTTGGAAATAAACAGGACACAAAATCATATCGTAATAGCAATTGTTTTATCAAATATTTATCCTCTAGAACAAACAACATTAATAATGACACCCCCCCCCCCAAAAAAAAAAAAATCACTTCTTACGAACTCGACTCTGCTCTAGTTCATCCACCCTTCATGAAATACTAGTACACTGGCTTTGATATTATCATTATTATTATTATTATTAATTTTATAATTCTAGCCTTATAGTACTAGTTAGTACTTTTTAAGAGACAAATACGTCCGACACTCTACCTTTTTGTGAACGACAGCAGCACAACGTACGGGACTCACCTTCGTAAGATGATTCCCCATTTTACGTTCGTGTGTGTGTGTGTGTATTGGGTTTTTACAGACGTGTATCAATCAGATATGATTATTTACGTCTGGGACCGACCTTTAAACGTCACCATCCGAAAGACGTGACTCAGTTTCGAACCTGCGTCCTCGGCTGAATCAGTTTGTAACTTCCACTTTTTAGCTGGATTACAGGCGCACGCCACAACGCGTAGTTGTCAAGTGTACGGATATATAATGGTAAGATTTGGTTAGGAACGCAATGTTTTATATCTCTGAAACGAAGCTGATATAGGTCAGGGTCAAAGCATTGTTACCCCGGCCCCCCCACTCAGTGTTATTTAGGGTACGCATATGCGTGTTCCAACCGACCCCCCTTTTCAGCAAAAGTCCGGTGTGTAAAGTCAATACGGCTCGACCTTTTTCTTTTGTATACGAGCCTTTTTCCGGACCCCCCCTTTTCAGCAAAAGTCCGGTGTGTAAAGTCAATACGGCTCGACCTTTTTCTTTTGTTACGAAAAGGACATTTTGGCAACACGCATGCGGTCATTTTGAAACCTGAGTGGGGGGGCCGGGATTGTTACATCACGACACGCAATTCATTGCCTTCTGATTGGTTGAACGTTACTCGTGACGCGCCTATGCATTGTGACGTTGTCGATATGCGCTACTAGTATATCTCGGAAACGAAGCTGATAGAGGTCAGGGTCAAAGCATTGTTACGTCACGGCACGCAATTCATTGCCTTCTGATTGGTTGAAAGTTACCTGTTACACGCATATGCATTGTGACGTTGTCGATATATGCGCTTCTGACTGGTTGAAAGTTACTTGTGACGCATTTTTACATTGTGACGTTGTATGTCGATATGCGCTACGATTACCATTGACGCTAGTAAAAGCGTTTCGTAAATTTGGTAAGAAATTAATCCATTCGCTTACATCCTGCATTATCCATCCCCCGCACGTTATTTTCCTGTATACATGTGGATCTTGGTGGCGGAGGGAATATGTGACCGCAATGTCAACATTACAATGCAACACACCAAACACACCAACATTACTTCACACAGCGTTCGTGTGGGGGGAGTGGGGGGGGGGGGGCATCGAGAAATACTCAATTTTTATTTGGATATCGTAAGAATCTTTATACGTTCTTTTAAAAAACCTTTCGAAATTTGGAAAATTATCCCCGAAGACAATTATTCATCATAAAATATATAAAAAGAATGATATTGCTTTAATATGCCATGTCAATCGATTTCATCATCAGGCGCCAGCACGCCCACGGACATCTGGACATTATGAAATACCAGCAAAGTACAAGCAAAGAGTATTAACTAGCGAAGAGTGGCTAGTCCCGAAACGAAGCACGCGAGCAGATTGTGGTAGACAAGCTTGCAGCACACCTGTACATAATTCTACCGAGTTTAGTTAAAACGTGTGTTTGGATTACGTTCCCTTCACACGGCGCGACGATCTCCGTTGCCGAGATCGAGTACTACGGAAGTAAGACAAGGCAAATTGTCTTGATACATGAAGGTCTTAGCTTTGTAAGTGTACATGCTGCGCAGATCATCAAGCTTGATACATGATTTTTGGGACTTAACTTGGCAGAAATATTTAGTATCGGCTCTGGAGCATTTTTATTTTGGAAAATATCTGAAATCGCTGAAAAAGGTAAAGAAATTTGTACTGTGTGCCGCACACTGGAGACATTGACACTGTATTTATAATTGCTTGCATGCACAACACCGGCGCGTTTGATATGGCTAGCTGACAGTCTATACAGTGCATGCATGCAGTCAGACCTCGCGAGCTGCAAGCAGCTCCGCCGTCTCGGCTCGACCGTGGCTAGCGCGCTAGCTGAGCTGCAGCTGCATGTAATGTAATGCGTGTACCGTATTACTTCTACTTCTATACTTCTATTCTACTACTTGTCAAAGCCTGTTCAGCATCTAGACAAGGGTGATCTTCTGCCGACGGTGGACGGCTTGTGTAAATTTGTGCCGAAATATATACATGTTTATGGTGCAATGATAAAAGATAACGTAATGCATGTTTTTCATGGTAAACCTACGAAGTTCTTTGTAAGATTCTGTCGTGATGGGGGCCGGGGGTGGGGGGGGGGGGGGATGCTGGCGTCCATATTTTTTAATTTACACTCTAGCAGTCTAGGGAGGGGAATTTCTCGATTAATTCCAATGAAACTGCCTGTGATGAGTTTACTGTGGACTGTCTACAGTCTATGTCTAGACTGGATTAATGGACTCCAATTTGGAGAGCTAGCTAGTGCTTATATTATGAAATAACATCCATTATCCAAGGACAAAGTTTGCTTAACTTTTTCTTGGAACACTTGAATGGTTTAATATGGAACCTGTTTGTGACGTATAACACAAATCCCTATCCAGTGAAGGATGTATCCTTTTTTAAATTTAAAGATAAAGACCAGTTATCGTGGTTATGCCTCATGCGATTGCATTGTGAAAGAAACGTTGTGGAATCGATCAGAAAAGGTTGATCATCTAGCATATAAGTATTGGTGTGTACTGCAAGGTTCTGGAATCATCAAAATGATCAGAAATTTGGCCCAGTCTTCGTAAAGTTACGAGCACTGTACACACTGAGAAAGATGTATATGGGACTACGAACACGTGCACGACACGTGCGTGTATCTCTCACATACCAATAGATAACTAATTTACAAAATTTGCAAAAATTTTAACATCATGTATTAGTCAAAACATATTCTTTCACATGATTGGTAATAAGAGCTTCCATTTCATTTTTTGAAATTGGGCATTTCCAAAACTGGTCTTTACCTTTAAGCTAGTCTCCCAGTGAAGCCCCTACCCCCCCCCCTGCATCCCATCCGTATAGAAGTGGTTCCCAACTCCCACGAGAACCTTTTGTTGTAGGTCGGAGAGAATGTGATTTGTATGTAGTTAAAGCTTATAACAATCACTCCCGTGGACCTTTTATTATTTACACAATTCCTTGCTGTCTGCTGCCTCAAGATCACTGGAGCGAAGAAAGGTAATGTAAGTTGTTACCTTTCTTCGCTCCAGTGATCTCACATTGAGGCAGCAGACAGCAAGAATCCCTTTTTGGTGGGGACAGGGGGATCGGCATATTGACATTGTTTAATGTGAGAGATGAAGTATTATTCGTTGCAATCATTGCCTCATCATTCAGAGTGATCGATGGTACAAGTTGAATATTATATGAATTTGATGGTCATTTGTGATTTGACAGCTGGAGTCATTCTTCATTTTGAAGAGAAATACATTGAAATTTGGCAAATATATACTGTGATCCCTAGGACTAAGGCTACGCTAGTATTAGCGATTGTGGCGTGAGCCTGTAATCCAGCTAACAGTGGAAGTTACAAACTGATTCAGGCGAGGACGCAGGGTCGAAACTGAGTCACGTCTTTTGGATGGTGACGTTTAAAGGTCGGTCCCCAGACGTAAATAATCATATCTGATTGATACACGTCTGTAAAAAACCCAATACACACACACACACACACATGTGTAAAAAATGTCTTTGGTGAAGCAATTTAAAGAATTTTTATACTGTTATTTTTTACTTGATGCAGAACAATCCTATCAAACATCATGCCAAAGCTGGAGGGCTATGAGTTCTGGGAGAAAACCCTGGGCAAACCTCGCTTCATCGTCGCTCCTATGGTGGAACAGAGTGAGCTACCATGGCGAATTTTGAGCAGACGACACAAGGCAGAATTATGCTACACACCCATGTTCCATTCCTCCGTCTTCACGAAAAACCCGCGCTACAGGAAAGAAGCATTGGCATCGTGTGAGGAAGACAGCCCCCTCATTGTTCAGGTTAGCTTAATGAAGATGGACTATTATATATTTAGACATAAACATTCATGTTCATAGAAATGATGGGAGATTTTATCCTTCAGTTAATTTCCTTATCAGCATTGTGTGTGTAAGACCCCGTTCTCACTCACTTTGAAAGTGGTCTTAGTTAGACCGCTCCAGACCACTCCAGAGGAACGGGTCTTGAGGAACGGTTTGCGAGCGTTAGACACTCCGAGCAGTTTTTATGGCTCAAATCGCTCCACGAGTCAAAGTGGTCTTGTTGCTATGGCAGCTCAGGTAGGCGGGTCAATTTTTTCGCGCGCGGAATCCAAACCGTATGTACCGTACTACATGTTTCGCACCGAAGGTCACTAGCTCACTTCCGTTCAAAGTACGCTTTCCGTTCACATTGCACGTTAGAGCGCTCTGGAGCGCTCTTAATAAGACCCGCTCCTCAAGACCACCTCGGAAGATGGACTTCTGGAGCGGTCCAGAAGTCCGCTTCCTGGACCACTTTGAGCGTTCTCACTCACCTAAGAACCGCTCCTGAGGAGCGGGTCTTAGTTAGAGCGCTCCAGAGCGCTCCAACGAAGTGAGTGAGAACGGGGTCTAAGTGAGTTGTGTAAGTAAACAGTCTGTATAAATCTATGAATTCATTAAAAAATGAAAATCTCTTGATCACGTGTCTTAATTATGTTGAGTATAAGAAGTGGTACCAGAAAATGAATGATCAGTATTTATTCATATCAAGACTCTTTGATTTTGTTCATAAAAGAAATGGTTGAAACAATTCTGTCATATACGGTAGAATAATTTTGTTGTAAGTTGCCCAATCAAAAGAGTGATTCATTTTCCTACCATAGATAAATTTATCACAGTTGACTCAACACTCTTTTTGCACTTCATGAAAGTTTCTTGCAGTAAAGATCTACGTTTAGCTGTTCTAGTCCCAGTTTTATAAAACTTAAAATCAATAACAAGTTACTGTAACTGTTGTATAAGCTACTGAAATTGTTGAATTTAATTGGATGTGAGCAAATTTGATACATAAAATGTTGTAGTATTTATCAATTGAAGTTTCTGTTAAACAAATATCGAAGAGTTGACAAGAGTTTACAAACAAATTGTACCTATGGGCCTTGAACATGAATTCTCCCCAAGGAGCGGAGCATGTGCACTAGCATGTGAATACAATGACGGTTAATGATAATTTCAATGTAAAGTGATTAGAAAACATATTATTACAATGATTACAAGAGTCACTATTATTATTATCATCATCATTATTGATATTATTACCATTATTATTATTATTAATATTATTATCATCATAATTTGTTTGTACCATTGCATTCTCCATGAAGTTCTGCGGCAATAATCCAGAGGTGTTTTTAGAAGCTGCCATGCTAGCTCAGGATCACTGTGATGCCATCGATCTCAACCTAGGATGTCCACAGTCCATTGCAAAGAGAGGTGCCGTAAAATCTGCTTATTAAGTGATATTAACCTGGACAGAAAGACTACCAATCTATAAAGACCTTATTGTTTGTTTGTTACCCTTGCATCAAATTTCCCATTTCAATATATGTATGAAAACTGTGAATGGAACCTGTAAATAAAGATCACCTGTTTATCTGTCACCCTTGAATAGTCTTTACATGTATTTTTCAATAAAGGTTACATGTATTATAAATACAGCTAAATCTGCTAGAATCTACCTGTTTATCTTTTTAATCTGTTTAACTTTTTTGTTTCTTGTTATAGTTAGTACAGTTAGTAAGATATGTAGTAAACACAGACTTTGTATGCACAGGGGCTCATTTCAATATCTGCAATAAAATGAGATAAAATTATTTATTTATTCATATGATCTGTCAATGATGATTTTCATTAATAATAATAATAATATTCCACTTGTATATAGCGCTTAATACATCTACGATGTCTCTAAGTACTTTACAGATATACTATTACCCCGGTCATTGGATTCTATACTTGCCCGCAAATACTGTGTGCACAATCTCCACTCCCTGGGCCCCTGGGGAGTATTCCAGCCAGGCGTTACTTGACGCTCAAAAACTATTTCATCAACAATGAGGGTCGCATCCTACCTATCAATATGGGTGCTGTAGTCACTGGAATATGGATCATAGATCACAGGCAAAGGGTTCGAGGCCCTGCTACATCATTACGTCCTTTGGTTAGAAATGATCTATATTTGCTACACTCTACCCAGGTGTGATAAATAGGTACTTGGCAGAGCACAGTATGACTATGAGCAGCCATTCTGAAGCTGGGGTGATATTAGCCTATTGGAGCCCCAGAAATGTCCAGGCACAACTGAAATAAGTGCTATATAAGAACCCACTATTATCAATAATTCATCTATATTTCATTTTATTCTTACGTTCACCAGGTCAGTATGGGGCGTATCTTCAGGACAAATGGGAACTGATCAGTCAAATAGGTAAGAGGATGTAAAAGACAGATTTTGACAAGAAAATTAATAAAAAAGTTACAGTTATCAAGTGCATTTTGAGTCTTGTGTTAGAAAGGGGCCATGAAGAGCCATGCAGTCCGTGTCCATAATGTTGTTTGACAGAACCCTAAGGATTTTATCATTCAGGCGTCACCATTTTCAGCATAATCATTATTGTTGCATTATACATGCATAGTTTATCTTTGAGGTTTGATCAGCCCTTCAAATGGCCATCCAACCTTCGTAATAAGTTTATGTTGAACTCCTGTTGAACATGTTGAACAGAATGACGAAAGTTTGACATAAATTGGACCAATTGTAAGAGAGCATTGAATGTGTAAAATATGAGATCACTAAATCTTTGTGAATCTCAAATTGGCAAATTGGTAAATGGATTATGACATAGTCATGGACAAGTCTCCTGTTTGTCTTGAACAAAAATATAGTGGATTGCTATTTTTCTCCTAAGTACCTTCTCCAGTGGGGCACTACTCAAAACATATTATGGATACCATATTCTTATAGGTCCTCTAAAAGGAAAAGACCCTCCTGAGTTTGGATTTGGATTTTTTTTTTAATAGTAATTTTGTGTGTTGAAGAAAAAAAATGGGGACTATTTTTTAAAGCCCCACTGTCCTACTTGCTACTTGCTCCCTCTACCGGTATATAGAAAACAATGCCTAATTGGTGACCATTGGTCCCCCATGATCCTCTTTTTTTAATGTTAATTGAGAGCTGAGTTGATGAGATAGCCATCCGTCATTGACCACGCTGTGTGGTCTAATCCCTCCCAGCCAAAGTAGGACAGCCAAATTTTCCTTTCAAACTCTCTTTCTACACATTCTCATCTATCCTCCAGTGAGCCTTGCCCACGAGAAGCTTTCAGTACCCATCACGTGCAAGATTCGCATCTTCCCGAGCGTGGAGAAGACAGTGCGCTATGCTCAGATGCTTGAGAAGGCTGGCTGTCAACTGCTCACGGTCCACGGGAGGACAAGGGACATGAGAGGGCCCGTGACGGGAATGGCTGATTGGTCTGCCATCAAGGCCGTCAAGTAAGGAAGACTAGCTCTGTAGCATGTATGGGTCCCTATTTGGATCTACACTGAAACCTGTCTATAAAGATCACCCAAGGGAGACAAGGAAGGTGGTCTTTACCGACAGGTGGTTTTTATTTACAGGTTTCTTTAGTACATGTTTCAATGAGAAACCATTTTTAAGGGAAACAAAAAATGTGGTCTTTGTAGACAGGTGGTCACTAAAGCAGGTTTGACTGTACTTTAATACTTCACTAGCTCATGACAGAGACTAGGGACTTCCATTGGCTTGGTGGTTCATATGTTATGAAATTACCTTAAATCCTGCATGAAATGTTTGTGAATTTTGAGAGCAGTTTAGATTTGTGAAAGTTTCATACCTTGAAATAATTGAATAATAAGTGATTCAACATAGTATTTTTGCCATTCATGAAAGTTTCTTGTTTTAAGAATGGCCATCCTTAACCATTTGCAAAAGTTTGAAGCCATAGATATAATGATCCCACTCTCTTTCAATAGCCTGTAAACTCTAAATATATGTTTGCAAGGGTGAACTGAACATCGTGTTTTAGTGAAATCATAAATAGCCAATACAGTATCATTTCTGTATTAGTTTATTTCAATTCATTTTGAGAATCAGAGTATATTTCCACTTGTAAAAAGGAGAAATTTGTTGATATCTTTTGTCAACAAACAACAATGCCTATTAAAATAGATAACCCACCCACTTAAATTATTTACTTCAGAAGCCAGCGGTGTTACATTGTTAAACAACTTCTCTGCATAGATTTTGTTGCTTCCCTGAGAGACCATACAGATGTGCAATTAACTAGACTGACATGGTCAATTGATAACCCCTTAACCCTGTAAGGAAATGAGCCTCAATCCAGTTCAGGAAGTTATATCTCAGTCACACCGCTTAAACAGAATCCAAAGTGACAAATTTTTGACCATTCTTTTGGTTTCCTCTGTTGTCGGTCCAGGGTTAGTCTTGTTTGTGTCACTGAGGTATTAAAGCGGGACTGCACTACTTATAGCTTCTTATGCCCTCTATACAGACAACAATCCCTGAGTGGTACATGTTGATCCCCCATGGTCCCCTTTTTCTTATGTTAATTGAGAGCTGATTTGATGAGATAACCACCTGCCAGTCACCAGGCAGGGAGGTCTAATCCCTCCTGGTCAAACTAATGCAGATAGGCTTTAAATCTCCCAGTTCTCTTTTCCCTGCAGAGCTGCTGTCAAGATCCCTGTCTTTGCCAACGGCAACATCCAGTCCCTCCAGGATGTGCATCGATGCATGGAGGAGACGGGCGTGGACGGGGTGATGACCGCCGAGGGGAACCTACACAACCCCGCCCTCTTTGAAGGAACCCACCCCAAGGTCTGGGACATCACTGATGAATACATTGACCTTGTCAAAACTTACCCTACTCCACTTTCTGCTGTCAGAGCACATCTCTTCAAAATCTTGCATCACAGGTAACCTTACCCACTCACAGGCTTTAAGGGATCCGGTAACTTTGTCTCAGATTCTGAAACAAAATCCTGGATTTAGCTCATGCTGCAATGATAATTATAAACCTTTAGGTCAGTCAGGAACTCCATGACTTTTACAAGCCGATTGCCTGTCTGATTATCAAGATATTTATGATTGAAAATCGAAATCAAATTTTGCGTTCGCCAAACCTTTCATTACACTACAGTCTACAGTCTATTGGGGAAAACGAGTATGATAAAACTGGTCACTCAAAGGTTTTTGTCTCGCCTGCGTAGCAAAAAGCGAGACATAGGCGCCGCTTTTCCGGTGACGGCGGCGGCGTCAACAACAAAAACTTAACTTAAGGGTAAGTTTTTGAATTTTTGGTATAATTTTTAAAGTATAAGTTCTTAGTCAATGAAACTTTGACTATAGGGTAATCAAGTATCCCCAATCATGTGAGTAGAATTTCAGATCACAAAGTCAAGGTCAAAGGTCATTTCAGGTCAACAGACTTGGACTATACTGTAGCATCTTGAATTTTTGATATAATTTTGAAAGTATAAGTTCTTAGTCAATGAAACTTGGACTATAGGGTTATCAAGTCTCCCCAATCATGTGAGTAGAATTTCAGGTCACTAAGTTAAGGTCAAAGGCCATTTAAGGTCAACAAACTTAGACTTTGTTGTGGCATCAACATTAAGATTTTCAAAATGCTTCTTCTTCGTTATTTTTCAACCGATTTTGATTCTGATTGTTTCATATGATAGGGCTAGGAGGGGATTTAAAATTCTACACAGAATCGTGAAATTCATTATCTATGCTAATTTATGCAAATTTATTCGAAATCACAAAAAAAGGCTTCTTCTCCTTCATTTCTCGACCGATTTTGATTTGGTTTGGTTTACATCGTAGAGCTAACTTTGGTACACTAAACTTCTACACAGAATTTTGAAATTGTTCTCCATTAATTAATTATGGTAATTTATGCAAATTTATTCCAAAAATAACAAAAATTGCTTCTTTTCCCTCATTTCTTGACCGATTTTGCCTTATCTGGTAGAGCTAAATTTGGAACAATAAACTTCTACACGGAATTGTGAGATTTTGCTCCATTGATTATTTATGGTACTTTATGCAAATGAAATGAAATTATGTCCCTTCCAGGGCATCAAATTTCTATTTTTTGACCAGTTCAAAAGTGTACCACATAAAATTTACGATATTTGTTGTTGTGAGATGCGGATGAGCGCTACATCATTGACGTTCTGGTTTATCATATTGAATTGCGTTATGCAGGCGAGACCGCCGAGAGCGTTTCCCTTGTTACTTTTTTGAGGCACTTCTTGATCATTTTGAAGCGCAATTTTTTTAGGGTTTCAATATAACACCATATCGCAGACACTGATAACAAGAAGGGCCGTGCATATCAGATTTAACATTGTTAATCGATCCCTTTAAAGTGTATCAATCACCTGAACAAATAATGTGTGTATAGCTAAATGTATAAAATCAACCTCTGGAAACTTGACTTGGCATTCTATAGGTAAACGGTTAAAGAGTATGAAGAAAAAAACAAGAACCCATAGAACATGCGTATAATGCTAACACGGTAACCAAGTCAGCCTAGGGCTCCGAGCCCTTCCTATTCTTTCCTAGTATGTTTGCATGCGTTAACTAGTCTGCTCAACAAGACCTTTTACTGTTCACTGAGAATGTAGTTAAATTGCAATATCTCTTTGTAGAAATGATATTTGAAGCTCATATATAACTAAATGGAACCTCTGAATACAGCAAGAGTAAAACCTGTTTTGGTGATTGGTAAACTTTAAGCCTATGTAGGATTATGTTGATCATTCACCACTGCACTAGTTTAAAAGAAACACCAACGTCATTATAAGCAGGATTTCATTATTTACATTTACTAGATGACCCGAATCAGGGACCTTGCTATAAAGTTGCAATGAAAACCAGAAAGCCCCAAACTTTTGTATGCATGAAATGTTCAAGAATTGCACCAGTGCTTCAGATTCACAACAGTTTCATGCCGTGAAATTATTGAATCACAATTGTGCAATTCGCAAAACTTCCTTGCCGTGGAAATGGTTGTTCTTAACAATTCCTTAAACTTTCTGGTTATAGATTGCCGAAGCTGTGACATCATAAAATAGTGCTCTGATTCCTAATTTTATGAACCAGAGCACTATAACACTGAGTTCCCATAGGACATATATTTATTCAGATGGTCATATCTCAGCCAATACCTAATATATTCAATTGGTTTTCGACATATGGACATTATTTTTGAAGCTCTTTCAAAAAAAGAAGAAAAAATTGAGAAATTCTAAAAATAGATTTTTGATGTCGTCACACTTCACCACTCTATAGTTGTTTGGATTTTTCTTCTTTCAACTCCTCCATCCTCCCACTCTCTGCAGCCTCATGGTTCACATTGATCTGAGGATAGACCTTGCCAGGGCAAAGTCTATAGGTGACTGTGAGGAGATCTGCAAAACACTCCGGGGTCGCTGTGAGGAAGATGCTGCCAAGCCTGATGCTCCTACGAAACCAGAAGACGGCAAGCTGCCCCATTGGCTCTGCCAGCCTTATTTCAGGCCCAGGTGAGGTCCTCTCTATGTCCTGTTGTACATCTCTTGCTCCTGCAACAATCGCTCTGTGTGAATGTTCTAGACTATCCAAAATTCTGACCTTCAGCACTTGACCCAACACTTTGTGTAACCCTAATCCGAAACCTAAATCTAAACCTAAACCTAAACCTTACATGAAATATGGCCTGGAGCAATGGTAAATAGAACATGTCGGATCACTCTCTGTCCAAATCCATGATTTCGTCTACAGACAACAGTCAATCAAACAATATTATTTTGTGACAAGACTTATAAGAGAGAATTTATTTATATTGCATGCATCAGTGTTTTCAAAATCAGATAACATAGCAAAAAATTACACAAATTTTAAATTATAGGAAATCGACGAGCCGTATGGCAATTAAAATATATTAGTTTATGTACTCTTGCTTCTTTATTTAGTTCTTAGAAGATTACGATTACAAAAAAAATTCTTAGCCAAATTCATAAAAATGTAAGTGTGTATGAATAGATAACTATGCTGAAGATAAACCCACTAGGAGTTATTTTTAATAGTCTTCTTCTCTTTCTTATATAGTCCAAAAGAGGCTGAGGCTAAGCGGGCGGAGAAGAATCGAAAGCGCCCTCTCTCGATGATCATCGACGATCTGAACAACGAAGGCCTGTCAAAGAGTCAGATTAAGAAGAGAGTGCGCAATCCCAGCGTTATATTCCATAGACGTAAGAGTTGATTGTGTCTGCATTTCGTGATCTTTACAGAAGATGACTACTAGGGTTCAGACAAATGCTTTCAAAGGAAAATCTTGGAAGTCTATTCAGCATTCTGAACTTCTTTTCTCTTCTGGGTATTTTGTTATGCCTCTGCAGTGAAGTAGCCGGAGGCATTATGTTTTCAGTGTGTCTGTCTGTCCGTACGTACTGTTCTTGTGATTGCATTATCTCAAGAACTGATAGATAGATTCCCGCCAAACTTGGGTCATGTATGGATCTTGCAGAACCAATGAACTGATTTAGATTTTAGGGTCATGGGGATCATTATGTATGCAAAAATAGCTTGTGATTGCATTATCATTAGTTTGTAAAATCGAATGCCCTGATTTGATGTTACATGCCATATTTAGAATATTAAGGCATTTGAAGAGCCATGCTTTTCAGGGAGTATTTTTTCTCTGATGTTCTTCCACACTTGTATAATAACAATGATAACGCTCACAAATTATTTTTCACCTCTACCCAGAACTCAACCTTCTCTTTAATTCCCAGCCAATTAAAAACAATCTATGAATGTATGACTTGTTATCTGATCAAACTTTTTTTCTTCCCGAGCAGCAGTCAGGCAGTACGAGAAGTGTGCTAAGTGTCCCAATCCCAGGGGTCTAAAGTGTGTGTTTAGTGAATGTAGAGCTTGCTGTAAACATACAGCACATAAAGCAGTAGCCGATTGTCCTGGTAAGTTTAAAGGGGAAGCCCACCCATTTATCAAGTTGGTTTTA
Source organism: Strongylocentrotus purpuratus (assembly GCF_000002235.5). Classification (NCBI taxonomy): domain Eukaryota; kingdom Metazoa; phylum Echinodermata; class Echinoidea; order Camarodonta; family Strongylocentrotidae; genus Strongylocentrotus; species Strongylocentrotus purpuratus. Next base: position 20,656,353 of record NW_022145599.1, on the reverse strand, counting down.
ATCTTTGAAACAAAACAAAAAATGAGGGAAACAGATTGGTAAAAGGGTTCAGGAAAATGTGATGAAAATAAGAAAGTAAGGAATTGTTAATGTTTAAATGATCAAATGCTAAGTGGCAACTGTGTCGCATACATTTCTAGGAGCTCTCCCATTTGGTCTGTACTATCAAATTCTTAAATGTTAATTTTCTATAAAATGAAATATATTTTGACACATGCACACAAAAATAATAATCATTGCACACATGTTTTTTCAAGTCGGTGTAACATCAAAGAAATTGAGATAAAAACACCCACTGAAATCAGGGGTAAAAAATCAGGGAAATTTTCTTTGATCCCCAAAGAAAGTAGGTAGCTCCTAAAATCGATGTTGTAAATCTGTCATATTTCGGTCAGTGGCTGCAACAAAATCTTAATAAAACTGTCAAATCAATTCAATTAAGTTTAATGAAATTAAAACATTTTGCTTTTTCCAAGGCCACCACTTGCTCTTCGCAACCAAGAAGCTCAAGTCAGATCGGTGGGAGGCAGAGCAAAGAGAGAAGGGCTTGCTGACGGCTACAACCGCCGCTGGCGATGCTTTAAACCTTGACACAGAGGGCAGCAATGCAGAGCAGGCAGGGACGACGAAGCAGCTAGATTCCGGCTAAATCAGGGGAGAATTGAAGTCATGTGCGCTGACTTATGCGCTGAATTTTGACCTATTGCCTTGAGATTGCAGACTTATAGATATTTATACTTCAGATTCAGGGATATATATGAGCAACGAAACATGTGGCTGTGGACTCTAAAACATTTGCAATCTAAATTATGAAAGAGTTTCTTCACGATGGTTGTAATACTGGTTTGAAGTTCTTATGTCACATCCAAAAAGTAAAGATAACCTGTAACAGTTTTGATGTCTAGAGTTTAGATTGACAATTCACGTCTGAGGAAGATGTCTGAACTCTAGACATCGAAAGTGTTACATGTAATTTTTACTTTTGGATGTAATATAAGAACTTCAAACCGGTATTAGTCGGAGTATATACGAAATTATAGAGCATGGCTATAGATTATATTGAGGTGTTCATGCTACCGAAAATGAAGATAATGCAGAATGGATCATGTCTTTAGGATAACATTTTCCAAGGAATGGCCATGTGGCCTTATAACATTTTGATTGTACAGTCTCTTGCCCACTGTACGATCCAATAGCGATCATGACTAAAAAAGAGAAGAAATTTTAAATTGTATAAAACATTTGATTGCAAAGCCTGCTGCTCGCTGTACGATCCAACACCGATCTTGACTTTGAAAAAAGAAAGTAATGTTGGAAATGTAATTTCAACATTATGAATTCTTACTGTTTGATATTCCTACTGGTTATATTATTAGCAAACTCTACATTGCATGGTGAGGTTGAGAAAAAGCTATATTGCCGTCAAATTAGGACAGTTATGACTATGAGTGGTCTAATGTCACTCCGATTTGCTGCTTATAAATCAGGCATTTCTTTGCATAATGGAAAGCCCACTGTATGCTGCATGACTTTGCTAATCATTACAGTTAGGAACCTAAATCAAGAAGACTTCTTTTTTCAAAGTCATAACTAATGAAAGTGCCACAATTCAGGAAGTGGATCACAGTCCTATTGTACAGTGAGCACTGGGGTCAAGGACAAACAACATTTCCCTCTCTGTTGTATCTTAAAGATAAAGACCAGTTATGGTCATGCGATTGCATTGTGAAAGAAACGTTGTGGAATCGATCAGAAAACGTTGATCATCTAGCATATAACTATTGGTGTGTACTGCAAGGTTCTGGAATCATCGAAATGATAAGAAATTTGGTCCAGTCTTCGTAAAGTTACAAGAACTGTACACAGAAAGATGTAGATGGGACTACGCACACGTGCGCGACACATGCGTTTATCTCTCACAGTCCAATAGATAAACTAATTTACCAAATATATCAATTAGTAGGCTGTTTCCCGGCAAAATTTTTATCATCACGAATTAGTCAAAACATATTCTTTCACATGATTGGTAATAAAGAGCTTCCATTTCATTTTTTTGAAATTGGGGCGTTTCCAATACTGGTCTTTACCTTTGAATAATCCAATTATTTTCTTTTATGTAGAAAATAGATATTTTTCACAATTGTACGACAACAACTGTAGAATGGTCTCTTTTAACCTCTGCAGCAGGGAGACCTTCAGTAACCACTGATCTTACAGGCTCATAGTAGTAGGTTTTTATGGGGAATTGACACCATTGTGGTGTTTACCCATTAACAAATGTTGTCAGGCACAAAGATTGGACTTCAGTAATGCACTGTGCCCTAGTCTGCCAACTTAAAGATTTGTCATCATGATTCCTTACCCTCGAGATATGAAGGCAAGTAGGAGTATATTTTGGTCGTACATCAGTTTTGCTGCTTCAGACACCTTTGCACGCACAAACACATTATTTGGTAATTCAACCCAATCTGGTGTCAGCGAATTATGATACAATACACATGGATACTGACAGGCGCGTACGCAGGGGGGGGGGGGGGTTAAACCCCCCCCCCCTTGAGTTTTTTTATGTGTATGTTATATGTATGTTTTTTTGAAAACCCCCTCCCCCCTTTTGAGTTTTTTTTTTCTTTTTTTTTTCAAATTATAAAAAAAAAATTATGCCAATGGCTGACCTAAAAAAGGTGACCTTACCCCCCCCCCCCCCCAACGGAACAAAATGTCAAATTTTCAAATTTCGAGACAAAAAAAAAGAAGAAAAAAAGTCCTCTTACCCGCCTCCCCCCCGGCTTATTCAGCAGCTGGCTGAGTCGTGGGCTGGCTTTAATACTGTCTGGATTCATGGTCATACTATACTGAGTGAAATCAAAATGTTGGTATGTTATGATGATCAAAATACGTGAAACCCATGTGGAGATCTGTTGCATGTTTAAACCGTCCATGTGTGAACCGTGTTTTTCTTTTGGCTTTAAAAAAAAAGGAATTTATGGAAATGATGTAACCATCATTGAGACGAAAAGTGGTTCACAGCAAATGAGAAATGTTTCTGAAAATCTCAATCTAAATCTCATAATTCAAAACAGCCAGTATCATATGTGGCCTGTAAGATGGATGAAATATGAGCCACTTGCATTGAAGATTGATACCCCAGTTCTCTTTCTAGTTCTAAACACTAAATTGAGTTGTGCTGTTACATCTCATTTATTTTTATTCTGTATAACCGTCATGTAAAACTTGGCGGTGAAAGTTGAACCAAAAATATAAATAACGTACTAATAAAATTCAATTACCGGTGTGTAGGGCTTGATCCAAAGTAGCAGACAGTTCTTGCAGAAAAACTGCCAACATTTTAGTACTTTTTCAATACTACTGTCTGCCATAGTGGCTTCAGTCTCATATGATCCAAATTTTATTATTATGTTTATGATAATGGTCAGTCATACCTAAGCAAAATAATGGGGTTTGGTGTGTTGTGGTTGGTAAACTGACGGTTAAACATCTTAATACCACACTAAATCTAAGTTCATCTTTTAAATCTGCTAGGCACCTTTGCTTAGTTTTTACAATATGCACAGATGACAGGAATTTTGTATAATAGCGACAATGTCTTTTAATTCTTTTAATCATGTACAATATTTGAAGTTTTATACAATATACTACCATAAATATCCTACCACATGTATTAATATGTTACTGGTATCTAGATCTAAATAGGTTTTGATCAAAGGGAGGTGCTAACATGAAAAAGAAGTGTAAAGCTGGATAATGTAAACCAATTTTTTGTTACTTGTATCCAAAATATATACAGGCTATTGTATTTATATATTATATGTAATGGAGGCTTTGTTCTATCATTGCATTGTTATTTATTCAAGTAATATAAAATAATGCAATGCATTCCATAATGCAGAATTCAGTTGAATGCCTGTTGAAAGTGTAAAAGGTCAAGTGTGTTAAATGCATCATAATCTTAAACTGCATCAAGGGATATAATGTCCGACAGTAAGACAATTTTAATTTAGATCATGTTTTAAGATTAATTTCTTTAGTTTATATCAAGGGTCAAATGCCAAAGGTCAAATGTCTCATTGAATCAAAATATGTAGGACCATGACACGAGAAATTGACAAAAGGAATTGATACCGAACCTTGTTCAACTATTTTGTCGCATTCATTGCACTCCCAAACCAAAGCAAATATTTTATTGTAAATAATTGTAGCTAGTTAAAGAGCTCCACTAGATCTTTGATCAAACCAAATATGAAGTTAAATATGAAGCCGAGTAAAAACAAAACAGATGTTTGCCAATGTTTTAATTCCTTTATTTTATTTTATTTTTACATGCACATGACAAAAAAGTGTCATACACTCAACTTTTGAAAATGCTTTTTAAGTTACCCTGTCCAATATTTAAATTTCATTGTGAAAATATTAACTTTATTCCTGGATAATAAAAGAAAATGTTACACAGAGGTGATTATTGATTAGCTTGTTACATCATTTGTGTAAAATACAATTATTCATGCTAGTAGTGCAGGTGGTGACACATTTCTGTTTCTTTAGAGAAAAAAAAACCTGTGTAAAAGAATATGTGTTTGAGAAATGAGAGAGAGAGAGAGAGAGAGAGAGAGAGAGAGGGGGAGGGGCATACTAAGGGATAAATAATGAAACTGTAGGAGGAAAAAGGAGAGAATAGGGGGGGGGGGGCAAAGAAATAGAGAGAGAGAGAAAGAGAGAGGAGGTTGTTGTTGTTGTTGTTGTGTTTTGAGTTATTGGCGATTAGTCAGTGATTTGACTATTGTCGCCAAATTACTTTACGGCACGTGTTATATCTCTCAATTTTGGATTTTTTTAAAAATACATTTATTTCGTTTTATATTTATCTATCTTTTAAGATAGTATCGTAAAATAATATCGTAAGCAAAACATTCATGGGCTTTGTTAGTGTTTCTTAACAGTACGTGCAGATTATTTGTTATATCACATACACACCATACATAAATATGTATATAAGATAGCACCTACACAAGCTTCTATATTCAGTAATCTTATCATACCTTTTATCATTGTTGTTACTTTTTCTTATTTTATTTTCTTAATACATTATGTTATTATATTTTTAATGTACTGAGTGTAATTTAACATATTTATAATATCGTATTATGTTTTACTGTTCTTATTTTCTTTTCTTATTACATTATGATTGTTATTATATTTTTAATGTACTGAGTGTAATTTAGCATATTATAATATTGTATAATGTTTTACTATTCTTATTTTATTTTCTTATTACATTATGTTATTATATTTTTAATGTACTGAGTGTAATTTAACATATTTATAATATTGTATTATGCTTTACTGTTCTTATTTTATTTTCTTATTACATTATGTTATTATATTTTTAATGTACTGAGTGTAATTTAGCATATTTATAATATTGTATTATATTTTACTGTTCATCAAGGGAGGTATTACTTCCTGATAGGGAACCGTTTCGTTCTGAGAAAGAACCGTACAATAGCTTTTTGTATACTGGACTCACTCTTTTTTAAGTATTCCATAATTTTTTCAGGTTGGGATTCGTTAATTTCTGTTAGAAACATAGCCCTTTCTATAATATAGTTAGAGCAATGTACTAAAAAATGTTTTACAGTCTCTATTTCACTGGGGCATCTATTACAGAAACCAGTAGCATGAATTCCCAATCTGAGGAGATCCTGGTTAAGTCCAAGGACTCCAAAGCGGAGTCGATGTATTATTGTTGAATGTTGTCTCTCTAATGAGCATATATATGGTTTATTAACATCTTTTTGATATGTTTTCAAATACGAGTTGGTTTTGTTCCACCTTTCTTGCCAAAGGAGTTTGGAACTTGTAGTAATTAAGCTTTTCATTTCTGACATATTTAGGTTATTATTGACTTCTATTTTCTTTACTAATGCGGCCTTTGCGTGGAAATCCGCCATCTCGTTCCCTTTTATTCCACAATGTCCAGGTATCCACTCTACATATATATCAACTCCTTTATTCTTTAAGTGAGTAGTCATGGTGAGAATTTCCAGAATAAAAGATTCGTCCTTCTGTTGTTGTAATGCAATAAGTGCACTCAGTGAATCACTAAAAATAACAACCCCCACATAAATGTCTAATTCATCTACCCATCTGAGAGCAAGAATGATGGCAGCCAATTCAGCCCTGTACGAAGAGGTGAAATTTGCTAACCTTTTGCTCCGATGTACAGAATAGTAAGGGACGTAAAAAGCAGCTGCAGAGGTCCCTCTTTTAGGTACTTTTGATCCATCGGTGTATATATGTAATTGAGTCGCCCATTTAGTATGTATGATTTCCAGGCTGCTTTGTTTTTGTTGTGTAGGATGATCTGTTTTCTTTATTCGAGTACTTAATTCCGTTGACACTGCCGGAGGGTAGAATAACCATGGTGGAAATGGGGAGTAGGTTATCGTTTCTATACGTTTTCCCAGCTTGCTTTGTATTCTATATCCAAAAGGTTTGTTTACGTTTTTCCCCTTCAAGTATTCAAAATGCCAACATGGTTCAATGTTTTTTAACAACGGATGATTCGCCCATCTTTCGATGTTTTGTCTATATTTACTTGAAAGCATTTGTCTTCTTATATCCAAAGGCATTTCCCCCATTTCCACCTGTAGTGATTCTAAGGAGGTTAATGGCAGCCCACCTGCGCATATCCTCAGTGCTTGGTATTGGACAGAGTCAATGGCTTTTTTGGTGGTAGCAGCTGCACTGTCATACGCCTCACATCCGTAATCAAAGAGAGACCTTATAATTGCTCTGTACACCATGATAAGTGATTTCGAGGAACTTCCCCAGTTTGTTCCAGTTAGACATCTTAAGATATTTAATTTTCTTTTACTTCTCGTGATTACATTTTCGATATGTGGTTGCCAAGTTAATCTTTTATCAAATATAACCCCTAAAAAGCGATGAGATTTTTCGTACATTAACACATTTCCATTCAGTTCTATATCAGGCGGTAGAACGGCATTCCAGCTTTTCGTAAAAAGTACGGGCACTGTTTTGACAGGTGAGAGTCGAAACCCCCACTCTTCAAACCAACGATTTAAAAGATTCAAATATTTCTGTATTTTTTCAGTAATATGTACAATGTTCCTGCCTGATATCCATATTGCGCAGTCATCTGCATACATAGATATGCTTACATCTTGGTCTGTAGGTATATCACCCATCATTATATTATATAAAAGAGGACTTAAAACACTCCCTTGTGGTAACCCGTTATGCGTTTTATAAGTTTTAGATTCTGTATTTCCAATTCGTACTTGAAAAGTTCGTGCTGTTAGATAATTTTCTATATATCTCAGCATGTTCCCTTCTATTCCATTTTTTGCTAATTTAAAAACCAGACCCTTTATCCAAACTGTATCGAAAGCCTTTTCGACATCCAAGAAAACCGCTATTACATGTTCATTACAATTTATACTCTTTTGGATGTCATTTTCTAATTGTACAATATTGTCCGTCACACTACGACCTTTCCTAAATCCACTTAAAAAATTGGGTAATAATTCATGCTTTTCAACATACCATTGTAATCTTTCTTTTATCATTCGTTCAATTATTTTGGCAAAACATGATGTTAAAGAGATTGGTCTATATGACGATGTATTTCTGGGATCTTTTCCATGTTTGAGAATAGGGATTATTATAGAATGCTTTAGTTGAATTGGAATTTCCCCGGTTTTCCATATTAAGTTAATGATGTTCAGCATGATTTCCTTGTTTGCTTTTGGCAGATTTTCATAAACAACGTAAGGTATATTATCTTTTCCTGGGGCAGTCTTTTTTCGCGATTGCACTGCCTTTTCAAATTCTGTTATAAAAAAAGGGTTCATTTATAACATGATCTACATTTAAAATATGAATGTCATTATTTGGTGCCTTCGGTAATTCCTTATTAGTATCCCTGTCTTTTATTCCTATTTTTTGAAAGTAATTTCCAAAGGCATTTGCTTTCTCCTGATCGGAGACAATATCTTTACTATTTACAATCAATGTTGACATATTTTTTTATTTTTTTTATTAGTACACCATTCAGCCGTTTTATACAAGCCCAGATCTTAGATTCTGGCATATACTGATCAAGCTTTGTGCAAAATGCTCGCCAGTAATTTCGTTCTGCTTGGCGGAGCACACGCTGTGCTTCTGCTTTCTTTTTTAAGTACTCATCTACCTTTTCAAAAGTTATTTTCCGTGACATCTTATTACACATTCTATTTCTCTCTTTGATTTTCTCTGTACATTCTTTGGTCCACCAAGGCACCGGATTTTTAGAGACATTTCTCCTTTTCGGTACAGTTTCTTTTATACACAGTTTTAAATATTTCATGAAATTATCATATATTTCCTGTATATCATTATTTATAAGTATGAGATCATTTGTAATCATCTCTTCACATTTCTTAGCAAATTTTTTCAAATTTATATGTTTAAAGGAGATAAAATCATCTGCACTTCTTATTGAAGCATCTTTATATTCAGAGCTTTTCCCGTCTAAAGTTGTTTGGATATTTATTGGGAAGTGATCACTTCCAAAAAGGCTTTCCATGACTCTCCAAGTACTTCTACATGCCAGTGAAGGAGTGGTTATACATAAATCTAAGCATGACAGTTTTCCTGTTCGTGGATCCAGTCTGGTTCCTTCGCCATCATTCAAAACAGTTAGATTATGATGATTCACGAATTGTTCTATCACTTGTCCATTCTTGTCTGTTTTGTCACTTCCCCACATGGTACCATGAGCGTTAAAATCGCCTACTATAATAACTTTATCATTTTTATTAACGTCTTTTAATAGCACATTCATAATATATTCATTTAATTTCTTACAAGGATTATAAAAGTTCACAATTGATAACTTTTCATTTCCTGCGTGTATGTTTACTTGCTGCATTTCTAAATTTACATCATTCATTGGACCTTCATACTTGATTTTATTATGAACGTATATCGCACATCCTCCCCTCGCCTGATTTTCCCTATTTCTTGGGAGACATGTGTATTCAGGAATTTGAAGAACTCTATTTTCCTGAAACCATGTTTCTTGTATACATATCAAATCATAGCAATGTTTGTGTGTGTTCAAATACTTTATAAGTTCTTTTCCATGCCCTAGTAATCCCTGTGCATTCCATTGTAGTATGGAAAACAGTATCATCAATGTTTTAAGTATCGTTATCAACATTGTTAGCACTACTTATTTGCTGCAGCGATCTTTTCGCTGCGACCAGAACTAAATTATTTATTTCTTTAAGAGTTTTGCCCTCTGTGAGTGAGAGGATCAATTGACATATAAAGTCAATTATCTGATCATCATTTGCTGTAGCTATAAAGTTCGTGGTTACAGAAGGATTTTCTTTCTTTTCATTGTCTTTTTTTGAAGTGATTGTTGTGGAGTTTGTTGATGTTGTCGAAGGATTTTGTGGGATTTTTCGAGGGATTTTCGAAGGATGTTTTGAGGTTGTTCGAGGTGGTAAGACATTTTGAGTTTGTTGGGTGCTGGTGGTTACGGGAGGTACGTTTTGTGTGGTTGCAGCGATGGCATATGAGCCAGGTATCGTATCTCGTGGTTTAATTTGTGTGTTTTCTTGTTCCTCTTTCCTCATTCGGAGGTTTGTGTGACAATGTTAGTTTGAGGGGTATTTTGTTTATTTGTCCATATTTGTGATGCTTGTGCATATGTGATTTTTTCTGTGATTTTGATGTGTTGTACTTGTTTAGCTTTTTTTGCTTGTGTGCAACCATTATAAGGAGGAGGAGGAGGAAGGGGGGATACTGAGGAAGAAAAGGAGAAACTGCATGAGGGGGAGAGAGAGAGAGAGAGAGAGAGAGAGAGAGAGAGAGATGATGATGAAGCAGTTGTATAGATGGCACTGGAAGTACATACAGATATGCTCATGATACTAATCAGAGGGGTGATTTATTTATAATAGCTTGTGGCTAATTCCAATCAGGCACAGCTTCTGCTGGGATACGACTTTGAAGCTTGGGTTAATTGTTGCGCGGATCATATGATTTGGTATAAAAATTTCAATAAAAACCCTAGCTGACAAAGATGCAGGGACATACAAAAAGATGAAAGAGAGATCGAGGTAAATTAATCTATAATAATTAAAGTTCATACTTTAAAAAAAAATGTTGCTGACAATAGTCCGAAACGCCCATAATACCAACAAAAAACAAAAAAACAAATACTGTAGTCAATTTTGACTGATTGCCATATATTATAACGCAACGTTGAACAACACAACAAATGCGCATGCGTTCGTTGCTTTCATCACGATCATCACATGTCCATATCACGTGACGAGAGCATTTGTTGTTCAACTTTCGCTAGATAGAGTACGAGTGCATGGGGCCTGTTGCAGACGACATCGCGTATCTCTCTTTTCACTATGAATATTTTTGTCTTTAGTTTACCGTTACTGTACATTTTAGGGTCAGCAATATGCACATATGCTCTACCGCTTCGCCCAATAATAGGTAAGATATGGTATGTCTTTAAAATAAATACATATTTAATGCCATTTTTTGAAAACCGATGTCGCTCGTACTCGTACCGTAGGCGTAGACTAGACCTACGAGAACTCCATCTGTGCCGCCGCCCGGAGCGCGGGGCCCGGCCGCGGGCTTGGTGTTAGCAAGGCCTGCTGCCCGCGTGCCCTATCTTTCAGTTTTTGTTTTGTATTACGATAATTAGTGTCCGATCGCTAACGACGAATTAGAGTCTGTAACCAGTGAAAATCACATAAGTCTATGCCTAGTTAAGTTCCGTACCTTAGTCCTAACCTAGACTAAACTCTAGGTTTTAATTCACTTTTGCCACATAAACTTGCCGTCCTATGGCTAGACTAGACCGAATTTTCCGTCTCTTTCGTTCGTTAGCCTCTTATTGGGGTAGGGCCGGCTCTCTCTTTAGAGACGGAAGCCGTTTATGCACATGTCCTTGCTAACGCCACGGCCAGTCCTGGTCGTAGCGTTTTGCCCCCAAAATCCCCCAAAATGTCATTTTACCTCGAGCATGTTATATTGTAAATTAGGCCTAGATCTAGGCTATAATAAATCAGTTCCACTTACCAACTTGACTGAAATAATCAGTTTAATAGTCCCTTTTTAGGAAATTATGGGTCAAAATCGAAATCCATTTTGAAAATCTTTTTCAACATGGATTCCGATTTTGACCCATAATTTCCTAAAAAGGGACTATTAGACCTAAACTGATTATTTCAGTCAAGTTGGTAAGTGGAACTGATTTATTATAGCCTAGGCCTAATTTACAATATAACATGCTCGAGGTAAAATGACATTTTGGGGGATTTTGGGGGCAAAACGCTACGACCAGGACTGGCCGTGGCGTTAGCAAGGACATGTGTATAAACGGCTTCCGTCTCTAAACTAAAGAGAGAGCCGGCCGACCCTACCCCAATAAGAGGCTAACGAACGAAAGAGACGGAAAATTCGGTCTATGGCTAGACTAGATCTAGATCTAGATCTAGATGATTTATGAATTGATGATCGAGAATATATTATTATTACTATTAGGAGTTGAGAGGTTGATGTATTTTTTAAATTTTTTGCCTGAGCATGCTGAAATGTGCCTGAATAATGAATGATGTGATGTGGTACTGATAATTTGGTAATCATCATCATCATCATCATCTAGATCTAGACCTATATGGATTATGGGAGTGTAAGGATATCCTGTGTTTGTCTTGTCCCCCAAATTAAGATTCTTACTAGTCTAGTCAAAGTCTTTAAAAAAAACTAATTTAGTCTAGACTTTATTTAGCTCTTAATTATTGAAATAATATTTTTATTTGATACTGATAAGTTAAGTGATGGAGGCTTGCCTAGATCTATAGGTCTAGCTAGAAATTGTAGAATAAAGCCAAGGTCTATAATTGAAGTATGGGGATAATTTGTATTTATTAAATGACTAGCTTTATGCTTGGGTCTAAAGTTCTAAATAAAACACCTCAATTTTTTAGTCGAAAAATTGAGTTTGATCTAATATTAATAAATGTATCTCACTTTTCATGGCATATAATCATTGCTATGTCTAGTATTATTAGAAACTGTTTTTTCCTCTTTAAAATGATACCCTATATTGTTAATGATTTTCAGTCATGGAATTAGACCGAAAGCTTCAGTCTCTATACCGTCGGTTGTTCCACTGAGACTACGTCTGGCTCCACTAGACCTCCGGTTATAGAGACAGAACGATCGCCTATGCCAGCCTATGTTGAAGATATCACGGCTAGATTTTAGCCGTTAGGCCCCTCCCACAAACATGAACAAACTTGCCACGGCCGTATTGTTATGCCCCCAAAATCCCCCAAAATGTCATTTTACCTCGTGCATATCCAATTTTACATTAGGCCTAGGCTATAATACATCGGGTCCACTTACTAACTTGATGGAAATAATCCGTTTAATGGTCCCTTTGAAGGAAATTATGGGTCAAAATCGACATCCATGTTGAAAATCTTGCAAGCCGTGTTAAACTCTCGCTGCCGTCAATCTCATCCCTTCTAGTCTACGCCGAAGGCAAAAATGATTATGAAGGAAAAACTGTGATAACGCCATTAAAGAACGTGCAGATGGCGCACAGTTTTTCCTTCATAATCATTTTGCCTTCGGCGTAGACTAGAAGGGATGAGATTGACGGCAGCGAGAGTTTAACACGGCTTGCAAGATTTTCAACATGGATGTCGATTTTGACCCATAATTTCCTTCAAAGGGACCATTAAACGGATTATTTCAATCGAGTTAGTAAGTGGAACCGATGTGTTATAGCCTAGCTAGGCCTAATGTAAAATTGGATATGCACAAGGTAAAATGACATTTTGGGGGATTTTGGGGGCATAACAATACGGCCGTGGCAAGTTTGTTCATGTTTGTGGGAGGGGCCTAACGGCTAAAATCTAGCCGTGATATCTTCAACATAGGCTGGCATAGGCGATCGTTCAGTCTCTATAACCGGAGGTCTAGTAGAGCCAGACGTAGTCTCAGTGGAACAACCGACGGTATAGAGACTGAAGCTTTCGGTCTATCATGGAATGTGCAGTACATAAAAAAAAACACAGAGGTATATAAAGCTTAAAACTAAAGACCAGTTATGGTCATGCGATTGCATCGTGAAATCAATCAGAAAAGGTTGATCATCTAGCATAGATGTACTGCAAGGTTCTGGAATCATCAAAATGATAAGAAATTTGGCCAAGTCTTCATAAAGTTAGAATCACTGTACACAGAAAGATGTATATGGGACTACACACATGTGCGCAACACGTGCATTTGTATCTCTCAACAGGCAAGAGATACACTAATTTACCAAATATATCAATTAGTAGGCGGTTTCCTGTCAACATTTTTACCATCATGTATTATTCAAAACATATTCTTTCACATGATTGGTAATAAGAGCTTCTATTTCATATTTTGAAATTGGGGCGTTTCCAATACTGGTCTTTACCTTTAAGCTAGGTCAAAAGTGAATAGTTCTTGTCTGGCTCTGCATTCTTCTTTCTTTGAAGAGTGTAGGGCTGCTGTGTTTTCAGATGATCTGAAGCAATACAGTACATGTAGTATGTTTACACACTGAAATGAAACAAACATGGATGAAATTGAACAAACATGCAAGCACTAAAAGTAAACACTCTTTATCAGTCAAGTAAACATAAGTGAGCATTCAAACAAACGTGCCATACACCTGTTAAAAATAATTGCTTTTTGATCTAGGCATCTTTTCTCATCTCATTCCCTCCTCTCTCTTTCCCTTTCTCTCCTTTATCACTTTTTCTTTCTTTCTATTTTTTCACCACTTGGAGGGGGGAGGTGGGGGAGGAGGGAGGGTTGTAACTATGTGCTCCCTTCAGTCATACTGTAGAGCTCCAGGCTAACCTTATTGAAAAGGGGCTGGATTGTGTTGTATGTATTTAAAGCCCTATGTATAATGTTCAACATTTAGGGGTCTGGATACATTATGAGGGCCCAAGCTAAATGTAGTGTCCCTGGCACCCGTAAAGTTGAGCCCTGTATGCTGTATTGTGAGCCCCAAAGAGCTCTTGATGAGTACATGTATGTGGTGGAAACAATTATTGATTATACTGCAGCAATAGCATTAAATACCAAAGCAACTTCAACTAATTCTAGAACTACATATAGTCTAGCACTCTAGCTTTGCTGGTTCAGTCATATCAAGACAAGTTAAATCTAAAAATTAATTTTAAAAATGATCTTTCAGATTAAAGATGTACCAGTCGGTTGAAAAAAAAGCTTGCAAATATCAGAAATACAATTTTTCTTTGCTTTTCAAAACCTCATACAGGTGTCCTGGCACAAGGCAGTTCATCGTCGATTAAGAAGTATGGCTCGTCTTACATCGCTGCATCCTACATAAAGTTTCTAGAATCTGCCGGCGCTAGAGTGGTCCCCATCCTTGTCAATCAGACTGACGAATACTATGGCAACATTTTCAAGTCAGTTAATGGGTAAGAATGGAACAGCCTTCCAGCAAATTTAGTGTACACTGACAGACCAGAGAACTTCCAGGGAGGCTACTCCTGAGGCTTTTAAAGGTATAGACCAGTTTTGAAAATGCCCCCCTCTCAAGAAATGAAATGGAAGCTCTTATTACCAATCGTGTGAAAGAATATGATTTATTGATCCGGCCTGGATAGATATTGCAAATTCACTTCAACATTGAACATTTGGGCATATATTTCTGCGTTTTGCAAATTTAGGTTGAAGTCTTGCCTTGTAAACATCTGAAGGCAATATTCAAACAATATTGAATGGATATTTTGCACCCAAAACCCTTGAACCGAAATTTTACAACTACTGGTCTATGTCTTTATATCCCATCATAATTATTTGTCTTCCTCACACCGCTTGAAATCTTTACTTCATCTTATGATAGGATGCATATAGCCTTTTAAAGATTTCCAGAAGAAGAAGAAGAAGATGAGCTCATGCAGTCACACCAACAAACCGACTGATAAGTTGGCCATTTGGGCTTGTAATTTTGAGTTCAGTCTGTTGTCGGTTAGGTAGATGTAACATGGATTATGCAGAGCTGCCAACCATTCCGTTTTTGCCGGAATTACTCTGTTTTTTCCTCCAAATTACGGTATTACGTTTTTTCTTCATAAAATACGTTTTTTAATAATTTTTATAATTTGTTTAAATTTTTTATTTATTTTTTATTTTTTTTTACATACCGCACGTCAAAAAACTGCCCTAAAATGGTGATTTGATCACAAATTCAATAGAAAACTAATTTTAAAACATACCTGAAGAGAAAAATATTCTAAAAAAAAAATGAAATGCCGATAATACCAAAATAACCACCAAAAAAATTACCTGCTAGTATGGAAAAAACAGCATGATGAATGAACATTTCTGCATTGGAAGTGTGTCGCGGGTGGTTGTAAGTTTTGTTTCCATGAAATCCTTTTTTTTGCTTGAAATTCCTTTTTTTGGTCGCACAAGGTTGGCAGCTCTGGTCATGTCAGTGTAACTGAGGTGTCAATGTAACTGAGGTGTAGTGTCCTGCTAAACTAAAAGGCAAACAATAAAGTCAATAACAAATGGGGAGTGATGGTAGTTCATGAATCAATAAATCAAGTCAGATTTGATTAGGACATCACTTCCACAGCATCAATCTAATTTACTGATTTAAAGGTGAAATTCAAATAAAATCACAAATATGTCAACTAATGTATCACTAGAAACTGGTAAGCTAACAGATGGCCATCGTACAAGTTTTAGGTCAACTACATATCGGGTGATTTATGAAAATACAAATACAACCACCTCCATAGCAGCTGGGATATATGAGAGATTTGCCGGAAACATAACAAAGTTTTAATGACGTCACTATATGGACCAGTACTGCCCAAGCAGACGACATCCCATAAAGAATGAACATAATTGCGAAGCTATTATTTGTCAAATTATAATGAGTTTAGTGTATATAAATGTAATGGCATGTCAAACCATTCAAAGGGGGATATGACCCGATTCTGATAACTAACATCTTATGCATTTAAATACACAGGAAAGGGGTTAATTAACAATCAAAGAAACCAGACTTTCAAATTGAAAAGCCCCTGGAATGATATTAAGGACAGCATTTGTTCCCTCTTGAAACGCCGAACATACCACGGTGTGTGCAGCTGAATATACAATGGCGTCTTATTTTGTTTACAAGCGAAAGATTCCTTTATTTTTGTATCGCTGCATTTGTAATCAAAATAAAACCATGCGCGGGGTTTAGAGTGAGGCAAAAGATTATACATTTAACCTGACGGTAGTGAAGTAAGAGAAAGAACTCAAGAGAAGATGAAAACACAGGCACTGAAAATGTGTGAGATGTCATGGGACATCGTCTGCTTGTGCAGATCATGTCCATACTGTGATCTCACACATCTCAGCATCGTTCGGAGAGCTCTTCAGGTGCTATGCCGGGGCTGTACTTAAGCGTTTTGTAATTTATAATAATCAATTCTTCAAATGTTTCCAAGCATCAAATTTTGATAACCTTGTCGAATCAAAGTTTCAACTTTGCAATAATGAGAATGAAGTTAGTTTTTAAAATTAATGAATATCTACTTTAAGAAATAGTATCCCACAAAATTTACATTCTTTACAAAAGCAAATTACTCAAGTGACTTCGTAAGCTGCAGGCATCATTTTCAACCAAAGTACTTTGTTTTGCATTTGCTGTAAATGTCAACTTTCTTCTTATTGTAAAATCAGCTCAAAATATTTGTTATTGTGAGCTTGAGTCTTTTTCCTTTTCTTTCTATGATACTCTCATTCGCTTTTACGTGGGTAAACTTTTTCCAAAATACTTTTCTCGTCAGAATATTGTTTCCAGGAGGAGGGGCTGATATTGTGGATGATGTCTCGAGAGTAGGTTATTCAGGAGCAGCGCATATTCTCTATCATCTAGCAGTTCAGGTGAGATTCTGTGAGAAATTCCCAAAGGGAACATGTACCTCAGTTCTTAACTATCATTATTTTATTGAAAATGAATACATTTTGTAACTTTACACATCTCCTTTTTTTTGGTAGTGTCACTCATATTTAAACTTGCAGAAGAGTTGGTTGAGGAAATATGCTCAAGCCATTGTTAAGAATGAAACATCTACATGTAGAAACCTAGTACACACACGTATCCCACCAAAATAAAATGAAAAATGAAAAAAATGGAGCTTATGTTATTAAATGAAAGTATTTTTTCAGTGTGATGAATACAAAACAAGTATTGCATATTCAGACACTTGTAGAGTAAATGTGACAGGCTCTTAGAGTTGTCAGTTTAAGGGCCAGTGAGATGGGCATATGAAGTCAAAACAAGGCAAGTAGGATATGGCTCAATGTTACAAGCAATAAAAGTAGCTCAAACTTTTTTCATGTTGCAAGTAGTATCATAAAGTGAAAAGAAAAAGACTTGGTGGAAATGAGCAATTCAGCCCAGGAAGGCTCCCAAATAGCTTGGAATTTATAAACAAATAAAGCTTAGGTGGAAAAAAAGAAGAAAAAAAAAACACTCCAAATTATTATGACTGCTGTGAAATATGATTAAATTTCTAGCAAAAAAGACTGATAAAAAATGAACAAGGTATTTTTTACACTGGAAATGCCTGATGAGGCTGTGTGGCCTGTTGCTTATCCAATGCGTGCTTGTCACACAAAGAATATATTAATAATTTTCCAAATGTCTGTTGCACTTTAGGCTAACAAACAAGGGGACTTCTTTCCACTCTGGGGAATATGCCTTGGATTTGAGGAGCTCATGATTCAGACTGCAGGGACAGATGTCCTCATAGAAGGCATCGAGGCACACAACGTTAGTTTCCCCATACATCTGGAACCAGGTATGCTTGATAATAGAAATCATGGGGTACTATTCTCGAAAGCGGACTAACTTTAGTCCATGGTTTAATCCACCTAAGTATGGAATGCCAAGTGTTAATATGAATATGTTTTTGAATAATTTAATCTGTCACTAAACTGAAATAAAATGTAATAACATAATGAATAAACAACAATATAACTATGATATAATTATGTTATCATAGTAATTTAAAATATATCCATGTGGACAATCGGCCATAGGGTGGATTAAACCATGGACTAAATTTAGTTCGCTTTCGAGAATACCACCCCATGTGTTTTACCGAAGGCAAGTGTCATAGAAATTGCCCAAAATATTTGCAAGATGCTCTATTCTATTAGTTTGATCATGTTTGTTTTATACAGTATGTATCGAAACTGCTAAGAGGAATCAAGGCATCTAACATTTGTTACACTGTACAGCTGGAACCAGATATGATAGAACGCAGAAATCATACTTTAATGAGGGTGAAAGTTATAGGAAGTGTCAGAAATATTTGCAAGATGCTCCTTTCTAATAATTGTTCTTAATTCTGAATGAAAATGTTACAGTGACAATGCCATTTTATTGAATTATATGTCATTGCATTTGATACATTTAACAGTGGGATGTCTAGAAAAAAAAGTATTGTGCATCAAAGGATTAAAGAAATTGAATAAAAACATTGGGTAAGGGGACCGTTTTCAGCTTTATATTTTATTTTGTTGCAAGATTAAAAGAGATAAAGTTCAGTCACTCTATGCTATGTCCTTGCATTGGGTCAATATTATCCTAAATGAAAGGAAGTGTTGAGTTGATATATTAGTCTTGTGATGTGTGCTTTGTCAGTTGCTCTTTATCTTCCTTATCATATAATGATAATTTGATGGTAGTTGCCAGTTTGTAGATGTAAATAGAATCTGTGCATAAGCAGGTTAAGGTCACAAACCTATTGAGACAAATTACGGGAAACATGCTGATGAGTTATAAATGAAGTTCTGTAATCAGTATTTTATGCACCAACGATACATTCCGTGATACACAAGGAGGACTATTTTATTCCAAAGGGGAGGCAACAGCTATTCATGAATCACCTCTATCACATTTAGAGTTATTATCCTAAGATGCACAAATATGGACCTCTCCATTTTTAAAGATCAGTGAAGTGGAGTTTCTTTTCTTTTCTTGGGTGGGGAGGGGGGGGGGGGGGATGATCATTTGAAATAAAATGCTAGGTACATGTTCAAAGTGGTAAAAACACAGTTTGTTTTAATGTATACATGCATATTATGGGAAAGTATTTTGGTCATTAAATGAAGTGCTGACTAGATTTAAATTTTTGCGAGTTGAAAATAAACTGTTAAAGGTCAGTCATTTTGTGGTATGCCCTTTGTAAGGTCAAGGTTAATTTGACCATAGATAAAAAGGAAGTGAAACGTTGATTTAACCCATGTGATACTATATTAAATTTGAGTGGTTTATAATCTGTGTTCTCACAAACAAACAAAATCTTTTGTTGTTGTTTTAGAATTATTTTTTTCTTTCAAGGCAACTGATGAGTTGTGTTGTGATTTGAATTAGAGGTCTCACAACTGGGGGAGGGGGGGGGGGGTGGGTCGGGGGTCATTGATTCAGGTTTATCTATTTTCTATCGCCCTTTAATGAGGCATTTATCCTTGCTCTCCAAGTCCCTTGGATATGAATACGGTTGTAGGTCCACTGGTTACTCATTCCTTCTTTAAAATAGCATCACAAGGCCTATTTTACACAGCCCATTCACAAAGCCCCTAAACCATTTTGAAAACTAGGTTTTTTAAAACTGCCATTTACTCAACTGGAAATACCCATAAGAAACCATCAGTGTTTGATAACTCTGGTTTTTGGTGAAGTTGTGCACATGCTTTACTTGTCGCTTTTGAAAGCAAACATTGAAACTGCAATAACCAGTGAAATTTTTGCCGTTGCTTAACAAAACCACACTCCCGAGGTGGATTTTTCTAGCAACTTCCGGTAAAACACCAGAATGTGAGAAAAATCTAATGATTTTTGCTTGCAGTGTAGATGCAGCTACTGATTACTTAAGGATATCATGGGTTGAGAAGAGAATTTCTCAGAATATTGAGAATAAATTTCTGACTATGCTAGTGAGTAGTGACCTTTGATGAAGCATGAGTTCTTGATACTCAAGTCCCTCGGAGAGGGCTTAAAAGGCTGTAGGTCCGCTGGTTACTCATTTCCTCCATTTGAAATATCATGTAGGTAAAATAATATTGTATATCAACAGGATTGAGAAGAGTGTTTGAAGGGGAAGTCCACCCTGATATTAATTTGGTAATAATAGAAACAGAAAAATAAGAGGAACAGGTCAGTGAAAGTTGGAGCTAATTCTGAGTAAAAATAATAAAAGTTGCGATCAATCAAAGACATATATTGGTAACACTGACATATTTTGCAAGTTCATCTCCAGTTTACTCTATACATAAAATTTCATAAACTTTCATTTTCTTTGTTATTGATGACAGAATAGGTTTTTTTCCATACAGGGGTCATATCGAAACATATTTGCAATAATCATATTTAGGGTCAATGTATGATTAAAAATCCTCTTGAGTGAAAATCAAAATTTCAGATTTTTTGTATACCGGTAGTACAGATCGAGTGGGAGGGGACCTCACAAGATAAATCATAGAGTTGCCAATTTTTGTTTGATCGATCGCCAGTTTAAAAATTCATAAATTTATCATTCAATCAGAATTTACTCAAACATACACTGACATGTTCCCTTCATTTTTCTGCCTCTGGTAAAACCAACTTAATATCAGGGTAGACTTCCCCTTTAATCTAATGGAAATAAATGGTCCATAATGCTTGAAATATGATACTGTACATGTTTGTGTATGATTGTTTTGATGTTGAGGGGGGAATTCTTGTGTTCCAATATTAAACATCATATCTATGTGGTTTGCTTCTAGGTTTTGAAGATAGTAGATTGCTGAATAAGAAGACTACACCACCTAGCATCATCCATACATTGACTACTGTCAATTCAACTCTTAACTCTCATTCCATGGGAGTAACACCAGCAGTAAGTATACAAATCATAATGTTCCCCAGCATTTGCAATTGAAATTGAATGGATCATAACTAGCTGATATCAGCCACAACTCTGCTACAGAGATTATTTGAGTTTGCAAATTTGTGATTGATTGGAGGACTTGCAATCAACAGCTTTTTTGTAGACATCTCTTTATGGGATGGGAATCCAGCCATTATAGAAAAGAAATTTATTAGTAGATTAAAATTGTTTTTCTCCCTTGCTTAAAGCCCATCTGCACTAGTTTGGCCAGGAGGGATTCTACCTCCCTGCATGGTCACTGATAGGTGGTTATCTCATCAAATCAGCTCTCAATTAACATAAGAAAAAGGGGATCATAGTGGACCATCGGTCACCATCAACACAATTAAAATCGTTTTTCTCCCTTGCTTAAAGCTCATCTGCACTAGTTTGGTCAGGAGGGATTCTACCTCCCTGCATGGTCACTGACAGGTGGTTATCTCATCAAATCAGCTCTCAATTAACAGAAGAAAAAGGGGATCATAGTGGACCAACGATCACCACTTAGGCATTGTTTGCTATATATAGGGCGCAAGTAGCTAAAAGTAGTGCAGAGGTGCTTTAATATTGGATGGGAATCCAGCCTGCATTAAAACAAATTTAGTAATAAATAGATATTGTTTGTGCATTTAGATATCTATGTACCTCACATATTTGTCCATTTAGTGCATGTTCTGTCATTCACAAAACACTTATAGAATTATAGAAGTACAGCACTGTATGTAGAAGATCAACTGTATATTCCAAATATTTCTTCAGAACAGTGTTTACTTTATAAGAGGCCATGATATTAGAAATGTGATGTCTTATCATTTTTGCCAAGGCCACTTGTCTGTTTCTTCCTTAAATACACATCTCAATTAGGGATCCCCACCCACAAATCTTTTCTTCTCTGCGGTCTCGAGCAAGATAATGAGGATATGTATGCATGGGGTAGCTTTGCTATTAGGTTTTTGGGTGAAAGTTAAGGGGTCTCCAATTTCCTGTACTGCAAACTTTCATGCCATGGATTTTTTAATTTTCATTAAAAATTTTTTTTTTCCAACCTGCAAACAATTCATTGTTGTGTAACTAAGTTATAATTCAATTACCTGTGGCAAGAAACTTTCGCAAATCCAAACCAGTTGTGAAATTTGTGAGCATGTCTTGCATGCTTTTTCAATTTATTTTTTGAGTTGAGCCCTGGTTGGCCCTGTTACATATTAATTGGAAGTTTGACGTTTAATTTCTGTATTTCCAAGAAAGTTTAGCATCAGTGGGATTTGATGATAACTAAATAATGCCTGTGATGATGATGATGATGATTGGAGAGCCAATTAGTTTGTTGATTTCACATTAATTTTTTTATTTTTTTTTATACAGAATTTTACCAAATTTCCTGCCTTGTCATCATTCTTCCGAGTTCTTTCCACCAACCACGATTTGAATGGTGTTAAGTTCATCTCAACTGTGGAAGGTATAAACATGAAATATTTTGTTGTTGTTGTTTATTGTTTGTTATTACTTTTGTTCTGCCAATGCTCTCTATAATGGTCAATTATGTTGTCTGCCCCTGGGAGGAAATTTCATTGTAGGACCTGCTGTGTAGAAAGGCCACCTTGTTTACAGCTATTTTTCACTGTTTCCCTCACTGGCCCAATTGTAGACAGGCTTGAGTGCATCAATTGTGGTTGGATAAAAGATTTTGATAACACATCATGGGATACATGTAGTTTGTTGAAAGCCCTTTCATTGTATGACATCTATATTAAAGGTAAAGACCAGTTATGGTCATGCGATTGCATTGTGAAAGAAACGTTGTGGAATCGATCTGAAAAGGTTGATCATCTAGCATCTAGCATCTGCAAGGTTCTGGAATCATCAAAATGATAAGAAATTTGGCCCATTCTTCGTAAAGTTACAAGCACTATATACAGAAAGATGTATATGGGACTACCCTATATCTCTCACAGACCATGAGAGAAACAAATTTACCAAATATATGAATTAGTAGGCGGTTTCCCGGCAAATTTTTTATCATCATGTATTAGTCAAAACATATTCTTTTACATTATTGGTAATGAGAGCTTCCATTTCATTTTTGGAAATTGGGGCGTTTCCAGTACTGGTCTTTACCTTTAAGCACATACGCCTTCTTATTTTCCATCCAGATTTCTATCTGTCCCACTTCTTGTTCAGGGGATAATTTGAGGCCCGTTGCAATGATTTCTACCAAACTTGGCTGGAGTTTATATGAGCAGAAAAACAGAACGACATCAATTTTTGGTTCTAGAGGTCAAAGAACCCTTTTACACTAGAAGATTAAATATCATAAATCATTGTGTTTAATGGAGGTTAATAATTCTTGTTTAGGCGTGCCAATGAAACAGTCGTACATTGTTTCGCAACTGAATATTTACAGATTGGTACAGCAAATCATGGACCCTTTCTGTTTTTCTTTTTCAGCCTATGATTTTCCATTCTACGGCACCCAGTGGCATCCTGAGAAGAACGCCTTTGAGTGGAAAGTGAATTCCTGTCACTCCAAAGAATGTGTGGAGCTCATGCAGTTCTTGGCAAACTTCTTTGTAGAAGAAGGTAGGATTAGGAGCCATAACAGTCTTTAGTAGTACCTCAATCCAATCGCCAAACAGATTGATAAAACAACTCCAAAATCAGCTGATTTATGGCTGTTCAGGGCAATGAATTTGTTCATTTGCTGGTATATTAAAGGGATTGTTTAAAGGTAAAGACCAGTTATGGTCATTCGATTGCATTGTGAAAGAAACGTTGTGAAATCGATCATAAAAGGTTGATCATCTAGCATCTAGCATCTGCAAGGTTCTGGAATCATCAAAATGATAAGAAATTTGGCCCATTCTTCGTAAAGTTACAAGCACTATACACAGAAAGATGTATATGGGACAATAACCTATATCTCTCACAGACCATGAGAGAAACAAATTTACCAAATATATGAATTAGTAGGCGGTTTCCCGGCAATTTTTTTATCATCATGTATTAGTCAAAACATATTCTTTCACATGATTGGTAATGAGAGCTTCCATTTCATTTTTGAAATTGGGGCGTTTCCAATACTGGTCTTTACCTTTAAATCTGTTAAATATGTTAAATCTGAGATACACGGTCCTACATCATGTTACCAGTGTCTGTGATATGGTGTAATATTGAAGCCCTAAATAAATCGCGCTTCAAAATGATCAAGAAGTGCCTCAAAAAAGTAAAAATCTTTGAGTGACCGGTTTTACCATACTCGTTTTCCCCAATAGACTGTAGTGTTATGAAAACCGTAATTTGTAATTCCAATCATTAATATCGTGATAGTCAGAAAGGCGATCGGCTTGTAATATTCATGGAGTTCCTTACTGACCTAAAGGTTTTTAATTATCATTGCAGCATGAGCTAAATCAAGGATTATTTCTAAAGGATCTAAGACAAAGTTACCCGATCCCTTTAACGGTCTTGTGCCCAACAGTTCTGTGAGACTCGGGTATAAGGTTCTTGTCCCCAATTCGTTTGTCATTTTTGTCATTTATTTAATGGTTAGACAGCTCACTCAATTTTGTACCCTTCATCTACGTGTAGGTGCTGATCATACCCCTTGGAATTTTTGAAAGTGTACAAGTTTTTTATGTATAAATAGTGATTTTATGGTATGTTCGGTGAGACATAGTGATTCTTTAGCTTACACTAGGCTTCAGTATTTTGCTATTTGTAGAAATGAACGTAAAAAGCTGCTGTGATTAGTCATGCCATTCAAATATATATATATATATATATGTTTTTTTGTAATTGGGTTCACTTAATAATAATAATAATAATTTGTTCTTTTATAGCGCATTTCATGTCTGTTGACATTTCAATGCGCTTTACAATTTTACAATATACATAATTATTTAAAATATAACACGACCATAAAAGGAAGATGAAACAAAAACATATTTAGAAAACAATGAAGTGCTTACAAAAAGAAAAATTATAACATTACTTATCCTGAAATACTATTGATGTGCTAATTTGAAGAGATGAGTTTTTAGTTCAGATATGAATGTTTCAATATTGGATAGACAACGTAATGAGTTTGGGAGGGAATTCCATAGAAATGGTGCTATACTTACATATTAAGATTAGGATTATGGGTAATACATGTAAGATTCAATATCAATACTTCTCATAGCATCTTGGATGAGAGGTATCAACCCTTTTGTATTGTGGCCAGGCACTTCCATTAATTTTAATCAATTTCCGGCAGTGAAGCACAGAATTTAAATGAAGAAAAAGTCTTTTCCAAATTCATTTGGGAGAATGGTTCATAAAATGTCACAGAAAGATTCCCTCAGCTGTGACGAGCAGGAATGTTACAGAGTTGTTTAAGAATGTTAATTTCAATATGTTTTTTCACCTCTTGCTTTCTTCTCCATCCTATCATCCAGCACGGAAGAATCAGCACCAGTTCAGCTCCGCCGAAGAGATGGCCAAGTTCTTGATCTACAACTACCAACCGATCGACCTATCTCAGTCGTCAAGTTTCTTTGAACAGGCTTATTTCTTCCAATAAGGTGTTCGTTCTTCATGTGAGTTTGTTCGTTCTTCATGTGAGTTTGTTTGTTCTTCATGTGAGTTTGTTCGTTCTTCATGTGAGTTTGTTCGTTCAATATGGTTGTGAGTACTTATTTCTAAGAGGTAGACAGGGTTTGATAGTAGAAAACCAGTTTCAATGCCAGTATATCATGTTTGTTAATGCTTGATTTGTGCGGATGCAGTTAAATAATGAATGGGAATTGATGCAATTGTCATAAAACTAAAATGTATCTTAAGATTATATAGAGGAGAAAAAAAATTAACAATATTGGAAAGCGATATATGTGTAGCGTTAGAAAGCTTGTAAAGAACTTGTGGAAAATTGAAATAGACATATTTAAGGCATCATGTTCCTTTAAACAGGCTTTAATACTTAATGCAGCTAGGTCGTTCTTCCAGTATTAAAGGTTGTGAGTAATGATTTCTAAAAATTAGAGACGAATTTATAGCAGACAGCTATTTACATATATGTATGGTTGTATTTAATCACAAATTGGAAATGATATTTTGTAATCTTTTTATAGTTCAAAGTAATATATTTCAAATTACTTCATATGAGTAGAAAATACACAAAAGTGGAGAGCATTGTAGCTGTATAGTGAGCTTGGGATTTAGAGCTCTGGAAAAAACCAAAATCGAGTTCTTTGAATAGGCTTACTTTTCCATTTGAGGTTGTTAGAAAGATGTAAAAGAGAGAAATGGGTGCTGTAAATGCCCAACTGTAAGTCATTAAAAAATGCTGTTTAAACGAGCGTGTTTTAAGGAGAGTTTCAAACTTATAAATTGCGTATGCTTCCTTCATATGTGATGGGATAGTGTTCCAAAGTGCAGTCTGACAGCGATGATCCTAGGGGTGAATCCAGCCTTGGTCTTAGCGTCGATCTGAGTAGACCTATTCTGAATCAGGAGCTGTTCATCAGAAAAATAAATGCAGAATATTTTGTTAAAATCATGGATCCAATGTTAGGCAAATGTCATAATTTGGGCAACTGAGGAATTGCATCTCTTTAATTCAAACTCAGTTATGACTGAATTCAATGGATTTTGAAAGCTACTCATTCAATAAAGATAAAATGCAGACTGATTCACCGTGCTTTTCCTTTATAACAGAGTTATCCTCTACTTTACATTACATGTTCCGTCTTTGCAACTTGCTTACAATATGTGTTGTGTGACAAAAATATGCAAGCCTGAATGAACAAATACATTCACATGCCTATATCTATTTACATGCACATCAACATATCTATGTGTTACTGACACATTACAAGTATATGCCTCGATAAGTTGTACATGTATGATCACATTCCTGTAAATAACATGTGGCAGCGGACATTAAAAAATGCGTGCAGTGGTGTCTCTCCCATGTTATCCTCAGCATTGGTGTTCACAGTTGATTGAAAGAGAAATCAAATCTAAGTCCCTGAAACAATGCACGCAATGCACACACAGTACTAGTAGTAGTACTACAAAGATTGTAGTTGTATTTGTGAATGGGGTGACATCATCACTAACTTTCCCGATCAGCTAGTACACAGCAGAATTAATGAATGGGCATGACATATTCACAAATTCTCACGTCAGCATATACCTACACACACACACACATACACACCACTACACGTTTATGGCGTCAACCGTGGACCAAGTTTAGTACTTGTGTGTGTGAGCGTAGGTAATTGCCAGCAACCGCGGACCACTCCATAGAAAACTACATCAAACCGCGGACGTACCTGCTATTGGATGATAGCAGGTAGCGCGCCTCTCCCGCGCAGTCATCAAAGGGGGCGCTGTGACATTTCGCGATACACATCGGACTGATCCAATCGATGTTGCCTACACGCTGTGACATCTAATATTCAAACGCCCCCTACGTCGTAAATTTGATACGGCGGAACCGGTATCGCAACCGTGGACGGTCCCCCATTGCAGGTACGTCCGCGGTTTGAGGTAGTTTTCTATGGAGTGGTCCGCGGTTGATGGCGTTTACCTACGCACCCACAGACTCAGTACATGTAAGTACACGTACACACAAGTTTGAGCAGCCCAGCGCACATCAAAAATAACATCTTTTACAGTATTTGGCATTTGAAGATCTCCATGGGTGTTTTCACTCATGTTTAAACTATTTAGGTCAGTTTGAATCTGTGAGATCAAGTGATTCAGTCAGCAATGCATTCAGTATTGTAGTGTGTTCTCTAGCTTCTTGCAAGAATCTGTAAGTCTTCTATGCATATATCATGAATGTGAAAAGGTAAAAATGAGTTTGGTCACTCCATTAAACCCCCCCTTAGTAAGGAAGTCATGACAAATCACTTACTTACGAAAATTTACATATCAATGATAATAATATTCAGCTTGTATATAGTGCTGAATACATCTCAGACGTCGATCTCTAAGCGCTTTACAGATCAACTATTACCCTGGTCATATGATTTGAGTGCTTTCCAGCACACACTGTATGCACAATCTCCACTCCCTGGGGAGCATTCCAGCCAGGCGTTACTTATTATGATACAATATTTATTACAATACATGTATCACTAACCAGTGAGATAAAGCATTAACAAATCTAACCACAAACTTCAATACATGTATATCGTTTGGGAAAATGGACGTGTCGTCCAGATCTGGTTTGGCGAACTGGTGTAGCGAGTTTAGTCACTACAAATGTTAATACATGTAAGTGTTCGATACATCTCGTTTGAAGATGCTGGTATCTGAATTTTCGATCAATGGGATCATTTGTGCACATATGATAGGTGAAAATGGGTAGTCCAAGACTCATTATGACAAATCAAACTAAGTTGTCAATGACATAACTGTGTTGACTATATACTTGCTCACTCCATCATGTGCATATATCAGTGACAATTGGCAGCATCCCTGCTAGGCGTTGTGGCGTGCGCCTGTAATCCAGCTAAAAAGTGGAAGTTACAAACTGATTCAGCCGAGGACGCAGGTTCGAAACTGAGTCACGTCTTTCGGATGGTGACGTTTAAAGGTCGGTCCCAGACGTAAATAATCATATCTGATTGATACACGTCTGTAAAAACCCAATACACACACACACACACCTGCTGCATCGCTGTAAGCCAGTCTGTCCGGTTAAAAGAAAAGTTTTTTTTCTTCATCCTTTAGATTCTTCAATTGATTTAATTTCCTCTTCACAGCCACTGCTTCCTCTTGGATAAATCCTTACTATTTAAACAAAAAGCTCAATTTGACATTCAATTTGACAGGTTCCCATACATACACATGAGACTGAAAGTAAGGATACTTTGTATCAAACTTTGGTAGAATAGTACCAGGATGGTATTGTCAACTCGGAATTCCCTTAATTTCCTTAGGAAATACAACCTTTGATTAGCTTTTCCTGCGAGTACTTGTGAATTTGAATTCCAATTCAGTTTGTTGTCGATGATTGTCCCTAGACATTTGTATTCTGGGACCTGCTCTATGGGATGTCCGTGAATAGTAATAGGCACATGAGAATGTGAAGAGTGACCTTGAACCTTGAAGAATTACTCTCCCAAAAGCGTGAACGCTGTCCTGGAGAGGGCTGTGCTTTGTTGCGTGCTGTTGGTGACGAAAATCAAAAATGATTTCCTTTGTCTTTTGTACATTGAGGACTAGATTTGATTGATTCACAGTCAAAGTTAGCTTCTCGCCTTCTCGGCGTGATTTGATGAATTGTTTACTCTTTTCTGTTGTGTAGCTGTCATCAGGGTTCCGTTTAGCTTTTACATCAGATTTCTACTCTTACAGTCCTTCAATTTGTTTGTGGACAAATCCTAGACACAGATGGAAGGTTTAATACATTCCACCTGATCTTATGGGACATCTGGCATGGTTTTCACAAAATTGGGTTTAGATTTCCCATCACATACTGTTGCCCCTAACCCACTTTTGTCACTTTCATGAACTGCATTATATCTGAGCCCACATTTGCTGTAAATGTGGGGTCTTGTCTGGTTTTTAGAGCCCTGTGCCTCATTATGTTCAAAACGTAAACAAACGAAGGCAACAAGAAGTTTATTCTTCCTACTGGCCTTCTTCTCCAATCTTTCTTTCTTTGTCTATTTAATTAATGATTTCTAAATTCGATTTATTTATTCAAATAATCTTAATTTAGATTAACCAGATCAGTTACGATTCACTATTTTACATTTTAGTCCAGTGAATAAAACTGAGCATATCAACAATCATATAAAAAATGCCAAATTCAATACAATAATTATAAAAACACAAGAGGAATCAAGATAACACAGGATATATGAAAAGTATCACATAATGAAATATTTACATTGGTGTTAAAAATGGTAAATTCATTACATGATAATAACAAATGAGAAATCAAGATAACATATGATATGGAAATACCACGAATTGAAGGTAATTAAAATCTTTCAATAAATTTTCTCATAAATCTCTGACCTCATTGTTTGCAGTATTACTGATGAGATTGTTCTTGGATTTTGTTTCCCTCATAAATAATGTAATCGCATATATTGAGAATTTATTACAGAAAGTCATCAACAAAGCATGCTCTATTTAACATTCTCATTGGTCATTTCATTCTCCAAATTATGTGGACTTTTACATTTTATGGCTTATGTTGTATGTATTATGGAAAATCTCCCTTTTTTTATCATGTATGTATTGCTGACTGATTGGTATAGAGTTGTCAATTTGCACATTTAAACGGTAGCCCTATGTATGACTACATTTTGAACCAATTTTATCTTTGGACTTAGTTGACTAACTTTGGGTACATTGTTTTGTTTTAGTATTAATTTTGTGTTGCATTGTTGATCCATTTACCTCTTTTAAAAAAAAATAAATCTTTTTACCACATTTAGCAGGGTTTGTTAAAGTAAGAGTCTTCAAACTGCAATATTCATATATATTGTACAGCTCCTGTATTGCAATATTTTATGCTATAATGGTGTAATAAATGTTTAATTCATTGTTTCATTATTCACAAGTCAATTTTCACGCACGAAATGTATTATTTGAAAACAGAAGTTGAAATATTTGTAAACAATGTGATCTTTACTCTAAAAAAAAAAAGGGTTCTAAATTTGCAGGGAAATTTCAAGTTATTTGATAATCTCATTAACAAATCAATACAATT
Source organism: Strongylocentrotus purpuratus (assembly GCF_000002235.5). NCBI lineage: Eukaryota > Metazoa > Echinodermata > Echinoidea > Camarodonta > Strongylocentrotidae > Strongylocentrotus > Strongylocentrotus purpuratus. The sequence goes on along the minus strand of NW_022145599.1, from coordinate 20,625,579 downwards.
TTGAACCTCATTTTAATCTTTTTATACCAATATTACTGGTTTCTTACTCTCAATAGTAGGGTACTTTACAGTTATTTGCTAGGTGAACAAGTTTGATTTGCACATGTCCTTGGTTTTAAAAAAAATCAAATAAATCTATTAAAAAAGAAATGATTCGTCATTTCAATGTCTTACATGGCAAAATGTTATTTTCCACAATAACAAAAATAATAATTTGCATGACATTTTAGTCCAAATGTGTCTTTCCTTTTTGAGAATTATCAAGTTGAATTTAATGTAGCCGGATTTAAAAATATTAAACATACATGTTTATATTTAATACTTTTTAAAGTACTACTACTAGACTAGTTGAAAGATTAATTTATGTGAACATATTCAATTTATGTAAAACTATGACAAAATATGTTATTTAAATTTAGTTTTGAATAGAGTTATTTAAGAAATAATGATGTAATTATGTCTTTCTAATATCTTTATATACTTTGTGGTAGTTTTTTTAATACTTAATAATAAAATATATTTTCATACATTTTAATTTGGACAATCAACTGCTGCATCATTTAAGTAGCCTTTCAAGTAGCATTAATGCTGTATAGCTGTGAAAATACATAGTGACATGCGAGTATTTGGTTCAATAACGCTCCCTTTAATACAATTATAGCATTAAGGAAAAACATTTTTATGTCTCTGAATTTTGTAGTTGGATATTTGACCTCGAATTGACACAACAAAATTATTAATTACAAAGCTTCATCTGTCAGAAAACAAATTCCTAATTCAGCTTTAGAAATGATTTTTGAGTGTATATAACGTTCATATGTATGTGAGATTGGATGGAAGGTTGTTAAAATAGAGTTAAGAGAGAGAGAGAGAGAGAGAGAGAGTAAGAAAGAAAGAGAGAGAGAGAGAGAGAGAGAGAGAGAGAGAGTAAGAAAGAAAGAGAGAGATGGAGAGAGAGAGGAAGAGAGAGAGATATAGAAGGGGATGGGTGGGTAGTAGAGAAGGGGGACGCAGACAGATGAAGAGAGTACACACAAAATAAGAGAGCAAGACAGAGATCGAGAGAAAGGGAGATAGGAAGATAGAGAAGGGGGAAACGGAGACAGAAGAACAGAGTGCACAAAACAAGAACAAGACAGAGAGAGGGAGTGAAAGAGAGAGAGAGAGACAGACAGACACATGGACAAACAGACAAAAAGAGAGTAAATGAAATATTGGTAATCATACTAAACATGTAATTAGCTCCCTTAGCTCTTAAGATCAATAATTATTTTCTACCTGGCTAAAAAACTGCCACCGAAACTATTGATCACTACCCTGCCTCTCCCAACAATCAATTTGTTATTGTGTTTTGCTATGGAAATGACAATGAATCAAGAATTAATTAGAGGGATATTTTGGAAGAAATATGGAAAGAGATTGATTTTTTTTCCAAGGGTAAATCAATGAACTTGGAGAAAGCTGAAATACCAAACATCTTGGTTATGGATGTATTCTGTTTATGATGAGAAAGATGAGATGAATCGTGGTTGAACCACTCTGAAAGCACGATGGAGAACAAATGGACTATATTTGTTATCGCTGTGGTAAGTATTTTAATCTATTGATCCGAGTACAATTTAGAAGCTGATTTACATGTAATTCATTGTTTGTGAGGATCTGTGGTAACAAAAATATAGCAATGTGCATGCATATATACATGAAAATGAAAATAGTGTTAAAATGCCTTTATTAACTAGGGGAATATATTTTTTGGCAAAATCTTCATGCACATGTACTCTCAATAAAGAATAAAGAATGCCTATCTCGTTTCCAGCTTTTGTTTCCAGTTTCATATTCTTATTGGTCTGTAACAGGGTTGTATTAGTAAGTATTTAAGAACTATATCATTTATCAATGTGTTAGATTTGGTTAGTACTTTTAATGACATTGAATTTCATAACTTCAACAGCCATATTTGAAAATGTGGGTTTGTGAACTTGTATTTTTTGTTAAAATGTTTTACAATTTGTATATCATAAATTGATTTAATAGCACAATAAATAAACTTATTTTATTCGCAGGTATCTCTAATTTTCATCCCATTGACAGAACAAGAGGCTGGTGAGCGAGTTTGTTTTTTCGAAGCTAGTTTGATATGAATCATGATCTGGAAGTTGATTAAATAAATAAGTACATATACCTGGTCATATTATGATAGTAAAAACTCAAAATCCAATTCTATATCTAGAATTAGTTTCATGATTTGTACTCATGAAATGCCTATTAATTGCATAATCATTGAATTGTCATTAGTTTTGCCCCAGGATGACCATCATCAAGAGTACATGATGTCACCAGCATGGGCTGCTTCAGTTTTGTTAGAAATGTTCTATTTTGTTGAAAGAAATGAGCAACAGTAATACAGAATGTATATTCTGCTGAAATTTAGGGACAAACTACAACTACAGTTAACAACTAAATTGTTCATATCCATCGTAAATTTGATGGGTTTTTTTTTGTAAATCAAGAATAAAAGGTGTACTGGTTGAATTAAAGCATTTGTTGAACTCTTTTAGATATAAGCTTTTATTTGTCACATTTTCAAGAAACATAAATTTGTTGGTATGGGAAAAATTTATTTTTCACATACCGACAAAATTACAAAACTTGATAAGGGTGTGACTAATTTAGCTGTTTATTGTTTATTATGTCTTATGATTTCAGTGATATTTACTTAATTTAAAGATAAATAAGACTTGTATAAAGGTTTACCTGGTTTGCCTACAATATAGTATTATCAACTCACTTTTGTTTGTAAGTTAAATTTCTAATACTTTGTTTTTCTTTTGTAAGCTTTTCCTGGTTGCTATGATGATCCTATCCCTAGCTTCAATGGCACCTGTCCTACTCCCTACATCAATCCCGGTGAATATGACCGGAATAGTGTGACCCCTGACCTGTGTGTCGCCCTCTGTGACTCTACAAATTACAGGTAGATTTACATTATTTACGTAGCTTTATAGTGACATACTGTATTGGCATAAAAAAGATGCATCTGGAACAAGATACGGGATAGAGCGCTTTCTGTAGCTGCCCCCGAGTTGTGGAAGAGCCTCCTGTCCTACATTCAAAATACTCCTTCTACATCCACTTTCAAAGTATGATGTTGTACTTCTATTTGTTATGAAATAAGTCATGTTTAGCACAATTTAAGTTAGATTAAGTTGATTTATTCATTTATTTGTAACAAACTGTAATTTTGATTTTGTAACTTAACACAGCGTAACATACTGTATCTTGCCCAACTGGAAAAGACAGTCAAAATAATGATTTGATGAAAAATCTTTTAAACCCCCAGCCACGCAGTCCTGAAGTCTGGCAATGCCTGCTTCTGTCTGCAGGGTTCACCATTGGATGAGCTTGGCTCCAGCCACAACACCTCATCATGTGACCAGTCATGTGACTCGTCCCCGTCTCAGTCATGCGGAGGAGACAGACTGGTGTCGGTTTACGACGCACCCTTGAGGCTGGATGGAGTCCAGATTCAAGAACTTCAGAATCAGACTGGTAAAATTATTTCTTTCTAGATTTCTTTTTGGAGAAGATATCCCAGAATTTGTTGTAGATGCAGTAAAAAGTCCCACAGACTATGACAAATATTATGGGGAAAGGTCATTTTCATATGCAGCCACAGTTTTATGGAATGATTTGCCGGAATACCTAAGAAATATAGAATCATAAGAAAAGTTCAGAAGTAATTTGAAAACATATTTATCTAGCCCTTTGTATAATCTCACAGTTATGATCCAAATGCACCATTTCCACTCCTTCTGTATTCTGTTCTGTAAAGAGCATATAATAGAGACATTCAATTATGCCAATGAGTATTATGCGGTATACAAATTTTTTTTTTTCTTTTTTTTTTCAAAGGTCAAACAATGGATCATCTTAAATCACCTTCCCCAAACAACATGACTCTTGAAACTATATGCAACATTTCTTTATACTTTAATAATAATTTATATGGACATACATTATATATATTATCATTATGGTTGGCAGTTTCATCAATGCTGATTTATTGATTACAATCACTTTATCAAATCATGATTCCCCCAATAAAAACCAATCCTTTACAAGATTAACAAAATTCAGAATGTGATGCTTGTCATGAATTGGGATGTAAACCAAAGACACATACATGTAGGGTTATTGCTTCATACATGTTAGTAAATATTCATTTTTCTGATAAAATTGTGATACATCAAACCTTTCTACGGAGGCTATATACCCAAGGGAAAGATGACAGATGGTCAGACGGGTGGCCTTTCTATACAGCTTCTACAACACACAATTCTTTCTCGAGGGAGACAAAATGCATGGCCACTGTAGACAGGTGGCCTTTGTAGAGAGGTGGCCACTATTAAAGCCCCACTGCACTACTTAACTACTTGTGCCCTCTTTATAGCAAACAATGCCTAATCGGTGACCATTAGTCCCCCACGGTCCCCTTTTTCTTTTGTTCATTGAGATCTGATTTGATGAGATAACCACCTGTCAGTGACCATGCAGAGAGCTCTAATCCCTCCAGGCCAAACTAGTGCAGATAGGCTTTAAGACAGGTGTGGCTGACTGTATTTTTTCCTATCTGACATTCAGCTTTTCCTGCGTTTGAACCTGTGACCTTCACCCTCACCAACCCGGCCACCTGGAACCAAACCGACAACCAGACCGTAACCATCGATGTCAGCTTTGATGATGACTATCCGTATCACTTCAAGGGGCAGTGGCGTGAGGACATACAATTTGAACATACCTTTACGTAAGTCGTGGCGAACTATATTCATTCTTCCAATTCAGACTGTGCGGTAGAAATCCCTTATGTTAGTTTTTATACTTGTATGTGAAGTGAAAAGCTACAGTATAGTTGTAGAATGAAATTGATACAATACTGGTAATGTAACTCTATCGAGTCTATTTTTTTCTTGTACATGTTCATGTATGATTATCTAAATTGACCACTTACAAATTCATTTATGAGTTGCACGTTGTGCAATATTTTGTTCTCATTTAGTGAAAAAAGTATGTTTTATGTACAGTGTACACATTACAACGTTTGCTTTTGTGTGTCTGCTTAACGTTGGTTTCTAATTGGAAATGAAGCCCTTTATGATTCTTGTAAGGAAACTTTGCTAACTTGAAAACTGGAAATGAATTGTGATTATTTACATATTTACACTATTTACATCAAACCTGCTAGTAATCAGGGGCCGTTTCTCTAAACCATCATAAGTCTAACCTCTTTGACACCCTACTGAAAGCTGTGCTATAGAATCAACAAATGTTTCTATGGGATGTCCATGAAGTTAGACTTCAGACGGTTTTGAGTAACCGGCCCCAGGCTCCTTTATTCCAATATGGTTGCATGTACATCTTAAACATCTGTGATGTTCTTTACAGGGAACCAGGTATACATGCCATACACTTCAGTCTGCTCCAAGCTGGACCAGGAACCGACTGGGTCCAACCAGTGTCCATCCACATCCCCATCAGTGACGTCTCCATCGCCTGTCCCAACCGTAACCCGGGGATACAGAGCTACGACTGTGACATCACCGTTGCTATGGGAAGCGGCATGCAGATGTCGGCCTACTTCGAGGAGGATGCGGTGTTGGATAGTTTCAACGTGTCAGGTGATGAGAAAATAGCAGCTGCAAAACTTGTCAGTCATGCAAGAATGCTCAAGGATGATGTCAATTTATTTAAACTTAAAACATAAAATAAGCTATTTGGGTCTTGAGCTTCGTGTTAGATAATTATTGAAAATCAGTCATGCACATGTACATATTCATTAAAGGTTATATGACCAGTAAATATAAATATTCCCTCACATAAAATAAAATTAATTTCTTTGTTGATAGGATGTGAGTGTATGTGTATATATTGATCAAATGTTGGGGCAGATATGACATGTACAGTGTATTCTATTTGTTATTTTTTAATTTTTTTATTAGGGTGGCTTCATCAGTAGTTAAATACTGTTTTCTGTGGAGGCCCTATAATGTTAACAACTATATTGTTCATACCACTTGTCCATTTGATGTTTTTGGGGGTGTTTTTTCGTAACTCAGGAATGAAAGGTTGACTGGTTGAATCAGGGCTTCTGTTTAATACTTTTAGATGTAAGCTTTAATATGTCACATTCTCATGAAACATAAAATCGGGACAAAGCGATTCTTCACATACTTAAAATATTACAAACTTGAATAATTTAGTTGTTAGGATTTCAGAAATGAACAATAATATAGACAGTGGTTATAAAACTGCCAGAAAAGATGTTTTTATCAGCAGAGGACCTTCATGTACCTGTTTACAATCCAGAAATTGATTTTATTGATGTTATCTTCTGCGGGAGAGCTTACCATTTAGTTACATATGGATGGATGGTCCTTGACCCAAGCATATTTACAGATCTAATACCTTTATTGAGGCAGCAAGACTATGTTTTTATTGATTACTTTTCTTTTATCTTGACACCCCTTCCTCCCTGCTAAAAAAAGCCAGTTAAAAAAAATGTAAGATGGATATTATAGGATGGAATAAAGATCTATGTTCAAAGGTACATCTGTGTAAGCTTATCTTAGTTACAGAATGATTTTCAATCATTGATTCTATTACTTCTTAACATTTTGTTATAAGCATGAAAATGTTCCAATATTGAAGGTTTTAATTTAATGTTGTTGCATATCTTTGTTGATTGTCTCTGCAGTGAAATGAATTCAATTTTCTTCTTTCGATTTTAAATACTATTAGTTTTTATCTTATGCTGCACAAGTATTACAGAAAATAATTGTTGCATTTATGTTCTATAATAACATTTAAATGCAGTTCATTTAATCATCAGTATTTGTATCAAAATCTTGATGACAAAACCTCTTCCATTCTTAGTCTGCATTTACATAGAGTAGAGAAATAAACCAAAGAAAGTTTGATTCATATATTCAGAAAATGATATCACACATGTTACTTCAAAGAATGACATTGTAATCTTACTTTTTTAAATAAAAATTGTATCTTAGTGTTTATTAGTTTATTAGCACTGTTAGGAACTTACTTCAGATTCTCAAGTAAGTATGTTGGAGTTGATAACGTTGCCCCTGGTGATTCTTCAACAATATGATCACAGTTATCTTCATCACCTTTAACCAGCACTTACACTGGAAGAAGAAGTTGACTCTTACATCTCCTGCTCATAAAATATTATTATGTCTTCAAAGAATGTATCTTTTTTGATATACCTGTATAATTTCTGATATATGATATTTATGGATCTTCTTCAGATTCTCAAGTTGAGTATGTTGGAGTGAATGCCTTCGCCCCTGATGATTCTTCTACAACACGATCAAAGATGACTCTTGCACCTCCTACTCAATCATTTGGAGAGCCGTTGAGTCCTGTACCTGTGGATGAACGTTACATTAAGGCCAAGGATCCCGTCCTTAAAGATGGCTTGCTGGTTGGATTCGATTTCGATGTACAAGTTTCAGGAAATGTTGTCCTTGAGGTAAAACAAAAGATTTTGAAGTGACCCTATCAAAATTTATAAGAAAAATTGGCTCATAGATTAGGGGAGCCCAAATTGTAAGCACTTTGTAATTGTAAGGGAAAAGAATTAAACCAAATGCTACATGTATGTTAATGGGATAGGAAAATTGTTTACTGGCAAATACAACTTGCTATTTGGTGTCCCATGTGTTACTAAATGCAAAGTATAACAGAGCTTTGAACATATGAAATAAACATAAAATCTCTCTCACTTTATCACTTTAATCAAAATTCAGTCTAATCCAAACTCTGGTAGGGCAATTTACTTAACAAATTTATGGGTAATTTTGTTATCTTAGATGTGCTTATATAGTAACCTGTGGGACAAAATAGTTTGGATTTGCCCTTGCAGTTTCTGATAAAAGAAAATATACTTGAAAAATGTTGAAGCCAGATATTATTTGACATTAATGTTCAGATGAGTATTGAATTAGTGAAAATGAATGGAAAAAGACTTACCGGTAACTCCTTATTGTGACAATAATGTGAAGTGAAAATTTGGAATCAAGCAAGTTTTCATTGTTGGCAGTAAAAAAGAAATACAAAATGATCTTTGACAATGAAAAAGTGTTTAGCACAGTGATGATATGAATTATGATATTGAATTCATACAGGTTTTTCGCCCACTGGCAAATGAGAGCATGAAATGCGAGAACAATACAAAACCTGATGGAGCAGTTCTGCCAGTGTCGACAAGCTACAGCTGCCAGAACCAAGGAGGTTTCAGCTTCACAAAGAGAGCATGCATTAACCCCACTCCTGATGCCACTCTACCGACTCTCCTGACAACCTACAGATCGGTGATCAGTTTTAACGTGACCCTTCCGTCCCTCGGAAGATACTTTGTGTCTCTGGACGAGCAGGACAGGTTAGAAGTCCGCAGAGGAGACCTCCTGGCGCTGATCCCCAAGTCGGCAGCGATCGTCAGGCGGGCAACAGCAGCGGACCGGGAGTTGTCCCCTGTCAACGGCAGACTCACAGGGGATAGCATCTTGGAGTATGATGGTGTCACGTCTGTGCCTGGGGAACATCAGTGGAGGGCTTTGGTGGTGCTGCCATCTCGTATCTGGGTCAGGAACACCAACGTCGGGATGTGGGATACCTCCTGGGTGAACGTGACCTTGACAAACCCTCTAGGAGAGAAGATGATGTCCGCTCTGGCTCCGGCACCGTACCCAGGGATAGAAATTGTCACACCACCTTATGGTGAGTAATTCTCATAATATTTCTCTTTCTTTGTACTGCTTATACATATACATGTATATTAGTCTTATCGTATTGCTGTTGGAGATTAATGTATATGGCAGTGTATGAAGAAGAATGTAGATACAGAGGTGGAAAATGGAATATCATTGTTACATACTCACTATTTCATTGCTTTGAATTAAAATTGAAAGTAACAAATTTGCATTGCAAGTATTACACAATGACCTAACATGCAAATTTGGTATTAAATGCTGTACTTTCATCAGACCTTTATCTTCATGGTGGTGGTGATGATGATGATGATGATGATGATGATGATGATGATGATTATGGGGATGCAATTCTGTAGATAATGAGTTTCTAATATTCATCAGAATGGTATTATGATATTTCATAAGATTATGATACTGTGGGGTTGACAGAAAGAAGGTTTATGTATAGTAATTGTCACATCCCTGTAAATGTCATTCATATCAAAGGCTTGGTTGGTGATAACATCTTTCTTGAGGCCATCTTTGACTTACAACTGGACAAGTTTTATTGGAGCTTTGGAGATGGTGAAGAGACCTTGATGAACCTATGCAACGTGGTGTACCACACCTGGACTGAGCCTGGACTGTACAATGTCACCGTAGAGGGGAAGACCCCCCAAGGTTCTGGCATTTTGACGGTAAGTTTTAACCAAGGAAAAATATTTGTACCAATAGCATAATGATAATCACCTGATTTTTTTTCTCTGATTTTTTCCAATTTTCTTACTCAAAAGGGGGAAATGTTGTTAGATGCCATTTTTTCTCTGAACCCTTTAATTTTTTGTATTTGTTAAAAAAGTGCCCACTATCACCCCTGATGAATTGGAAGAATATTCATGTTCTTTGTAAGAGCCTATAAGCAAGGGCATACTGTACGGTATGTATGTTTAGATGTGCATATATGATTTTACAGTTGTTTTGCATTTGCATTTGCATGTTAGGAATGGAATTATTGATTATGTATTGAGTGACATGGTTGAAATTACCATTCTTTCCTTTTTAATGATTACAAATGAATTAAAAGATAAAGAATTAAAAGATCTTCTATGATATTCCACTCTACTTTGACACACCATGAATTGTAATCATAACAATCTCTGAACAGAAATGGATAAGAGCAATTTCAAGGGGACATCTTTCTTATTTACTCTTTTATTCAACAACAGCAACTACAATAATAAAAACAAAATGGGTGGGGAAAAGGAATGGGAGAGGAAGGGAGAAGGCAAATTAACATAAATTTAAAAGATGATTTGTATATGTTCGTTTAAAAGCTGAAAGACTTTTTGTACATTTTAAGATTTTTTATCTCCATCAATCAGACAACCTTCCTTGTGACCCACAATCCTCCATTGCCCAACATCACTCTGAATGACACAGGTTCTTCTCAAGAATATGATGATGATGGTTCTCTGAAAGTATCAGGAGATGTGTCTTTGTCATGGCATGTCAACTATGAAGGTAAGTGAAAAAAGGGAAAGGCCCTACACCCAGGGATGGGAATTCCCCTTTACTAATCTCCAGAGGTCACTGTATAAAATACTTCTGTTTCCTATAAAAATATTTCCTTGTTTATATGAGCTCATTTTGGTTTGGCTATTGTTAAATTTAGATGTACCTGCAGTACTGAGCTTATTTTTTCCATGTCAGCTCTTCTTCATCACAGAGCTAAGTTGCTGTATGCACCTTCTTGTATTAATCATGGCAAGGAATGGATTACCATTGTACACACATGTAGATTTCTTTCAATGTTTCAAAAATTGTCTGAAAAACTGCAAGTATTGCAACATGTTTTAGATTTACCAGAAGGATGTGAGGAATCTCTCTGTATGGAAGAAGAAAAAAAAAACAGACCACTTAGTCTGTCATGGACACTTAGTTTGTCTACCGTATCTGTGTCTGACAGCAACAGAGATCAATCTTTCTAAATTATTGTGCTTCATAGCAACAGACAAGTGGTAGAAGAAAGTATGTTGGAATACCAGAAGACACTTTGAAATGAGTATCATTTTTGGGGACTTCATTCAAAGCTTACTGGTAACCCCTTTCTCATCTCTATATCATAAAATTCTTAAAGAATGTCAGGGAAAAAATTAATATTTATTTTTCGGGGGCTACTTTTCAAGCTTGCCTGCATAAAAATAACACTCTAAAATTTGTTTTGCATTGAACTCTATGCAAATTTATTTTATTCACTGAAGAATGTGCAAGGCTTTTATATCATTGGTCTTAAAATTTAGAGACATGAGGGGTGTTTCACAAAGATCCTAAGTTAAACTTCGCTTTAAGTTGGACCTAACAATTATGGAAAGCCATTAGCATCTTTGAAAATATTTTGTAAAAGTTGTTTTAAAAGGCATAAAATGTTGATTCAAATCATTCATATTTTCTATCATCAAGGAGATTTCATGTTCTTGATGTGGAATTTATAGAAAGTCTAAAATACTTTAACTTTTGCTTTTGAATTTATTTTATTTTAAGGCTAAAAAAATTGCTGTTCATAATATTTAAGTCCAACTTAGATAACTTTGACTTAGGGTCTTTGTGAAACACCCCCTGAAGTTTGAATTTGAATCAGATTGTACACATATATGCATATTGATCTGATTAAGAATCATGAAAACATACACAAATATAATATCTACTTTTGAATAAGCACCAACTGGACAAAACAAAAAGTTCTCTTTGATTATTTTGAAATGCTCATGTTCTGAAATTTATTAACTGCACAGTGTACAAACAAATTTGATTTGTTATCATGTAGTGCAAATTTAATCATGAAATATATACTCCTTCCTGTATTAATTCCATTCATTTCTTTACAGCTACCAATGTCACTTATGAAGTTAGTCTAGGGAATGCTTCTGAGGTTTCCATGGCAGTTTGGGAAGGGTCATCAGAGGTCACTGTAGCATCTGCTTCTGTGGGGATCTGTGGGGATCTCATCAACATCACTCTCAAACATGAAGGTAAATAAATGCTTTTTTGGCAATGTTTAGTGATGATAGTTTTGATATTTTAACTTATGTATTTATTAATTACTGCTATTTTATTATGTATATTTGATTTAAATTTTATTTTGTACCCAAGACAGATGTCAGTCTTCGGACTGTTTGCTCTTGGTTTTTGTTGTCAATAAAATCCTATATATATGTATATATATATATATATATATATATATATATATATCATCAACTTGAGTTTAAAATACATTCAGACATACAGAATTTAAAGAAAATCAGAAAACTCAATACCTTCAGCCATTCCTATGTTGTACACTTTTATGGAACAAGTAAAAATGACAGTGTTTCATTTGATATTTTAACATAGAATTACCCAATATTTCTGGGTAGAGAGTATAAACTAACAATATGATTTGTTTTTATTTTCCTTACTTATTTTGATTTCCAGATTGGGGTGCAACATTGAGTATTTTTTCATCGTCATCGTGCACGCTACCAGTTTCCATAGTATCCCAGAATGCATTTGGCAACGACACTCTATTACTTGACTTGTACATTCTTGAGGCTATCACAGAGAGTCCAATCATCAATGTAACTGCCAATTTCAGTGAAGTAGGAGAAGATCGATTTGTGGCACATGATGAAGATATGATCATTGATATTGAGATTATAGATGGCAGAGGAATCATTGTCAATATCTCTTTAAACGATGCCAACATCACAAGCACCTGTTTTGATTGGCTAGTGCTTGACCGCAGGGCCAGATGTGTCCTGAAGGTGTCGGACTTGGAGCTCGGGACCTACAACCTCAGAGTGGAAGTGAGCAACGAATTCTCTCCAGTGTATGAATCGTCAGTGAATTTCACAGTCGAGATGAAGATTGAAAACTTGAGGGTCCAGGTGGATAACCTGGTAGAGCCTGACCAAGATGTACCCATCTGCGTCTATGGAGATCAGGGAAGCTCTGTTAAGTATATCATCCAGATCTCGGATGGGACAAACCTGACAGGAACTACTGATCGTTTGTCCACTAACTCTTCATGCCAGACAACAGTACATCAGTTCCCTGTACAAGGGAGGTTATCTTTAGTTGTTACAGCAAAGAATGAGATCAGCCAGGATAGTGTCGTTGAGATGGTCGTTGTAATGGCTCCAGTCTATACCCTGATCATCAATGTCCAAGAACAGGTCATTCTCAATGCTTCTCACATGGGGTATGCTGTTGTAACAATAGATTACGAAGGCCTACCTGCTCTGCAACCTGTGGAAGTTAAATTGAATGTCACTCTGATCAATACAGCCGACAATTCATCAAGTACACTTGACTTTGCAGTATCAGAAGATAGCCCTTTTCCAGTGACTTTCCAAATTCCCTTCTTTTCAAGTGGAATCTTTTTGTATGAGTACTTCCTCTTCAACAATGTGAGCTATGTTGCATCAACAGGGGAAATCACTGCTGGTTCTCGGATACAGAATGCAACATTTAATGTCAACAGTCTAACAGTTTGGTCTGGTGAGACGGTCAATTTTACCATTGCCCTTGTAGCCGGAACAGATTTGATCTACACTGTTGACTTTGGGGACGGTTCAATCATCCAGTCTAGCAACATTACCAATGAACTTCAGATGAAGTTCAGCCATGTATTTTCAGCTTGTTGGACACAGGATTTTGAGGTCATCCTTAGTGTGAAAAACAACATGAGTATGGCTGAAGAAACCATCACTCTCACTGTCATTCCAGCAATGTTTTCTGTTGTCAATGACAGTCCCTTTGGGATTTCTGCCCCACCGTATCAGATCGTCCAGGTACCATTCCTTCTCTTCCATGCAAAAAACTTTTCTGTGCCTGATGGTGTTCTGTACCTTGCGGACTTTGATGATGGTGTTGGAGAGCGGGAACTTCATTTGACCTTTGAAAACTCCCCGTCTTTGGACACCAGCACAGCCACCCATCTTGTTACTGTCTGGAAGTCGTTCACATCCCCTGGAGCATTCAACGTCACCTTTGTATTCAACTCTTCCGCAGTCTTTCAGGAATGCGAGATCCTTGTTGAAGTGTTCGAAGAGGTGTCCAACCCAAGGGTTGATTTTTACTTCAACAATGGAGATGTCACCGATGAAGCCATGGATGAGACTGCCTTGGGAACTGGTGGTGACCATGTACCTCTTGATGCTGCTGTTGTTGTCCAAGTTTTGACAACAGGTGGTACAAACTTATTCTATGAATGGTCTTTTGGAACTGACAATGACTCTGCTCTCCTTGAGCTTCCGCCCAGTTATTGGAAAGGGGAGTCCCCTCGCAACTTCTGGAAGTTCAGAAGGCCAGGTTCCTACCTGGTTTCAGTCAACGTTTCTAATGCTGTCAGTTGGGTAGAGAAATCTGTTACAGTGGTTGCTCAGTCCAAAGTGTCTGGTCTTTCTGTTGAAGGACCAGGTATCGATGTTGCCAATAAATCGTTGTTGTTTACACTGCGTTTCTCGAGTCTACCTACAGAAGCATGTGTCTTGTTGGACTTTCAAGACCTGTCATCAAGACCATCGTATTTGGCAGGAGCTGGTGATTCTAGTTGTGCCACTGTGGATGCCCGCTTGGCAAACACCCTCGATGACAGGCCACTTCAGATACTTGATCTTATGCAAATGTGGAATGATGACCAGACATCTATTGATGTGTACAATGAATTTGGTGCCACAGGGTCCTTCGTCGTGAAGGTCCTTGTTCAAAACATTGTATCACAAGAACAAACTTCCATTGAACAGGTTATCAGGAGTCCTGGATGCTATCCTCCAGTTGTCACTTTTGGACATACTGGTGACCTCTCCAACCTGGTATCTCAAAGATTTAGCGTCCAGACAACATTATCAATCAACTGTACATCATCCAACCTGGTTTACTACATGTGGCAGGTGTTCTTTCTTTGGGACAATGGCACTCTAGAGGAAGTGGCACTTCCTTCTTTTGTTGCTTCAGAAGGTGCTACACTGTCAAAGATTGTGATCCCTGCTCGCACACTCACTCCTGGGACCCATGTGATATCTGTCACTGTCTCAATTCAGGATGAGCCAGGATTGGCGACCATTGCCACCACAAATGCATCGATTGCTGCAAGTGATCTTGTGGCAAAGATCAATGGGGGTGATCAACGGATCGTGTCCTACCAGGTGGATGATCCAGCCACGGAGGCCTTGACAACACAGAGTTTCTATGTGGATGGTTCATTATCCTCTGACCCTGACAAGGACCCACAGGATCACTCGGAATGGATGTTCACCTGGCAGTGCAGAAGGAAGAGCTACACCCTCGCCAATGGCACAAGCATCGACAATCTTGAGACCTTTCAGCAGTGGAATGAGGACTTCTCCATGCTCCGGTCTGACAGTGTGGTCAATCCTGACTTTCAGAAGGAAGCATCTGACGTTGGAGGGTGCTTTGGACGTAATGGAGGACCTTCTAATGCATCTTTGCCGGGAGGTGAGTCAGTGATCAGTGTTCATGAATCTGAGTTTCTCATTTAGATACTCTGCAGATAATTATACCTGTAAACACATTTACATGTATGTGCTGTGTTAAAGTTCTGCAGCTTCCTTTTGCAAATCATATGTAAATATTCTTATAAAGTATAACCTGTATTTCTAATAAAAGTTCAGTGATTAAAAAATAGGTATACGTTATAATTTGCAAAGTAAAGCAAAGTATAAGCACAATTTGCCTTTTACTATCGTAACCCCTTGGAAACAATTCCATTGTCCTTCAATATGTGTCATACATATTGCTGGTTTTAATCCTGAGTTATCCTGGGACCCGTTTCAAAAAGCCTTTTTCCAATGAAAAATGACAAAAATCAGTGACAAATCTGTTGATAACCAATCAGAAGCAAGGATTTCAGTAGCTTATAACAAAAACTGTCATCTGTCACTGATGACAAGTTTTGTGAAACGCCCCCCTGGACTCTGTATTCAATGATTTAACAATGCTCAAACTAAGATACCGTACTCGGTAGGATTTCGATATTGTTTTTAGAATGATCTTGCAAGACAGGATAATCATGAATCTATCCAATTATTTCCATACATAGGTCTGCTATCAGTCCGGTCAGGAATCTTCACTGTGGATACACACTACCTCTACCCCAACATGGAGTATGAGTTCAAGCTCTATGTGTCTGATGGATCCAGGAGTGCCACTGCTCTTCAAACCCTCTACGTAGTGGATGGCTTCATACCTGATGTCTATCTGAAGTATGTTCAATGCTTGTTTATGTTGCATGTTTGGGTCTTCAAAAATAATCAACACCAAAAAAGGAAAATAGGAGTTTAGTTCACTGTACATGCACGTTAATTAGCTTCATGGTATACTAAAGCACAATATCACCAAGAAATATAAATTCTTGCTATTTATCAACTATAAGCATCATAGAATTCTGAAAAATATAAGGTTGGGATGACTTACCAAAATTATATATACCGGTAGGCTTTAAAAATGACACTTTTTACTAAATGTACATCCAAACCACTTAAATAACAATAAATGACATTTCCTTTGAACTCATATTTTGCTGTTCCTGTTGAAAAGTGGATCAGGAAAGATTTTAATGAAGGTGAAGAATAATTGGAGTAAACTTTTCCTAACAGGGATAAAGATCTCATTATACCTAGATATATGTAAAACAGGCATCAGTAAAGGGAAATTGTACTATCATTTTTTTTTGTTGAGAGGGGGGGGGGGGGGGGAAAGGAGGGCAGCAAAAACAATACACTGGAGTGGTGGGTGATTTAGCCCATGAAAGCTCAAAAATGCTCCGGTAAATTGAAATTAGAACTCTCAGCTGGTATTATAAAAAGGGTGCTTATAAAGCTCTTACAACCAAAGTCTCTAGGTATAACAAACAAAATGTTATTAGATGAACAGTTACATATTAAACAAAACAAAAAATTACAAATAAACCTACAATTTACAATACATATGAAACATTCATTAATGTGAACAGAACAATGACATACTTTAATCTCACTGTGAGAAAATCACGCTCATGCAACACCGAATCCTGCAAACAAAAAAGCTTTTTTGACCTGGGGTGGGGGGATTTAGATTCAGGCATTATGATCAGAGAGAGAGAGTATTCCTTTGATATGCTACAATCTTGTTTCATTCATGCATGTATTCAGGTGTAAAGCAAACTGCAGGGACAAGGTCAACCCTCAGAACCGATGGGTCATGGGAGTAGTCTTGTCTCCAGCTGCTGATATCGTTGTCAACCAAACTGTCTACTACAAGTAAGTCATTAATTTATGAGATTATGCTCATGTATTTGATGATAATACTGTAGAAACAAATCGCAAATTCCACTGAAGTGAATCCTTGCCGGCATAACTAAAGCCCAACTGACCTTGTTCGGTCATGTTTCCAGAATGAACAGCGTACGCTTCACTAAACGCTTACTCATGGAGACTGTTGTTGGAACAAATAGGCAAGATAGACCAGGGTAGAGATACATCCTAGTAGGCAGCACCTCCCAAAAGGTATATAGAATTGCACAAGATAGGAAACATGGTTTGAATATGTTTGTGGAGCCATCTGGAATTCCCCCGCCTTTTGATTTGTATTGCTTCTTTATTCTATTCCCCATTTGGTATTCATATGCTTGTCTCTGTTGTGTGTGCTTTGATTCATATTGTGGTAATGAACGGATTTAAACCTGAAAGTTAAATGAGCTCAGGAATCTACCTTGTATAGCCCAGATATATTGGTATATCTGCAGGGCCTGTTTTATCCACAGCAAAAGACCACCCCCCCCCCCCAAAAAAAAAAAAAAAACTCTTTTTAATTTTTTTTTTTATCAACTGTAGATGGGATCTGTCAGTATACCAGAACAACATGAAGCAGTTGTTGTCTCCAGATGCATGGCTGCCCTATACTTCGCTGTCCAACCAGACCACGACCTCGGCTGACCATTTGTTGGCCATCAAGAGTGGATTCTTAGAGGAAGGCAAGCAATATGAGATAAGTCTAATGGCCTCCTACTCACCTACTTTCAATATCAAAGGTAAGCATCATATTACTTCAGTGCGTTTCCATTTTCACCGTTTTAGAGCTAAATCATGTTTGAGTTGACTGTGAAAAATGTTCATAATCAAGAGCTTCACAAGGCTTGTGAAAGGGTGAACACTTGATTTTGTTTTTCTATTTGTTTTGTCTAATCAAAATCAAACTCAAACAATTGCTTATTCACACTTAGGCTTGTGAATTTAGCTTGAAAAGATTCAGGCTCAATTGAACTTGGAAGTATTTGAATGAATTTTCATTTATCTTTAAATTCTCAGTAAAATATATCCATTAAATATTTACATTCATACTTCTTTATACTGCCGTGTAAAATTGAACCTCCAAATGTGGGTAGAGATTTTAATCGGAATGTCAATTGGCACTTTATATCTTTAATGAATGTTACCATCTTTCAGCGGATATGTCAATGACCCTTGACATCAATGCTCCTCCGTACGGTGGCACCTGCTCCATCACTCCTCTGGAAGGCACCGTGGCGGTGACCAAGTACTCCTTTGCCTGTCAGGATTGGATGGTGACAGATCAAGACTGCTTACCTCTGCTCTATGCTGTAAGGGCGAAGGTCAGGGGTGTCGCGGAGACGGTGTCTCTGAGTACCCAGGATACCAGTGATGTCTGGCCTCTGATTTACTCTGGTAGGTGGTGAGATAAGAATGGGGATGATGATAGTGGTGACGGTGACGGAAATGATGGTGATGAAAATGAGGAGGAAGAAGATAAGAAGGAGCAGGAGGAGCAGGAGGAGCTCAGCAGGGGAATGGAAGGAGGAAGAGGAGGAGGAAGAGGAGGAGGAAGAGGATATTGATGATGATGAGGACGAGGAAGAGGATGGTTAAGATATGGCTTCCAACATGAATCGGTACCTGTTCCTAGTGACATCAAAATCAATAATTTCACATCAAATTGATGCTCACTTGCTCATATACAGGAACGAGCCCTGCCTCTTCAGATCTATTCTTCTCCACTGGATTATCCGGCTATGACTACATTGTTGATGTCAAAGTGCAGATCAGTGATATCTATGGAACCTATGCCTTGGATTCCAACATGGAAATCAGGGTGAGAATTGGTTCCTTAAAGCCCATCTGTACTAGTTTACAGGAGGGATTAGACCACCCTGCAAGGTCACTGACAGGTGGTTATCTCATTAAATCAGCTCTCACTTAGCATATGTAAAAGAGGATCATGGAGGACTAATGGTCACCGATTAGGCATTGTTTGCTCTATAGAGGGCCCAAGTAGCTATAAGTATGCAGTGGGGCTTTAAGGTAATAGATAACATCTGATTAAATAGAATGTTAAAGAGAGAAGGGGGGGGGGGGATACATGTATATGTATATCCTTCATGAAAATGGATTGGAACTGTACAGTTAATGCAACATCTACATGAAGGATTAATGGACTGTAGTAAAATAAGCATCTACATGTAGGACAACAAGTAAGTTGATAGAATTTCAGAAAAAGATTTAATGTTGTACTAATTTAGAGTAGAAATGAGCTACAGACTCTTTGTAGTGAGAACACATTTCAAGAGGATTAATGTAACTAATTACATGGTTTTGAAGGTAGACTAATATTTTTTTTTGTAAAGCATGGACAAGTAAAATTAATAAAAAGATTCATCAGAATATATGAGAAGGAGATCCTAGTGAGAGGAAATTAAAATAAGAAAAAGATAATGAAAACAAATGAGAAAGGGCAAAGATAGGGCTGTACAAAATAGTTGTCATAATATTAGTGGTAGTGATGGCAATCCGTTATTATGCAATGCATTATTATGTAATGCATTTTCAGATCTACACTTTTGCAACTCGCTTTGACACTTGGTTTAAATTCTCTGACTTGTTTTACCATTCAAATATGAAAATTCAATCAAGGGTGTGCAGATATTTTAATTCTAGTGATAGTATGCTAATTGCTGAATAGTTTGATAATCATCCTATATTTTAGGTACATCCGTTCAATGAGGCATTGTCTGGTGATCTGGCCAACACCCTTACCGACCTGACAAACAGCATGGTTTCAGAAGCATCTACGGGATACTCTGACTACGCTACCAGTTATGCTAGGGTCATCTCAGACATCCTTAATACAGGTAGGCCTAAGTGTTTAGAAATTCATGAACATCACTATAGGAAAAGATGGTGATGACATCATAGTGATGAAGGTGGTGATGCTGGCAATCATGGATGTGATAATGAAAGTGATGAAGTTGAAGGTGTTGACAATGTTCATGACATTTATGATGGTGTGGATGTCACATGTACATGTCACATGTTCTGGTGTTCATGTGATCGCCTTGGCCCACATTCATAAAACATCGCTAAGCTAGTTGTCGATTAATTACACATGGTATTGTTCATTGTAAGTTGACAACTAAGGTTAATAATAATAATAATAGGCATTTCTATAGCGCTGTCTATCTATTGCGAGGCACATTTATTATTACCTAGGCTTAAGCTTAGCTGCCATTACAGCCATTTCAAGGAATTAATTCCTGCCAGGTACCCATGTACATCACCCAGGCGCGGATCCAGGATTTCTTAGGGGGGGGGGCCCAAATTTGAAAATATGCGAGCCATATAATGGTACGTAATGGTGACCAACAGTGACGTAATGCGGGGGGGGGGGGGTCAGTGCAGGGGGGGGGGGGCGAGTTCCCCCTCCCAAGCTTTGACGTTTCATTATATTATTAGAGAAAGAAGACGATTCGTTTTACCGTTCTCGAAAATAATTCTCGTCTGAATTCATTTTTTTCCCTCCCGCGCGAAGCGCGGAAAATTTTACGATTCGTTAAATTATTAGAGAAAGAAGACGATTCGTTGTAGAGTTCTCGACTCTTAATCCTCTTTTGAATTCAGGTTTCCCCCCCTCCCGCGCGAAGCGCGGAAGGTTTACGTTTCATTAAATCATTAGAGGAAAAAAACGATTCGTTGTACAGTTCTCGGCTCTTAATCCTTGTCTAAATTCAGTCCTCCCCTCCCCCTCCTGCGCGAAGCGTGGAAGCTTTGACGTTTTATTATTACGATTCGTTAAATTATTAGAGCAAGAAGACGATTCGTTGTAGAGTTCTCGACTCTTAATCCTCTTTTGAATTCAGGTTTCCCCCCTACCTATGCGGGGGGGGGGGGCGAGTTCCCCCTCCCAAGCTTTGACGTTTTATTAAACTATTAAAGAAACAAGACGATTCGTTGTACCGTTCTCGACTCTTAATCCTCGTCTGAATTTAGTTTCCCCCCCCCCTCCCGCGCGAAGCGCGGAAGCTTTTACGTTTCATTAAATCATTAGAGGAAAAAAACGATTCGGTGTACTGTTCTCGAATCTTAATCCGTGTCTAAATTCAGTTCCTCCCCCTCCCCCTCCTGCGCGAAGCGCGGAAGCTTTGACGTTTTATTAAACTATTAAAGAAAGAAGACGATTCGTTGTACCGTTCTCGACCCTTTATCCCCGTCTGATTTCAGTTCCCCCCCCCCTCCCGCGGGAAGCGCGGAGGGCTTTTACGTACCATTAAATCATTAGAGGAAGAAAACGATTCGTTGTACAGTTCTCGACTCTTAATCCTTGACTAAAATCAGCCCCCCCCCTCCCCCTCCTGCGCGAAGCGTGGAAGCTTCTACGTTTCATTAAATTATTAGAGAAAGAAGACGATTCGTTGTACAGTTCTCGAAAATAATCCTCATCGGAATTTCGTTTCATTAAATCATTAAAGATTCGTATTACCGTTCTCGCCTCTGAATCCTCGTCTGAATTCAGTCCCCCCCCCTACCCTCCTGCGCGAGGCTTTGACGTTTTATTATTAGAGAAAGAAAACGATGCGTTGTACCGTTCTCTATACTCTTAATCCTTGTCTGAATTTCAAAGATGTTCTTTGTCTGCTCCTTTTTCTTCCTACGTCCTCTTCCGATTGGGGGGGGGGGGGACCGCCCCCCCTCTCCCCTGGCTACGCGCCTGCGGTCAGATAAACACATCTTGATACCTTGTCCGGCCCCGCAAGCTCAGGGGTTGAAGGCAATAAATGACGGTCAGATAAGCATTCAGGGGCCCGCCTTATAGGGCCCCTGGTGGTGTCGAGGCGGCGGAGCCGGCCCCTGAAGCTCAGGGGTTTTAGGCGTTTAATTATAGGGTCGGATGAGCATATTTTTGTGTATAACTTAATATTTTGTGACACTGGCAGGTCACTATTTGGCGTGGGGTCCAGGAGGCGGAGCCCCCAAAAATCAGGGGTTTTAGGCATTAATTTACTGTCAGATGATCATCTAAGGGCCCGCCGTAGGGCCCTAAATAAAATCCAGGGGGCAAAGCCCCCGGAACTTTAGGGGTTTTAGGCATTTAATCTCGGTCAGATGAGCATATTTTGATGCCTCATTATTTTGTTAACACTGGCAGTTAACTATTCTTACTTTCTTGCTCTCATTCTATTTTATTTCTCTTTAATATACTTTTTCAAGAAAAGTGGGGGGGGGGGGGGGGGAGCTCGAGGCTCTCGATCCCCGTCATTTCAGCATTATTTGTAATCCACCGTTGTGGAATTAGAAATAAACCACGTTTTAATTTGATTTCCCCCAAGCCAAGCCCCCCCCCCCTCTATCAGTACGCCAGTAAGGGGGGGGGGGGGGGTTAACAGCCTTGGAGGCAAGGCCCTTTCGGCCCCCCGATCTCCTTCTTCTCCCTTTTCTTTTCTTCTTCCTCTTCTTTCTTTCTCTTTTTCTCCTTTTTCCCTTTCCCTTCTTTTCCTTTCTTCTCTTTTTTTTTTTTTTTTTTTTTTTTTTTTTTGCGGGGGGGGGGGGGGGGGGGGCCAAGGCCCGCTCGGCCCCCCCCTGGATCCGCGCCTGACATCACCTGGGTTGAGTGTGGCACATGTAGATCAATGTCTTAATTGTCAAAGGACATTAGTGTCGCGAGGGGACTCGAACTGCGGAGCTTGGGACCGACAGTCCGGCGACGTATCCACTCGATCATGACACCTCCTACAAGGTTTTATGAATGTGAGCCCAATTTGGTATTACTAGTATGCTATGAAGAATGTTTTCATGTGGTTTGTTCATAGATTCATCATCCGGATCAACTCAGTCTCAATCAAATACTGCCCTGAGTTCAGAAATCAAGATGGGGGTGAGTTATTATTATGGCAAACATCAAACTAATCTTTTGCATTCATATAGTTATACATGTGGTAAAGTTTATATGAATATTCTATTTTAATATGAAAATGGTGAGGAGGAGGAGGAGGAGGAGGAGGAGGAGGAGGAGGAGGAGGAGGAGGAGGAGGAGGAGGAGGAGGAGGAGAAGGAGAGGGAGAAGGAGGAGGAGGAGGAGGAGGAGGAGGAGGAGGAGGAGGAGGAGGAGGAGGAGGAGGAGGAGGAGAAGAGAGAGAGAGAGAGAGAGAGAGAGAGAGAGGGGGGATATAAAGAAAATAATTATGAGATATATATCTCATGTAAAGTGTTCTGCAAATTATTATTATGTAATACGCTAAAAATGTAATAATGATAATTATGATACTAATTATTATACTATTTGCTGACTTGGATTCGTTCAGATAAGGGAAAAGATGGTGACAATTCTAGAGCCTGCTGCCTCATCTTCTATCTCTGTCGATGATGTGGACCAAATCTCATCCGTACTGAACCTAGCAACTGCTGTGTCAAGTGAGGTCTCCACCACAACACAGGTAATTATAGTCATTGGTGGATGGGATGTTTGGGGAAGAAGAAAGTGATAAGGAGAAGAAATAAAAAGGGAAATGAATAGTAGATGAAGGAAAGCAGAGAAAAAAAGGGGAACTGGAGAAGATGAAGATAGAGGGAGAAGGAAAGATTGATGATGGTGATGTACATGTATTGGTGATGATGATAATGATAATGAGTGATGATGATAATGATGATGGTGGTGATGATGATGATGATCATGATGATGGTGGTGATGATGATGAAGATGATGATGATGATGATGATGATGATGATGGTGGTCACTGGTGATGATGATGGTGATGATGATGATGATGGTAATGATAATGAGTGATGATGATGGTGATAATGGTGATGGAGATGATGATGTTGATGATGATGATGATGTTGATGATGATGATGATGGTGATGGTGAAGATAATAATGAAAATCATGTTGATGATGATGATGGTGATGAAAAATCACTCCATTGATTAATGTTCCATTCTGATATCAGTATGCAGTGATCACACATTAGTTTCTGTGTACCAGTCATATATTACACAGGCTAGAATAATTATCCTTATATATAATACAATTTGTACATGTATGTATGACATAAACTGTTACCCTACTGCATCATTTTTTTTTTAATCCCAAAGATGTTTTCAACATTAAAAGTGAGTTTTGTTGAACTTGATAGATAACATTTTATTCTACGTCATCCAAATCATCTAGGAGGGAGCCTTAGGTGCCACAGAGAGATTGACAGGTGCATTGGTTGGTATTCAGGAGGAAGATCGAACTGCTGTGGAGAGACTTCAAATATCGGCATCCTTACTCCTTAAAGTCTGTGGTAAGACCGATTGTTATTCACACAACAGTGGAAGAGGAAGAGAGAGAGAGAAATGTGAAAATTTAAAATAAGAAAAAGAAGAGAGGGGAGTGAGAAAAGCAAAAGGGAGACAGAGGGGGGCAGAGAGAAAGTGAGAGAGATTGAGAAACTGCTGTGGAGAGACTTCAAATATCAGTATCCTTACTTCTTAAAGTCTGTGGTAAGACATTCTTATTCATACATGTACATCAGTGCAAGAGGTAGGGAGAGAGTTAGAAATGTGAAAAGAGAAAGCAAAAGTAAAAATACAAAAATAAAGTAAGACAAAGAAGAGAGGGAAGAATAGAAGAGTTAAAGGGAGAGAAGGGAGATGGAGAAACAGAGAGAGATAGAGAGAAAAATACATGTGAATATTGGGAAAGGATTTGGGTTTCAGTAGTGTAACAACTACAGCCGTTTTGTTGACACTTGTTACATGTTTATTTATCATATGTTTCTCATTTCCCATGTGACAGATAATGTGGTAGATGCTGCCATAGATTCAGTGGATCATACAGAAAGCGAACAAGATTCTGTTACAATGCTGAAGGTGAGTGAACATATATGCAAATTCATATTTTAATGTGTTATAACTGATATTAAGACATTGTTGTGAACATGCACGTACAGAATTTAATCTGTGGCTGCAAGGAATTGTCAAATAAAACCATTATTGAATTGATATGGAGGCCTTTGTCGTATTAAGTCTTCTTTTCTCCCCACTTACCATCTCCTTTTCTAGGGGTTGGGGAGGGGGGGGGGCAGTTTATTGTCACAAGTGTCAAGGCTTAAGAATTAATGGTTATATTTCTGAAGCAAAACCAATGGCAAAAGACTGCTCATGTTGCCATAGCAACTGACAGAAAACTAAGTGCTATATTTGTTATTGTACTCCATGCTGTTACATATTTGAAGCAAATTACTCCCAGTGTTAAAAGAAGTCTAATGAAAGTGTATGCTCTAGACTGAAATGTAGATGTCATAGCATTACTAATACTTTTCTTGATGGGCAGGGGGAAAGGTCATGACATTGACAGTGCTGACACATTTGTTGGGGGTATTGATGACTTTCAGTCCTATTTCTGCTTTCTTTTGTACTTCATTCCAGAACTCGGCTGTAATGAACACCCTTGTCAGGTCTGTATCTGTCGTTGACAAGGTATCCGAGGTCCTGAGCAACAATGTGATCACGGGAGAGGGTCCCGTTACCGTGGATGCAGGCAACATCAGGGTCAAAGTTCAGAAAACGGAAAGCAACGATGTCGAAGGTAAATTTCAGGATCAACAAGTTGACCTTGTAGCACTTTTTTACTCGATACCACCAACATTTTTTTAAATTGCTTGTAAGATTTTCATCGTCTTGCTTGTTATGATCTACAGTCATTCACAAGTATGAGTTCCTACAGTGTATGTACCGTTAACAACTAAATTATTCATACCCTTTGTAAATTTGATGTTTCTTGTGTTTTTGTAACTCAAGAATTGAAAGGTACGTGGTCCTTTGTTGAATACTTTGAGATGAAAGCTCCAATATACATCAAGACAAATTGGAAGAATCAACTTTTCATATACTTAAAATATTTCAAAATTTGGTAAGGGTATGAATAATATAGTTGTTAACTCTATATTCATGTACACGTATCTCCAGTGGAATGAAACATTTAGGTGTGAATTCACTGGCCGTTTCTTCTAGTAAGTAGCAAACGGGTACAGTGCATAATATCTGTATCTGTTGAAGCCAAAAAACTAAACTCATTTCAAGATTATATGAGTTGGGGCCCCCTTCTGACTCTCATCTGACAATTATTATTCAGTATATGTATGTGATAAGATTTGTAAACTTATTTTCTGGTCTCTACAAATTTATTAAAGATGTCTGTAAGTAATATGCAAATAATATAAGTGAAGTTCACTCTAAAAAGGCAGCTTTTATTCTTCATATAAGATTTTGGGAACTTTGAAGTGGAGCTTGGCTGCAATCTTGATTTCCTAGCTGCTCTATTTAAATTATTTAAATTTATTGAAGATGTTTGAATATGCAATTTTTTCAAGTGAAGTCTACTCCAAGAGACAGCTTGTTTTTGTCATATTGTTCAATTATTTCTGGGAACTTTATAGTGGAGCATGGCTGCAATCTTGATTTCCCACTTGCTCTGTTTAAATTATTTAAATTTATTGAAGATGTCTGAAGATGTCTGAATATGCAATCGTTAAAGTGAAGTTCATTCCTAGAGACATCTTTCATTCTTCATATTGTGCAACTATTTCAGGTAACTTTGAAGTGGAGCCTGGTTGCAATCTTGATTTTCCACCGGCTCAAAACATGTTTGATACCAGTGCTACAACAGGAGGAATTGAATTCAAGGTAATGCTTGCCCAGAAACCAGACACAGCTGTTAGAGTCAGCATTTTCAAAGAACCAGAGTCTTCAATACAAATGTTGTCATTTACTATCGCAAATTGCATGTACCAGTGTCTATGTGTATTAACTCATTACGCACCCTCTTTGCCACTGAAAGAGCAAATGCCACTTTAGACTTGTTTCCATGAATTAGTGATAAATAATAAGAAACCAGTCAGCAGTCCTATATAGCCAATACCACATTATTATCCTAGTTTGAGCTCTGGTAGCAGTTATTAGTGCACAATGAATCCTATTAAGTATCTATTTAGACCTGGGTGGAGAGAGACAACTGGATATTAAAAATGTCTTGTCTCAGGCGGCATTTTTCAAACGGGTGCTGCAAGACACCTGTAGGGTTGCCACAAGAGAAAGAAGTTTGAGAACTATTTTAAAATAAGCGGCAATTTTATGAATACAAAATATTAGAAACCATTATGTATTTTCATGAGGAAATAAATCTTAAAGTCTCCTGTTTGATTCCTCAAAATGATTGATTTTAATAGAGTCATGATCGACCACTCTGGCAATGTGTTTAATTCATATTTTGCCACCTTTTTCCATTTCAGGCTGTGATGTACCAACCCAACATGCGACCTTTCGCCAGCGGAGCAGCCGAGATAAACAGCAAGACAGTATCCTTCCAGTTCATTGACTCTAAAACCAATGGGGTCATTGAGGTCAAGAACACAATGCTACCAATCACCATCACCATCCCCCGCATCAATGGACCTACCATCACCTTGGATAACGAGACATTGACATCGTTCAGTCAAACGTATGGAGTGGGAGGTCCTATTGCTCTTCATACTGTTGGTACAATTCATTTATTATTATTGGTCAGGGGGGTGTTTCACAAATATCCTAAGTTGGACTTAACAATTATGGAAAGCCGTTAGCATCTATGAAAATATATTGTAAAAGTTTTTTAAAAGGCATAAAATGTTGATTCAAATCATTCATATTTTCTATTATCGAGGAGATTTCATGTTCTTGATTTGGAATTTATAAAAAAGTCAAAAATACTTGAATTTTCACTTTTTGAATATATTTTATTATAAGGCTACAAATGGCTCTCCATAATTTTTAAGTCCAACTTAGAGATAACTTTGACTTAGGATCTTTGTGAAACAACCTCCAGGTCTTTTAAAAAGGGATGTTGGGTATACATGTAGTGTATATTGCATCTTTTGTCACTTTACAGTCTGATTCTGTTTATAGCTTGGGATTAAGGGCGCGTTCATGCTTGATTTTGAAGGCAGAATGAGGGATTTGTAACGCTCATCGTAAACGCTCATCGTAATCGCAGTTCCACGGTGCACTGTTCATGCTCACTTCTCCAGGCAATTCTCCTTGGGTGGCCTTCAGCTGGATTCGCAAACCTGTGTGCGCATGCTACGTAGACCCACTAAAGGTCAGTGCGTTGACCCCATTTAAACGCGTTTACAAATTGTAAATGCATCTTTTTGTGAGTTTACAATCGGCGATCGTGATCGCCGTTTTTCGGTGATTCTACAAAAGTGAGCATGAACGCAATCGTGTTTTAAACGAAACGTGTAACAGATGCCTGATTCTGGCCGTCAAAATCAAGCATGAACGCGCCCATAGACAGCTTCTACCATATAAGAAAAATGTAATCAATCACTGTAAACAAATCTCAATTTAGCCTTGTACTACTATGACTTGTATTTTGAATTACCTTTTTACAAATAATTTTTCACATTGAAAGGTTTTGGCAGGGCTTATAAAAGGAGGGGAATATGAAAGCTTCTTTGAATTGTTGATAGATGATATGAGTTTTCTTCTTGTTGTTGCTGATTTCTCCACTTCAGAAGTAAAATGCTTTACAGACATTAGTTTCTTTGGGGTACTGAGTTTCCACAATGTGCATCGTTAACTTAAGAGCATATGAGACGTGATGAGTTTTCAACATTCAGGTAACCTTTGCTTTCAAACTGCTTTGAACATAATCTTATCAACGTTCTAGTAATTCCTCATGCTATCTTGTTTTTGTTTTTTTACAATTCAGATATCCCATTTTCAAATGGAGCCGAGTTTGAAGTGAAGTGCATGGGTTTCACAGGGATGGAGACAAACTATACTTACAACTGTACTCTCATTGTCATGATAACAACCACTGGGCTGCCAGAAATAGGTATTATTGAAAATCATAACTTATCCAGGGAAAAATAGAGCAACATTGTAATCTACATTCATTATCCAATGTGCACAGTTACATGCATTGTTCATCTATTTGTTATCTCCTTCTTGTAATGTCTTTTGAACTTGAGACATAGGTCTTGCCAATTACATGCATCTTTACTTTTTGTATTTGATGAATTCCATTTTCGATCTCCCACATCATTCTGCATTTTTTTAAAGATTAAGATAAAAAACAGCAGAAGTGGTGATTCATGTGCATATGCACTGTATGTTTTTATAAGAAACATGTTGTGAAATTGTAATGACTACATCTTCTTCTCAGTAGTGTTATTCATTTAATTGCGGGCATTAATTAGCATATCTTTAAAATTTATGGCACACCTTTTGCACCTTCTAAAACCTATCTGCACTAGTTTGGCCAGGAGGGATTAGACCTCCCTGCATGTTCACTGACAGGTGGTTAACTCGTCAAATCAGCTCTCAATTAACATAAGAAAAAGGGGATCATGGGAGACCAGCGGTCACTGATTAGGCATTGTTTGCTATATAGAGGGCGCAAGTAGCTATAAGTAGTGCAGTGGGGCCTTAAATATACTCTGAATCACAGTGTTGTATGCAGTAAATAAAACTCGATGAATTTCATCATTTTGATAGGAAGTAATGCATGGAACTGTACCTTGGCCCAGTCTGTCACGCTGTTAGACTTCCCGTTATATAACAGTACTCTGGTTGATCCCTGGAATAAGACTGACTTCATATCCGTGGAAGGAAACACAAGATGCTTCATCGATAACGACGTCATGAATGAGTAAGTATTATCAATCTTCTTCTGCCTGTAGGATGCGACCATCATTTTTGGTCAAACAGTGTTTGAGTGTCAAGTAACGCCTGGCTGGAATACTCCCCAGGGAGCGGAGGTTGTGCACACAGTGTGTGCGGGCAAGCATTGAATCCAATGACCGGGGTAATAGTATATCTGTAAAGCGCTTAGAGACATCGTAGATGTATTAAGAGTTATATAAAAGCGGAATAGTATATTATTATTATTAGACAAAGCACAGTGAAGGCACGTGATTGCTCGCTTTTAAAACCAAGCTGACGTTGAATCAGTGCCAGTTGATGTGGTATTTATCCTGCATTCCCAAGTTCCTCGATTGGGATGTCTTGTTGACTTGTTGCCAATCTTCAAAGTATTCTTGTTTACTACAAGTATTTTAATGGGTAAAATGACATTTCATTATCATTGTACCGGTATTATGAATATTCTTCAATTAGATGTTTATGCACATCAGGGGGGTGTTTCACAAAAATCCTAAATCAAACTTAACTCTAAGTTGGACTTAAACATTATAGAGAGCCATTTGTAGCCTTCAAATACAATATATTCAAAAGCAAAAATTCAATTATTTTAGACTTTTCATAAATTCCACATCAAGAACATGAAATCTTCTTGATAATAGAAAATATGAATGTTTTGAATCAACATTTTATGCCTTTTAAAATAACTTTTACAAAATATTTTCAAAGATGCTAGCGGCTTTCCATACTTGTTAAGTCCAACTTAGAGATAAGTTTGACTTAGGATCTTTGTGAAACACCTCCTTGGAATTGTATATCTACTCTAGATATGAAAGCACCCAAGCTTATATCAATTAAGTCCAGCAGGGGATGAAAATAGTAATAAAAATGATCTGTTTCATCTATTTTGTGGTTTATCATTGATTTTTAATAGGATACTGGGTAACGGTACATACGCATCAGTAAATGTTGGAGTGAGAGAGCTAGCCAATGAAGTGGAATGGAACGCGACCTATGCCAGAACTCCCAATGCTACGTTTGAATTCAAACACTATTCGTTCAGCCCCACACTGCACAGCTGTTCTTATATTAAGGAAAGGGATAGCGAAGCTGCTTGGAAGAAAGATGGATGTTTGGTCAGTATTAAGACTATCTGATTGATTGACTTTTTGATTGATTGATTGATTGATTCAGAGGTTGCCGCTTTAGCTGGGTTTTTTTTAGGGTAGAGGAAATGATATGATTGTATTATTGAGTGTTGGTAGGTTGATTGATTGAGTATTTGATAGATAATAATAATAATAATAATAATAATAATAATAATATTAATAATAATAATAATGATGATGATGATGATGATGATGATGATGATGATGATGATGATGATGATGATGATAATGATAATAATAATAATAATAATAATAATATGTCTTGTTTACCCAGGGTAGCCTCATCAGTATTCATACTGTTCTCCATGATTGATTGATTGATTTAATGATTGGTTGATTGATTGATTGACCATCTGACCATATTCTGTGCAGGCTCCCAGATACTCTTAAATCGGATTGAACTCTCCCAGTCGGCTCTCACCAAGCTTATAATAAGCCACTCATAATGTGAAAAATGAAATGTCCTACATCTTCAAATCCCATTTTCCTTTTCATACACGAACGTGTAGGTCAGCCCGTCCAGTAATGCTACACACACATCATGCCTCTGCAACCATCTGACCATGTTTGGTGCAGGATTCCAGATACCCATGAACCGGATTGACCTCTCTCAGTCAGCCTTCACCAAGCTCCATGAGAATCCAGTGGTATTTGCCTTCATGATGTGTTGCCTCTGCATCTACCTGGTGGTCCTTCTCTGGGCAAGGAAAGCTGACAAAAGGGACCTACTGAAGGTATGTTGTCTTTCAAATGAAATCAATATTGCGAGTTTTATGGAGCTTAGTAGTAGTCTCTTGTCTTTGCCTTCATGTGCGTCATCAACCTGGGGGGCGTTTCACAAAACTTGTCATCAGTGACAAATGACAATTTTGTTATAAGCTACTGAAATCCTTGCTTCTGATTGGTTATCAGCAGATTTGTCACTGATTTTTGTCATTTGTCATTGAAAAAAGGCTTTGTGAAACAGACCCCTGGTGGGCCTTTGGGCTAATACCATGAGTTGTAAGCAACCTAGTCAGCGTCCACTGCTATTACGATGTGTTGCATCTTCATCTACCAAATGGTACCCTTTGGCCTGTATTTTGTATGTCTGCTCAGTTTGTTCTTTAAATTCTTATCATGTAAAATTTGATTATTTGTCACTTTCATCGCCCTAAAGATGATTGTAGAAAAAACTTTCATTCATTTGAAGAAGTTTGTAAACACATGCAGGCACATGTACATTAGTACGACTTAGATTTAGTAGAATTCCAAGTTCACTGAATTGGAAAAAAGTATTTCAGATCCTCAAATGGCCTTTTATCCATATATTCATTTGAAAGTGATAACTTCATTATTTAAAACAAACAGAAATTAAATAGATCTTTTAATGATTTGACAAGTTTCTTGACTCCTGGCTGATGGTTGGATACTAAATTACAGTTACTCTTTTATTCTCCTTGTCAGGCTGGAGTGACCCCGCTGATTGGAAACAAACCTCATGATAAGTGTCACTATGAGGTCACAGTGTTCACTGGTGTAAAGTCGGATGCAGGTTTGTATGTCACCCCTAGAACATGAATCTAGACTAAATTATTGGAATAGTCATGGTAGTGTACATCCCTAAACCTTTTGACGATGGATTTTAAACGGTTAAGTTAAGAAAGAATATCCTTATAGTTTTGCATAATGTTTTTGCAATATTTTTGTAAGCACTTTTTTGAGAAAGAATATCCTTAAAGTTTTGCATAATGTTTTTGCAATATTCTTGTAAGCAATTTTTTAATCTATATTGAGAAAATGTTGTTACTACATGATTATATATTTTATAGTAATGATCATTGCAAGAAAGTACTTTTAAGAAAATAGATTCACACTGAAAATGCTCACTGACATATAATAAATTTCATTCCTTCTGTCTTTGATATATTGAGCTGTCTTTGTAGCCGTTTTTCCTTACTTGGCAATATTCCTCATTTCCTTATATGGGATCTTTATAACCAAAACAGACGTACACCTGTGTCAGAATAACTTCTTCTTGTGCATGCATGCCCGCCCAGCTAGTTAAATTCCAAATAATGTTGAGTGGGAAGATGTGGCCCCTTTTTAAAGATGCAGTGCTCTATTAGAAGAAAAAAAACTTACTGTTTTACCTGTAAACACATTATGCTAAGCTACCTTAATTTTTTAAATATTTATTCTCTTTTGAGGGACTTTATTTGTTCATATCATAAAATAACAGCTATTTGCAACAGTGTTTATATACAGAATTCATGCAACTGTAACATATCATATATAGTACCAAAAAATGAAACTAATGTGACATAATCACTTACCAAAATAATAAAAACATTTTTGTTACTTCGTTTGTATCAAATTTCTTTTGATTACATTTCATATCAAGACAGGTGCAAATTTCTACCTTTAATTCTTTTATTAAACATACAGCATGTATCCTGTGCTTTTCACTTCCAAAACATTCTCTAATATAGTTTCTATAGATAATAAACTGAGCAAGGTTTAAAATAAGATTGACAAGATTTATTTCTCTTCTCTCTATTTCATGACCTATTGAAAGAATTTTTGTTTAAAAAGATTTAAAAATTAAACAAATTATCGGTTAATTTGAATACAATCTTCTAAAAAAGCGAAAGTTAAGTTACCTTAATATGGCAAGTTGCTTTCTACTACATGGTATATATTAGGCACCACTGCACGAGTCCACGTCATCATCACCGGGGACCACAACGACAGCGGCGTCCGCACCCTCCACGACCCGAAGCGCAAGGTCCTCCAGAGCGGAGGCATCGACTCCTTCCTGCTGACGTCCCCCAGGTCCTTCGGAGACCTCGAGCACGTGAGGATCTGGCATGACAACGGCGGGAAGAACCCAAGCTGGTTCCTCTCGCACCTCTCTGTCAAGGACCTGAACACCAACAAGATGTTCTACTTCATGGCTAACAGGTGGTGGGCCGTGGAAGAGGATGATG
Organism: Strongylocentrotus purpuratus; assembly: GCF_000002235.5. NCBI lineage: Eukaryota > Metazoa > Echinodermata > Echinoidea > Camarodonta > Strongylocentrotidae > Strongylocentrotus > Strongylocentrotus purpuratus. The sequence continues at coordinate 20,591,687 of NW_022145599.1, read as the reverse complement.
GGGCAGTAAGTGTCTTCAAAAATACAACTAACAACTAAATTATTCATATCCTTACCAAGTTTTGTAATTTTTTTCAAGTACTGTTAAAGTAGAAATATTCGCAGTACATAATTTTTTGCGGATTTTGCGCTACGATCGACAAGCGCGAATTTTTAAAAAACTTGCGAAAAATATAAGCACGACTTCTTATGCATGTTTTGAACAGGCTGAATTGCATTTAACGTGAATTTAAGAACTATCTACTATGTTTAGGGGTCGCTAAGTGCGTAAAATGAATCGCACGAAAATAACAGCGTTTATAGTATGTGAAAAAATGATATTTCCCAATTAAAATTTCATCAGAATGTGACATATTAAAGCTTATATCTCATAGTGTTCAACAAAGACCTCAATTCAATCAGTCCACCTTTCATTCTTGAGTTACGAAAAATGCAAAAAACATAAAATTTACAAGGGGTATAAATAATTTTGTTCTTAGCTGTAGTGTACCTATATTCTCTTTTACTACTTTTGCTTTGGATTAACTCTTTCAGTGATGTAGGTAATGAAGTTCCATCCAACTGTTGATCTTCTAAATTTATCTAGAATATTTGGACAAACAAAAGGAGGTCTTTCTTCCCTGAAATTCAAAACTAGTCCATATATTATGATAATAGATTAAGCAAAGATAATAGATTTGCCTTATAAGATGAAGAAAGGTTATTGTTAAGTTTAGAATTGTCTGATGAAAACATTTCTGGACCATTTTTCGAAACTCTAAGTTCTGAATGCAGATTCGAGCTTTATTACTTCAGAGCAAACAGTAAGCTTTGGTAGTGTCATGCAAGACCTTTATGTGCCTCTCAAAAGATCTTACTTATGCCACATTTTTGTCAAGTACTCTTAGACTGGTCTGAAATTCCCAAACAAATTTAGCAAATAGAAAAGTGAAGGGACACAAGCTTATTAACTGAAATTTCATCTTTTTCTTTAGACTTTAATTCACATGTGTTCCAACAAAACATATTACCTTCAGTACAAATGTAATGAAAATAATAAGTAGATTCTTATAAAGCACATGATACTCAAAAAGGATCTCTATGCGCTTAAAATAATATGGTAGAATTTTAAGAGATAATAACAATTTCAAATATGGAGATGTTTATAATTGTTATTTGGTACATTGATATGGTCATCTTTTATCTACCCTGAAACAGATTGACCGTGTGATTCCAGTGGCCGGCCGCAGTGAGCTGACCAGCTTCACCCATCTCTTCTCCACCAAGACCAGAAAGAACCTGAGTGACGGTCATCTGTGGTTCTCGGTCTTCTCCAGACCGGTCAAGAGCCGCTTCACCAGGGTCCAGCGTGTGTCCTGCTGTCTCTCCCTGCTCTTCTCAGCCATGATGGCCAATATCTTCTTCTATAATGTACGGAAAATCCTGTAGCTGCATGTGCTTGGTTTAAATGGGAAGAAGAGTTTTAGTGATGAAAATCATACTAGGACACAATTTGATTTGTTTTCTCATGTCAATTCCAATGTGTGATAACACAACCACTAAGACTATGAAAAACAATGTACATTTCAAGAGCCATGTACATCACCTTTTGAAATTCATTAACCATATAATGACCTACATGTATTACATACATGATTATATACATGTAGGCAATATACGAGGGTGCTGATGTTGCCTTCGAGTTGATTTTATTGGAAGTCTTGGCAATCATCTTTGTGTAACAACTAAGAATGGCTACTTTGTTTTTCTGCCTGAAATGAAAAAAGTGTCGCCATTGTAAAGTGTATTTACATGAAATATTATGAAATACCAAGATTTTACCATAAAACAGGCATGATAAAGTGAAAATTTAGTGCTTGAATGTCAATTTTAGGAACTTGTTAAAATCACTTGGTGACACAGAAGGCTTAATATATGCATTAAAATGTGTAATCTTACCACTGTAAAAATATTCTCATGTACCCATATTAGTCTAGTTTGATTTTACTGGCAGTGGCAAACAGATGGTAGACATTATCGGTCCAATCAGTTTCACCATGGGCAAAGATGTGATTTTAATTTTGACTAATGGCAGTTGTTCAATTATTTATTTTGTGAATTCAATTATCTTTATTTTTTTTGCTGAAAATATAAGCTAACTGGAGATGCCAGTCTTCAGGCTTTTGCCTGATTTCAGGTCGTGACAACTTCCCATTTCAGGGTTTTTCAGGCTTTATATTGTACAGCACATATGGGGCTTTAACGTGTTCTGGCTTTTTTCAGGCCCATTGAGTAAAACTGACTGGCATCGCTGCTAACTGTCTTCCTGTCATTTTTTTTCTCAACCTTCTTCCTGCAGGTTGATTTTACCGGCAGTGGCACCCAGACGGTGTATAGCCTCGGTCCTATCAGCTTCTCTACGGGTGAGGTTGTCATCGGTGTCATCAGCAGCCTGATGGTGTTCCCAGCAAACATCCTTGTGGTACAGATCTTCAGGCTGTCAAGACCTCCGCCGAAGCATGCAAGGGTAGGAAGAGAAATGATTACTGGGCTCTGGCTGGCTGGGATGTTGATATACACCAACTATAAACGATAGAAGAATGAGGCAGAGATATTGGAAGAGATGAGAGAAAGAAAGAGAGAGAGAGAGATACACTTACATTTAAAAATAATAATTGGAAAGAAATAGAAAAAGAGAGGTATGTGGAGAAGGAAAGAAGGTACATGAAAATCAAACATATTAAAGGTGGTATTAAGAGGAACATCTTCATGTGAAATCAACATTATCAGTGTGAATGAACGAAATCTATCCCTAATTGAGAGGCAGGAGTGGATAAGGTATAAGATTGACACTATTTATAGAAATAAATATGACATCGTAACTCATATTTTCTATATAAATCATATTGTGGCATTGGAACAACCACATGTCATATTGAAAAGAAAGAAAATTTTGAGTACATGTTTGTGTACGTTCAAAGTGTTACTATATTTTCACTCACTATCCCCCCAAAACAGATTTGCTGCATGAAGAGGAAACAGCCACGAGTGTCTTCGGCAGGCAGGAGGGACATTGCATCCCGCCTCTCCTTTGCCTCCAGTATGGGCTCCAGAGAGCTCCGGCAGCAGCTGGACCTGTTAGAGAGGGGTCAGGCGACACCCCCTCCACCGACCATCTCTGCCCAGGTCCATCGGGTTAGCTCTCCTTCTCAAATCCAGCTGGACCAAACAAATGTCCGGGATCAGAGGTCCTTTTCCTTCGACTCCTCAAATCTAAGTGACCGCACCCCATCTCCCGTCACCCGTATCCCTACTCTCGCGACAGAAGCAGGATACAAGACAATGCAGGCAAAGCCACTGAGGAGAAAGAAGAAAAAGTTTGAGTTGCCATGGCAATGCCTTTATTTTGGATGGGCCTTGCTGGTGACGTCGGTGGGTGTGGCATTCTGGCTGACCATCGAGGTGGCTGGTCAGTTCGGCAAGACCAAGGCAACGGAATGGCTTGTGTCAATGTGTATATCTCTGATCCAAGACGTCTTTTTCACTCAGCCTCTTAAAGTGAGTGGTCAGATAGTAGTAATATACTATCTTTTGTAGATGTGAAAATGTAGGGGATAAATATTATTTCTTTTTATAGAATTTGTTAAACCAGTTGAAGATAAACAAAGCCTCAGAATAATCAGGTTTAAACCATTTGGAAATTGCATTTCTTTTTTAAATTGAAACTGTATTTCAATTGGTAAATATATCTATTGTACATGTTATTGTTACTTGTAACTCCAAAGTGCGTTGTAATCCTCTGTATTATGTGAGATGTATAGAAGTACTGTATGACTCATTCCTTTCAAAAGTAAGAACACGTGTCTTTTTTGTTAGAAAGGAATGTAGATTTACATTTATCATTGTAAATTTATATGAAGGTATGTAATTCCATAAACACCATACAAATTTATATAAAATTCACCCAATACTTTTCAGCTCGAATATTAATTTCATCCACTTTCTTTGAAATTTTTAATGTTATTTTCTTCCACTTTCCTTCAGGTTCTCTTCCTGGCATTCTTCCTCTCACTCCTCTTCAAGAAGCCAGAGAAGGAGGAGGATGATGTACCTCCTCTAGGAGACGATGAGGAGTGGTTACATGAGGGGGGTGGAGGAGACCCCTCCCAGGGCGTCCCGCCGGGGATTTCCCCTCCCAATTCTGACGAGCTAGCTGCTGCGAGGGAGTTGAGGTAAGATATGTCAGGCCGCTTCCATAAAGGTGTCGCAGTCGAGTGGTTTAAGCACTTGACTTGAAATGTAAAGGCTGTGGGTTGGATCCCAGACACGGCACTAATGTTCTTTGGCAAGGCATTAATCTAGATTTTCAACTCCATACCCAGGAGAGAAATAGGGACCTGGCAGGATGTCAAAAGTCTTTGTGTTTAATAGTCAAATGCCGTTTGCTCTCACGGTGACCACATGGTAGGAAAACTCCCTATAGAGCGGAGATGGTGCACATTGTACGTGAATGAATCCGATGACCATAGTTATAATATCTGTAAAGCACTTAGAGACTGTATTTTATTTAAAGTGCTATACAAATGAATTACCATTTACAACATTTCTAAAAGATCCAGTAGCCAGCTCCTTTTCACAAACACATTTCTCTCTCATTTCCATCTTAGATTTAAGGAGATCAAAATGAAGAGCATCATTCGTGAAATCATTCTCTACATCCTGTTCCTTAACATCGTGATGCTGATAGCATTTGGTGACAGGGACCCTCAGGCATTCTACGTCAACAAGTCTATGAAAGATGCCTTCGTTGAAGCCCACTACCATGGCCTTATGAAGTTTACCAAGGTACAGTTAACTAAATTATTCATAGTCCTTATAAATTTGATGTGTTTTTTTTGTGTAACTTAAGAATGGTTGAATACCGGTAGGGGCCTTTTAGGTGTTAGCTTTATTAAGCCACATTGTCGATAAAAATAAAGTGGGACAATTAAGTTTTTCTTACATGCTTCATAAAAAATTACAAAAATTGGTAAGGGTGTGAATGAATTAGTGGTTAATTGTAGGTGTGAATATCACTTCAGCTCGGTGCCATGTGATTGACCGACATGTATATTTTTCATATGGTAGCCAGTTTGGCCAGAAATTGTTTTCATAGCTCAAAAAATTGTGTTCGGTAAAAGCCAAGGGCGGTTCTGGTATAAGTCCACCGCCGCTCGGTGCCTGGTCGAAATTTGCTCAAAACTCGCCACACGGATGCCGAGCAGGCTGCTTTTAGGTGATGTGACCATGTCTTTAGGGAAGAAAATCATGTAGTAATTAGTACCAATGATGAGTTGAACATTCAATAAATAAACCATTAAAGACCAATTTCTGCTTCTTCAACAGATTCAAACACGAGAACAGTTCTGGAACTACACAGAGAATGTTTTCATCCCATCTCTCTTCTCTGAGACATGGTATAACGGGAAGGAGGACATCCAGGGTATCAAGCAGAGGTTGGTATCTGGGAAGCAGATGAATCTGGTGGGAATGGCAAGGCTGAGACAGCTTAGAGTTAAACAAGGTGAGTGATGGAGATGATGGGGATGATGATGATGATGGGGATGATGATGGGGATGATGAGGATGATGATGATGGTGATGATGATGATGGCGATGATGATGACGATGATGATGATGACGATGATGATGATGATGAGACGTGGTATAAGGGAAAGGAATACTTCCAAGTTATCAAGCAGAGGCTGGTCTCTGGGAAGCAGATGAATCTAGTGGGAATGGCCAGGATGAGACAGCTTAGAGTTAAACAAGGTGAGTCATGGGGATGACGATGATAATGGTGGTGGGAATGATGATGATGATAGTAATGATTATGATGGTAGGGATGACAATGGTGGTAGGGATGACGATGATGACTATGACAGGGTTAGTGTCAATCTTGTTGGCGATAATGATTATGGTAGTGATGATGATGGTGACGATGCAAGTGTGATGATGATGATGATGATTACAGTGATAAAGACAATGGTTGTGATGGAGTTATTGAGCAGAAGCTGGTTTGGGGGATTATAATATGTTGTTACAAAAATCATTGAAGAACTGTGCACGAACATAAATCAATGATGATATGCAAGAAACACATAAACTACATACAGTTATATGTTTGTAGATTTACATATAAATATGGCATGATTAGACTCTTTTCAGACATTTCCCTAAATTGAATTACCTGCAAATATTGTATTTGTTTGCAGAATCTTGTGACCTACCAGAGAAGATACAAAGCTCTAACATACAGTGTAAACGCACCTATTCATTCGCTGATGATGAGGATGAAGACCTTGCTCCGGGGTGGAAACAAGTTAATGAATCAGGTTTGTGATGAAAAAAGAGAGATATGTAGATTGATAGGTAGGTAGGTACGTGGGTAGGTGTTCAGGTGGGTAGGTGAGTATGTGGGTAGGTAGGTAGGAAGGAAGGTGCGTATGAGGGTAGGTAGGTGGATATGTGGGAAGGTGGGTAGGTGGATGGGTATGTAGGTGGGATGTTGGGTAGGTGGGTGGGTAGGTGGTTTGGTAGGTATGTGGGTAGTCGGGTAGGTGGGTGGGAAGTGGGGTAGGTGGGTATGTGTGTAGGTAGGTGAGCAGGTAGTTTGGTAAGTGGGCACATAGGTGGACAGGCTTGTAGGTAGCGGGAGAGGTAGGTTGGTAGGTGGTTAGGTAGATATGTGGGTAGGTGGGTGGGTGGATAGTGTGGTAGTTGGTTTGGTGGGAAGGTGGTTAGGTAGGTATGTGGGTAGGTGGGTGGGTAGTGGAATAGCTGGTTAGGTGGGTAGGTGGTTAGGTAAGTTGGTGAGTAGGTGAGTAGGTAGTGGGAGAGGTAGGTGGGTAGGTGGTTAGTTAGGTATGTGGGTAGGTGGGTGGGTAGTGGGGTAGCTGGTTAGGCGGGTAGCCGGTTAGGTAGGTATGTGGGTAGGTGGGTGTTTGGGTAGGTGGGTGTTTGGGTAGACGGGTAGGTGGTTAGGTGGGTATGTAGTTAGTAGGTATGTGGGTAGGTGGGTGGGTAGTGGGATAGCTGGTTAGGTGGGTAGGTGGTTAGGTAAGTTGGTGGGTAGGTGAGTAGGTAGTGGGAGAGGTAGGTGGGTAGGTGGTTAGGTAGGTATGTGGGTAGGTGGGTGGGTGGGTAGTGGGGTAGGTGGTTTGGTGGGTAGGTGGTTAGTTAGGTATGTGGGTAGGTGGGTGGGTAGTGGGGTAGCTGGTTAGGCGGGTAGCCGGTTAGGTAGGTATGTGGGTAGGTGGGTGTGTGGGTAGACGGGTAGGTGGTTAGGTGGGTATGTAGTTAGTAGGTATGTTGGTAGGTGGGTGGGTAGTGGGGTAGCTGGAATAATTCATGAATGAGACGCAGTCAACAGGCAAAACAAATAATAATGATAATAATAATAATAAGAAGAAGAAGAAGAAGAAGAAGAAGAAGAAGAAGAAGAAGGAAGAAAGAGAATCAAAGCTGGATATTCTGCCTCTTTTCTTACTATTATCTTCATTTAGATCCTATGGATTACACAACTACTGAGGGTTGTGTTTGGAAGCATTACGACTGGACCGAGATCGATTCATTCCCTTACCTTGGAAAACAAGCGACCTACAAGGGAGGAGGCTATCTGGCTGAGATACCCACAAATCCTACTACTGCTATGGGTAAATTAGAGAATTCAATCAATGAAGAAGACTTTAAAGCCACATAGTCATCTGTTTCCAGGGGGATGTTTCACAAAGATTCTAAGTTGAACTTAACTCCAAGTTGGACTTACAAATTATGGAGAGCCATTAGTAGCCTTAGAATCAAATATATTCATAAGCAAAAATTCAAGTATTTTAGACTGTTCATAAATTCCACGCCAAGAACATGAAATCTCCCATGATAATATAATAAAATATGAATGATTTAAATCAACATTTTATGCCTTTTAAAATATTTTCAAAGATGCTAATGGCTTTCCATAATTGTTAAGTCCAACTTAGAGATAAGTTCAACTTAGGATGTTTGCGAAACACCCCCCAGGTGTATTCCGACTAGTTAACACTGACACAAAATCTGACTGAAAAATCCCAATGAATCTATGTACAGGCCCTCATCTTATAAGTTGCGATTAATTCAAATCGATTGCAACTCCTTTCTCTTAAGTACACAGTTGCGATTAGAGTTGCTATTGATTGGAATCTATCGCAACTCTACAGGGCACTGGTCTTGACAGGCAGCTGAAACTGACCACCAGAAAATTTCTTCAGCTTGCCTTCAAGTCTTGAGGGTGATCAAAATTTATGAATAAGATAAGATTTCCTTATGGGGCGGTTGGTGGAGGTTGCAGGGCATTAATTACAAAGGACCTGTTAGTCATGAAAGTGAAGTCCACTCTGGGTGATTATCAGGTAAACATCCAAATGTTGTTGAAAAATCCCCCTTGAGAACCCACAGGTATTGGTCTTTAATTATAAGGAAGACAAACTGTTTTTGAAATTTCCCATTCTTTCCTTTATAATATCATTAAAATATCAAAAGGATTTATCTCGAAATGCCCTCATATTTATTATGATATGATGAGAACTAGTTTAAAGCTTTGATGGAAGTTTGATACAGCATGTGTATGTCTTGTTATGTATCCATTAAAGTGTGCACTGCCTTTCATTATGTGTGAATTTCAGCAAAATTGAGCCATTGCCTTATTATAATGGGCTACATAATCAACATTTTTCAATAATTTTTCAAGACTTTCTTTCACAATGTAATAACACAATCAGTGCTCAACTGTACGTTTTAATGCTGTTCACTGGGTATGTAGTACTTCTGATACACAGAAATGTTCAAGTTAAACCCAATATTCAAATGGCCCAATATTCTTTGCTATCAACCAAACTCAACCCAACGCATCTCACCTTTTCTGTAATTTTCATGTAGTATAAGGTATGTAATAAGCAAGTATTTGGATTCAGAAAGTGTTCTGACTTCTTGTTCTGCAGCCCAGATGCAGTACCTACGTGATTCATTTTGGGTGGACCAGTACACAAGGGCTGTTTTCTTTGAGTTTGTCACCTATAACCCTATCAACAATATGTACTGCATTTCTTTTCTACTGGTTGAATTTCCATCACAAGGGGGTAAGTATAATGAATCACTCAGTGTATTAAATTTAAACTTCCTTTAAGGGGTCAACTGGAGTACTCTAATAAAAGAATGATTAAACAAATTGTTTTCCTGTTGTTTGCGTCTTTTTCAACAATTATTATTTACCAAAATGTGTTTTCATACAGAGTTGATTTGATTTGGAAGAAATATTGGTTTATGATGAGATATTGAGACTACTTTATGAAAAGCTTTTTATGGATTGGTCCACCAAGTTTCTACACCATGGCTGTACCATTTTGTAAGTATTGACATAGTTTGTTGTGCCAACTGAAGCATATACTTCAAGAATATAATATCCTGAAAATTTTATTATTCTTCTATCTTTTTTATTGCAATGCAAATGCATTTACAACAAAAGATTCGTTCAATTTTAAAAAAACTTTACATTGTGACAGTCCAGTATGTTTTCAATCAATTTCTATGCCATGTACCATTTTGTAAGTATTGATATACTGGTAGTTTGTTGTGCCAACTGAAGCATATAGTCCAAGAATATAATATACAGAGAATTTCATTACTGTTTTGTCTTTTTGTTTGCAATGCCAAATGCATTTACAACAAGTGATTCATTTAAAAAATATTTTGCTTACATTGTGACAGTCTAGTATGTTTTCAATCAATCATTTTATATATAGGTGCATTCCCATACGTGAACTTCCGCACCATCCGGCTTGACCGTTACCAGGGCAACTTTGCCTACTTTGTCCTAGCCGGTGAGGTCACCTATGTCCTGTTCCTCCTCTACTTCACCTACAAGGAGATCAAACTCTTCATCAAAAAGAAGAGAGAGTATTTCAGAAGCTTCTGGAACATGTTGGAGGTCACGACCCTGGTCATGGCGTACTGCGCGATCACTTTCTACCTGTACCGGTTGTTCATCGGTCGACAGCTTATGGCGCAGTACCGGACTGACCCTGACAGCTTCTTGAATTTCCAGTATGTCTCCCATTGGGACTCGGTAAGTACCACAACCGTCAACGTTTTTGTCATGGGTTATTGTTCAGTAAATTTCTTGTATAGGAAATTATTACATTTTCCACCAATGGATGTGATAACCTTGAAGTTATCAAAATGAGTTTGGTTGCATTTGAATTAGAATGTTGAATTCTGTTTTTACCTACCTGTCCAATTGCAGTAGAATAAAGCTAAAACCCATCAACAATGGAATGAATGGATATCTCGTACTCTAGATAAAGAATAAGTCCATGTACAATGTAGCTCAATTATGATCAATCCATGCAATATTTCCTTTAATTAACCCCTAGCTGTATCGCTACATGACCGCCCTAGTCGTCTTCATTGCAAACATCAAGTTCATGAAGCTCTTTAGATTCAACCGTCGCCTGCTGATCCTGTCCCTGACCCTGAAGAACGCTGGCCAGGAGATCCTCTACTACCTGATCGTGTTTGGTATCGTCTTCATGGCTTTTAGCTCCATGGCCTTCAACATGTACAGCCCGTACCTGATCGGCTTCAGTACCTTTGGATCCACCATTGTCACCCTCTTCTCAACGATGCTAGGTAGGGAGATGTCTTCATCATTCATTACTTGTGTTTTTTTGTGTTCTGTAGCGTCAGTCAGGGCATAGCGTTGCCCCCCCTCCCCCGTCACTATATCTAGATTGACCACTCTTTCATCGTCTCTGTAATGTACTATCAATTCATCTTTGATGTGGCTATCTTTCTTTTCTCCTTTTTGTAGCATTCCACCATACTCACCACTTAACAATTTCTTTAATTATTTTAATATGTCTAAATAATCTCAGCTGGTCACTCTCTCTCTCTCTCTCTCTCTCTTTCTCTGCCTTTTATCTTAGACATTTCGGGAAAAGCACACCATCTTTAATAATAGATTCTTACCTGATAATACCTGGTACATATCTTTGGGGAGTAGCATGCTAATGCCTTTGTTGAACTATGTTGCAAAGAATCACTAATCATTCGATTCCATGGATGGGTATCACTTTATTCAGCACTATAATATCAGTTGCACCGGTTTCATGGTTTGTACGAAATATATAAATACAGTGTGCATGCTTTTCCTGAAATCAGAGATTGGTCTATAGTTTCATCGTCTTCTTCTCCTATGTTGTCATATTGATTTTGACAATGTCTTCATGGAGATGCTAAGGTCGAGGGTTCGAATCGTGACACGGCACTAATATCATTTGGCAAGATATACACCTCCACCCAGGTGTTAAATGGGTACCCGGTAGGATGCGGGTAAGCCTGAATCTGATGACCGGGGTAATAATATATCTGTTAAGCGCTTAGGCACATCGTTGGATCAATATATTGAGCGCTATATAAAAACAGAATATTATTATTATTATTATAGGAAAGTTCAAGTTTGCGGAGATGGTGCAGACTAGCCGTCACCTCGGTCCGCTGTTCTTCTTCTGCTACGTGATCATCGTCATCTTCATCTGCCTCAACATGTTCCTGTCCATCATCAATGAGGCTTTCACCAGGGTCAGACAGGAGAACGCCAAGTCAGGCAACGAGCTGGAGATCATCGACTTCATGATGGGTCGCTTCAAGAAGTTTGTCGGGCTGACGCGGCAGCAAAACACGAGGCAGAAGAGCAAGGAGGAAGAGAAGGAGGAGAACAAGCATTGTATTGAGGGTAGGTTAGGCGTTTGCCGTGACAGGATTGGGATGAAAGGGAACAAGGATGCTCAATAGGGCATCGTCAGTGGCATAGCAAAGGGTTGCGTGTGCTCCTCGAAACCCAGAAGAATGCACAAAAGATGACCTAAAGCCGTCGATCCTGTGGTTGCTTAATAACAGGCATTTAAACTTTCTTAGTAGTCGGGTAAAATAACCACCACCACATTCTACTAAACCCCCTTGCAATTTTCTCCACATGTGAGACAAGTGCCCTCCTCTTATAAATAGATTCATATTTTGTCACTGCAGGTATGAAGCATTTCTTAGAGGTCATTTGTGACTAAAAAAAAAAAGAAGAAAAAAAGCACACCAACAGCAAACTCGGCAGTATAGCACTGTGATTACATGCAATGTATCCCATATGGCATATGACATTAATCATTTATTTCTCAAAAAATTAATATCTCTTGCCAAGACTATAGACTACTGTATCTTTCTGGTATGACTAACATCATTAAATGGTCATATGATTTTACAGCAGTACTAAACAATCAAAACATGTCTGTGGAGCTGATATCCTTTTTGAGCCTACCTTTTTTAAATATTTCTTGACATTTTTAATCACCCTCATACCAGATGACGACCCAGTTGAGGTGGGTTGCAAGGAGATGGAGACAAAGACGGAAGAGATGCTACTCCGCCTGGATACCTTTCTCAAGGAGAACTTATCACCGGATGACATCAAGCTCACCCAGAGAAAGATTGTAATCTCAGTATAGATTAACTCTTATCCTGCCATAATGAATACAGCCCAGTGCCAAAGAGGTAAACCCCCATTGTGCCAAGCCACAAATCCCCCCTGTGCCAAGTTTATTTTGAGATAATCTGATAATCGGATGGTGCGATCAATAGTGCGTTCAAAGCACTCAGCAGAGTACAATGATCATGAACAATAACTGCTATTACGAATGTGAGCATGCATGCATAAAGCAGCTAAGCTGTGGCTCGCTCTCTTTTGAGATAATCTGATAATCGGATGGTGCGATCAATAGTGCGTTCAAAGCACTCAGCACAGTACAATGAGCATGAACAATAACTGCTATTACGAATGTGAGCATGCATGCATAAAGCAGCTAAGCTGTGGCTCGCTCTCGTGAATTAAGCATGCAATCGATAGCGTGCTCTGTGTACAAAGCACCGTAACGGTATCGTGCATGTGGCCTTATGGCAGGATATGAGTTGAATATCAGATGATGTGATTTTGTTTTTAGACTCACCATCAATGTATCATCAAAAGAAGACCATTGTTTTAGTAGATGACAAATCATGTTGGTAGGAATGTGGTTCTGCCACTTTACTATTAGATTATCCATTTATCTTGTATATCAAAGCGAAAGTTAGTGGTCTCTGAATAGATGACAAATCAAATCAATGTTGCTGTGGTCATGGTTTTATATCTGCTTGCAGATGTGTTCTATTTGGTCTCATATGTACATGTAATTGACTAAATTAAATTTTTAGTTCTTCTGATAATCATGTCAAGTTAATAGCCCTATTAGAGTTTGGATCGAACTGAATTGCAAGGAAATTATTCTTTTGATTTCAATAATTGTTTTAGTTTCAATGTATGGGGCAGCAAATGAACTTAAGACTTGCCAGTTAGATTATCCATTAATATTTGATACAAAGGTCACCAAGAAAATGATTGTGGTCTTGGAATGGATGAAAAATTAAAAATTTATATGCTTTTGATTCGTTTTTAGATTAACCATTAAAGCCCCACTGCACTACTTGTAGCTACTGGCTTCCTCTATATAGAAAACAATGGCGGTGGCCATTGGTCCCCCATGACCCTTTTTTTCTTATGTTCAATGAGAGCTGATTTGATGAGATAACCACCTGTCAGTGACCTCTCTGGGAGGTCTAATCCCTCCTGGCCAAACTAGTACAGACGGGCTTTAAGCTTCAATACCAAGCTTATCAAATGAAATGTAATGTTTTTAGTATTGATAAATCAAATCAATAAGATAATAACTTGGGTCTGTCCTGAAATACATGTATTCACACCATTAAGCCAAGGAGATACCAGCACTTAGCCCATAAGATCTTTGATAAACCCAAAATCATTGATATCAAGTTTGTTTAAAGAAATATTGTATTTAGATGAAGAAAACAAATCGATTCGATGTGGAATGGACTTTTTACTTTAATAGATTAACCATCAAAGTATACCAATCTCACCTGAAATATTTTGTTTAGCTAATATATATATAAAATCAACTTTAAAAAAACTAACCTCGGCTGGCATTCTATTGATTAATGGTTAAGGAATGTGAAGACAGTGTCATTTTGGTTGCTATATGAAGTGAGGAAGTCATAAATAATAACATCTCAAACTGTGATCTCCTGTGTCAATTTACTTTTGCCTGACTGCATGTTTATTCAGCCATATTGGAGGGTGTGTCTATATATACGCCCTCTCTCAATATAAACATTATAGTCTCAACTTGTAGATCACGTAAACAGAATATATATTGTCACAAAGACGAGAACCCTCCACACTTTGACTTTGTGGGCACCCTATTTCATGCAAACATTTACACATGCATTGACTAGTCTACTTTAAGTTATTTTTGTAAAAAATTGTAATACAGTCAAACCTGCTTTAGTGACCACCTGTCTACAAGGACCACATTTTTTGTTTCCTTTGAAAGTGGTTTCTCATTGAAACACGTATTAAAACTAGAACCTGTCTACAAAGACCACCTGTCAACAAAGGCCACTCTTTGTGTTTCCCTTGGGTGGTCGCTATAGACAGGTTTGACTGTATCTCTCTTGGAAGTAGGAGGAAGTAATACTTGAAGCTCATATTTTGAATACAGCATAGTCACGTGATATCTCTTACATCAAGAACATGTTTGATGAGTGGTACACTTTTAATAATGCTTGATATTAGAAAGAAAACTGTTGTCTCAGCATTGATTAAAAATAAACTAGTGTTGATGTGGTATTGATGTTGAGTATATAGAGGAAGTCTGATGTACATGGAACAAGATCTGAGTTGGCACAATGTCTCATGTTATAAGGTAAAAAACACAATTATCATTGATCCCAACCACTTTGTTATATCCAGATTTTTCAGTACTGTTACACTACAGTCTCAAGTGTGCCTAGAGAAATATTGTGGTGTCAATATCAATCAAAATGGTTTAGTGAATATCTCTCTTATAGTTACGCACGTTCCCATGTACATTCTATGTCTTTACATATTTAAAGTTTTTACGCATATATTCTGTTATTATCTTAGTAATGCATAATTGGTAAATTGTACTGTTTTTCTCTGTAAGGGAAAGTTTGTAATTTACTTTGTAATTTCTTTCTAATCGCCTTTTCCTTGTCGTCTTACTTTCATCATCATTCCGCTTCTCCATGTCTTCACAGTTCCAACTGTTCCATTCTTCTCATTCCACTCCCTCCCTATCTCTCTCTCTCTCCCTCTCCCATCTTCCGCATGTCTTCCTGTTTTTCTTTCTAACTTGACTCTCTCTCTCTCTCAACATCGTTCTCTCCCTAACCTTTTCTCTCCCTTTCGGTAATTGTTTAATCATGTTTCTATGATAAATCCTTATATATTGTGTAGCTTTATAGACATTCAATGTGCATTACGGTTCGAAATTAAACAAATCTTCAGTACTTACTTGTTATAACTCAATTAATCAGCCTCAATTTATATTTAAAATATGAATATTCCTCACTTAACAATGATTACAGAAAAAAAAAATGCAGAATCTATTTTATTTGTTTCATCAATTTAATTGCAAGTAGGGAATATGTAATTAGTTATGATCTACCCGACTGTGTATTATGTGTACTTGTCTATATCTAAGTTTGTTGAAATGCTTTTTAATACATGTAAAACTTGCAATGTAATTTAGCTTTCAGGCTACCATTTTGAAGTTGTCTAATAAAAAAAACCATTCTACTACTACTACTACTAGTTGTGGTTGTGTTTATGTATTTGAGATAAACTATTGATCTTTGATACATTATACATTTACATTAAACAAGAGCAAGACCATATCATCAGGATAGATGGAAAATGAAATGCACTGTTCTTGTTAGCAGTTATGTATTGACAAAATTCACCATTAATCTTTGGCAGATATCAAAGAGTAGAGTGGATATAGGCATATAAGGATATGCTCTGAATTCTGTTATATCATTCACCTCTGAGTATCTTTCTCATTTGCTTTGTGTAGAATGTATCTTTAATTATAATAAAGAGATGATAAAGCATATGGATCTGTGTTGCAGTTATCGTCTTTCACATCTCTGCATTGATAGCAAATTAAAAGATCCATCGAAGACAATACAGAATGAATGCAAATCAAATATAATACATGACCCATAGTTTATTGTAATCAAAATTTAAATCGTGAACATGATTATATTTTGACAAGGACCGACTTTTTCATATGGGGAGATATTTCAAAGTGAATACGAAACAAATAATACATGACCAATATTTTATTGAATTCACAACATATTATAAATATCATTCAATTATATTCAAAATGACTTATTGACGTATCATCACAGGTTTACATTTCCCAAAGTTGGCAAGGTAAAGAAAGAAGTTCCTATTTCAGGTGTAGCGACAATATACCAAACTCAACAAAAACAAATAATTCATGGCTGATATTTTATTATTTCACAAAATTTGGTTAATAATAATAAAAGTGCTTTCATTCAATAATATTCAAAATATTTGTAATGACTTAAATAACTTGCTAAAAGATGAGTGGTACATAATTTATTTCAATTGGCAAGACTATTTCTGGTAGAACAGTAAATTATTGCATTTAAATTCCTGTTTCTTAGAATGAATAAATATTCTTGTTGATTTGCAGCATGAACAATAAATAGCAATGCTGATCTCAAATTGTAGTCCATGCATGTTTATTTCTGTTCACTGATCTGGTAAGTGCTGATACGTATGAGACGTGATCAAAACTCATATTGGACTTGTCCATGACTGACATTTATCTGTGTTTTAATAATGTTATAGATATCATTCCCTTTGGGATACCATCATTAGAGTTAGTAAAGAATGTTTAAAGAGATGGAAATGAAAAGTAGGAGCGGAGAATATAAGACAAGAGAATTCTGAGAGAGAAATTTAGAGGTGTGATCCCAGCATTATAGACATGGACTGCATGACCTTGGAAAACTAGTCAGAAAAAGAACATGAAGATATGTCTCATCCACCAGGAGTTGCAGCGGGAGTCGTGGGGTCCATGCATTGCCCTTTTTTCATAAAATTTTCATCAATCAACTAAATTTCTAGGACCAATTCACTCTCAGCCACTTTCAAATGCCATGGGAAGGGTGGGGCATGTATACCAACCGAACAGAATATATTATTACCTTTTGTTTCAATGTATACATATAAGCGTGTGACTTACCAACACAAAAAGCGGACTTTCTAGAAAAAGGGGCACCTACAAATGCAAACCTCAAAGTGAAAGTATAAAACTTTAAGACATTGGTAGGCCCCGGTTATAACTCAATTGTGATTAGATTATATGATTTCATTGTTTGTTTCTCTCTTTACATGGTCCAAGATACTGCTTAAGCATCATACTTTAGTTGGATGTGATGTGTGCTATAATATAGTTGGGAGATTTTAAGGAATCGATCAGATAAATCTTATCATTAATTATTGTTTTCACTCAAACTTTCAAATTATCTTCAATTAGTACATAGCTTGCTTTGAATTCAAAATGTATGGCAACACTTACACAACTGCAATAAGGTGCATACAGAAAGTGTCAAATTAATCTGTGTGCACTAGGCTTAGGGACTTTATAATTTTTTATTTATTGTCTTGTGAATGGAACATAAATGATGTACATTTTGTCAACCATATGCAGTCGATATTCGGCCCAGATGACGCCGGAGCACACCAGCGACACATAGTGCGCTCCTTAAAACTAGCGACCATTAAGCCTGCACCCACTGAAATGTACGGATTTTCCGCACAGTATATTCAGTATAGTAGCAGTTCAGTGTCACCGACCGGTTCTCTTATTAGTCGCTAGAACTACCCCGATACCCACTCCAGCAAAGCATAGAGACATTGCAGTCAGATTGGGCGTCTGTTACCCCTCCTTTGCCGGAAGAAAAAGCATAACAAATCATTAAAAAGCATGGAAATTTGTTTTAAAAATAAGAGGGCCCTTGTTACCGGTGCCGGAAAAGGTAAGTGAACCGTCCGACTCTATGTGATTTGTGTTCAGCTGTGCAGAATTCTGTTTTAAGATGAGAGTCCCACACTTAATTTTCATTTCAGTCCGATACACTTGTATTAAAGTTGCTATTTCTCTTGGAAATCTGAGTGTGAGAGCGCGATGAGCTATGTGGTCAATGCTATTGCTAAGTAATGTGTTGATGCGATGCTAGATAACCTCGCACATCATAAGTTCATGAGTGGTGCTGTGATGATGATGTAGGTGGTGGTGGTGGTGGTGGTGGTGGTGGTGATGATGATGATGATGATGATGAGGATGAATGATGATAAAAATCATGTACGTTTAATTAATGATGATAATTTGATATAGAAGAAGACCTATATATACATTAAATGATAATATATCAGCCATATGATGATGATGATGACTGTAGACCTAATGATTAAGGATGAAAGATGAACATGATAATTAATGATGATGATGCTTGCCTTAATGAAGAAGTCTAGCATAACCCCACAGAATAACTTTGGTTGTTCTGAGAGATTTATTGCATACTTGCCCATCAACCTAGATTCCCCACCAAAGTGTATTAGAAAGCAATGATAAAGCAAGACAAAAGTAGTTTCTCAGCAAGACATGGGCATCACCATTTTCTTGATTGCATGAAGTACTATGCGGAGTTGTTTATCAACTAAATGTATTCAAATTTATAGGTGCTTCCTTCCCATGTGTTTGTATTGTTGAAACATTTCATTCACCTGCTATTAATATCCTTTGTAGTTTGTACTCCAATTGCCAGAAAGCAAATTGTATACAAAAGGTTGGTGCTGTTCTGAGGTGAAGGTTTCGCATAATCAAAATAGATTTTTCAAACGCTATATTTTAGTATTTTTAAATAAATGAGTTACAATTGTTACCCTATTGATTAATATTATATATTTTTCACCAAATGTATTTCTACCTTCTCGGCTATGAATTTTCCCCAATTGAAAATTAAAGGTTTTGTTATTGAATTAAAAAGTCTTTCCATTTAAAGCTTGATGCATGATACATGTACAACTCCAACTGGTACTTCACATTTTCATGAAAATGGCTGCATTCATGTCATGCTAAAAGACATAACATCATGCCAAAAAGTCTTGATTTATATATCTCTTGTACACGTTTGTAAGATTTATTGCACGTCAAAAGGCAGGAATTCATCTCATTTTACAGAATATCTACAATTATTCATTGGGGTCAGTTCCCCTTTAAAAAGGGCCTACATTGCTGAAGGCCCTAGTCTATAGTGTTAGTGTGTAGCACTAAGTGAATCAACTTGTAGTCTTGTGCCAAAACAAGCCACTCATAAATGCATGTTACATAATGTATGTATATGATCTGACCTTTGCTATGTTCATGTCCCTGACTTTCATGCAGGAATCGGTAGAGGAATTGCAGTGGCACTAGCGAAGTGTGGAGCATCGGTGACTGCTCTAACTAGGTCACAGGCCGATTTGGACACATTGAAGCAAGAGGTGAATAATGTTCTAAGTTTTTTTCATCCCAAGAAATAAGTAAAAAATTTCAAACAAGTTTTGCAGAAAAGGACCTGTCTACTTTTGTAACCTTAAGTCAGATCTCTAAGAAAAACATCTAACAAATAATAAAAAAAGTATTAACAAATTGCCTACTTTTGTAACCTTAAGTCAGATTAATAAGAAAAACATCTAACAAATAATAATAAAGTATTAACAAATTGCCTACTTTTGTAACCTTGAGTCAGATTAATAAGAAAAACATCTAACAAAGAATAATAAAGTATTAACAAAACAACAAAATATCCTGAAAAAAAAAATAAAAATGTAGACCTATGTTGATGTTTTTCTTTTTAAGTAATAAGTTAAATGATTTAACCCCAGTAGATATTTTTATACGGTTATGACCTCGGATTTATTTCCCTACTAGAAAAAAAAAGTTACCTTTGCAGTTCTAGGAATCTTCAATTACATTTGTCACTATGATTACAATTTTGATTTCTGATATGTTTCCACTTTCCACTGTATTTTAATTGCATTTCACTGTCTGTCCCCTGATCATTGTTTATGCAGGTGCCTGGGATTGAGACGATATGTTTGGATGTGCACGACTGGGATAAGACCAATGAAGTACTATCACCCTTACCTCCTTTTGACCTCCTTGTTAACAGTGCTGGCGTCTCCAGTGGAGAGTCCTGCCTAGAGGTCTCGGCAGAGGCCTATGACAAGTAAGGCTCCTTCATATTTTGTCTGTTAAAGGGATTGGGTAACTTTGCCTCAGATTCTGAAACAAAATCCTGGATTTAGCTCATGCTGCAATGACAATTCTAAATCTTTAGGTCAGTCAGGAACCCCATGACTTTTACAAGCCGATCGCCTGTCTGATTATTAAGATATTTATGATTCAAAATCGAAATAAAATTTTGCGTTTGCCAAACGGTTTTCATAACACTACAGTCTATTGAGGAAAATTAGTATGGTAAAACTGGTCACTCAAAGATTTTTACTTTGTTGAGGCAATTTTTGATCATTTTGAAGCGCAGTGTTTTTAAAGCTTCAATATTAGACCATATCACTGACAGTGATAACAGGTAGGGCCATGGATCTCAGATTTAATATTGTTAAACGATGCCTTTAAGGGCCAAAATGGGAATTTTCTGCAGTGTTCCCTTTTCTAAGTAATTTGTTAAAACTTTTCAATTCTGTTTTGTGGTATATATGCTACTTATTCAGCTAAATCTGGAACCCGTCTTAGAAAGAATTGCGATTGATCAAAATCAATTGCAAGTCCTTTAATCAATCACAAGTTTGCAGTATCCTATCTCTTATGTACACAGTTGTGATGATATCAACTCTTTATAAGACAGGACCCTAACCCTCGGTCTAAACTCCTGTTTAACGAGAGGATAACTTTGACCTCAGACTAATGTTCTTTGTTCAACCCAATCTTTGACAAAAGGCCTTATTCATCACTCACCCTCATAGTTGCATGCATTTTAGTCTCAATATCCTTTCATTGTTTGTTCATTTTTTAGAAAAGTGTACCTTTCTATATAGTTTGCTATAGTTGGGAGTAAAAAGAGTTACTGATTTAGTTTTACTGTAAGAAAGGGACTAATTCATCTTTAAAAAAAATGATTACTATGAAATTTTACAATTCGTGGAATGGTAATGCTTCTTTATATCTTTTTGTTTTTAGTGTTATGATGATAAATCATCGAGCGATTCTTCAAATCACAAAGGTGAGTTCAACTAATGAATAATTTGGCATGTTTTACTTTTAAGTGCATCATTATAATGAATGTTTGAATGCATGAATTTATTTACAGTGTTTTGTTCCAATATTTAAGATGTACAAATTTGCAGAGAATTTCAGAGAGAAACGGGGGTGGTGGACTGGGAATAGACGGTTAGGAAATAACGGAGAAACTATTAGCAAAGTTTACATGAAAATTGTTTTTTATAAATGTGACTTTATAACTTGTCTCCTTTTCTCTCCCTTTATCCTGCATGATTTCTCCCCCCCCCCCATTCATTCATTTTGTAGCATATTAACATGGAAGGATGAAAACCAAGCTTATCATAATGATATAATTCTTTCCTTTATAATTTCAATTCTGTCTAGGTACGTGTATATACAATTCAATTCAACTCACTTAAATTCAAATAGATTCAATTTATTTTATTTTCACATAAATTGAATAAAAAGAAAAATCACAATGACAATAACATTAAAAGAGAAAGTAAAAAGTATAGTTTACACAAACAAATTTAAATATGGTGGGTTTTGCAAAGATCACAGGTCTATCAATGGCAAACCCGATTACAAAAATTATGATATTGGTATATGTATATATGAAACAAAGCCACAAAAACCCCCACAAAGAATGTACTCAATGGTACAATGAATACTAAATCTTTCCTTATCAGCAGATCTGACATTGGAGAAAATGGACTCTCACTCAACTCCACATCTTAATCCACACTATAGATTTTCCCCTAATACCAACCGCACACTACACGATCGTCATGCGATCCGATTGTCAAAGAAATGGCAATTGCATGAGATGAGAAATTGAAAAAAACATAATATTCCTGATTTAGCTTCTAAATAATGATAAGAAACCTAAAAACTGAAATTTTAGTGCATCAAATTCTTCTCGTCAAAATAAAAAGTGAATCGGCTTCAAATCGTAGATAATCGCACTGTTGGTTTGATGTCGCTATATAATTCTGTGCAGATTAAGCTTTTTCTTCCAAGAAAGCATGAAATCCCTTTAAATTTTGATTTTCTATGCAGATTGTTGGTCATTGATATTTTACATGTTTGAATGTTTGTATCGAATGCTATTGAAAATTCTTCGAAAATCGGATTGTTGTCAGATCGTATAGTGTGTGGTGGGCTCAACTCTCATACAAAACGTAGATGTACCTCAATACTTGCATGAAGATGAAATTGAGTGTACATTCCTTTAAAGGTTTTCCAGCTGAATACTTTTTTCATTTTGAAAATCCCTTTTCCACTTATATCTCTCCTTAAAAAAAAAAAAATAGATTGTGGCAAAAGGAATGATCGCAAAAGGCGAAGGTGGTTCTATAGTGAATCTTTCTAGCATTGCCAGTCTACAGGGACTCACCAACCATGCCGTATATGGTGAGATACATTGTATACCGTATTGTGCTATTATATACGATTAGGGCATCTTATGGGATTTTTTTAATAAAAGAGATGCACATGTATATTTGTCAGTAAGTTTCTGTGTAAGTTAGAGCAAAAGGGAAATCTGCAAAATATGCACATGAAGTATGAAGTGCTTGGCATTACTGCAGATTAAATGTTTTTAAATGGTCACATGCATATGATGAAGTCCATTGCTATTTTTCTAGAAAATTTACAGACTAAAACTATGTGTACATCATTTAGATGACGTTTTTTTTAGTAGGAGATAAAGACTTTATATCAGTTTTGTACACTAATATTTTTTTCGTCTCAATGACTTGATACGCTCGAGGATGAAAGCTAGAACTTGTCATTGGGTATTGAATAAATGTAATCTTTAACTATTTCATATTTTCTTTATCTTTATGTGAGTTTCTTCCCACTTACTTTTATGTCTGTTGTATTTGCAGCATCATCCAAAGGGGCTTTGGATTCATACACAAAGGTTGCTGCCTTAGAACTGGCAAAACACAAGGTAAAACTTATTTCTCCACATTAAATTTTTGGTGTTATTTTTATAGTTGTAAGATTGTAAGCTTTCAAACATGAGTATGTATCAGAAAGAGAGATCCTTGCATGCATCTGTTTCAATTGCCACATAAAAATAAACTTCCTTTTTATTCCTCCAATTTTTGGAGTAAAGAGCTTAAAATGATAGTCCTTCCAAATGATTTTTCACAATTGGAACTTTAATCCAGACTGTAATTAGGTACCTCTGTTTTGGTCTTTCATAGCATAGTATGCATGCATTGAGTCAAACATTTTCTCAATTAACACTTTTATGTTTTTATGAAAGTCTGTACAATGTCTTGTCGAAAATTGTCCCTTTTTATAGCCTTAAAGGGATCGTTTAACAATGTTAAATCTGAGATACACGGCCCTACATGTTATCAGTGTCTGTGATATGGTGTAATATTGAAGCCCTAAAAAAATTGCGCTTCAAAATGATCAAGAAGTGCCTCAAAAAAGTAAAAAATCTTTGAGTGACCGGTTTTACCATACTCGTTTTCCCCAATAGACTGTAGTTTTTGGAAACCGTCAGGCGAACGGTTTTCAAAATGTGTAATTCCAATCATAAATATCTTGATAATCAGACAGGCGATCGGCTTGTAAAAGCCATGAGGGTCCTGGCTGACCTAAAGGTTTATAATTATCATTGCATCATGAGCTAAATCCAGAATTTTGTTTCAGAATCTGAGACAAAGTTACCGGATCCCTTTAAAAATGATTTCACTAAGAAAATAGTGCTTGCATGTCCTGTCCTTCTTTTTCCAAAAAAGTTCAGCCCCCCCAAACTAATGTATTATAATACTGCAAGCCCTGTGGTTATCTTGTAATCAGTTAGGCATTGTATAAAAAAATCTTTAATTTTTTTATTATGATGCATTTCTTTTGGCCTTAGATTCGAGTGAACTGTGTGAACCCTACCGTTGTACTGACTCCCATGGCCAGGAAGTTCTGGGCCCAAGGTGAGATGAGGGATGCAATGATCAACAGGATACCACTGGGCAGGTTCCTAGGTAAGTCGCGTCCCTCTTTAAAGGGTAATCCAAACCTTGTAATAGCTTCATTTGTATGAAGGCAGAAAGATCAGAGAAACAGAATAGAGCGAGTTTAAAATAGATACAAGTTATACGCCACTTCATCACAGAGACGTTATCAATTCAAATTTATACCAGTATGCTTCTCTGATTTTTCTGCTTTCCTATAGAGTAGGTTGCTATCCGTCAAGGTTGGATTTCTCTTTAATAGCAGTCATTGTTTGGTATTCTAATTGCAGTGACTTGTTTTCTTTAGGGTATTAATAAACGATGCCCAAAAAGACCAATGCTATGCTAAATGATGCATGATTGTTGCAAATCATGAATTTATCACATAGAGGTACGACTTCATTGCCAGGATATGGAGCTGGTAAATACATGTATTACCTTAATTTGGCTTTATATTACCTAAGCTTTCATTCAAGTATGTCAGATAAGAAATTTTAGTTCACCAACATCACTTATTCTCACGGCCTTTGCCTTAATTTGCCACTGCATTTCACTATGAAGCTACCTACATGTTTAGACAAAGAATATTTGTTTAACTTGTGTGTTACATAATGGTTCACATACACAGGATTTGCTGGAATAAATGATTACCGTAATGTCTTTACCAATGTGGGATTGTTTAAAAACAAATTGGCAACTCTGTGATTGATGCAAGCAGTTCTCCATTTGTTTGTGCTTGAAATAAGAAAAAACATTTAAATAATGTTGTGATTAGTGATGAAAGAACAGATCTCCACTATTTCAGAGAGGGGATGTGTAGCAAACATGTTTACAATGAAATGATTCGGATAAAGGCATGATAAAAGTATTTCCTTTAAAGCATATCTGCACTAGTTTGGCCAGGAGGGATAAGACCTCCCTGCATGGTAACTGGCAGGTGGTTATGTCATCAAATCAGCTCTCAATTTACATAAGAAAAAGGGGATCATGGGGGATCAACAGGTACCACTTAAGCATTGTTGGCTGTATAGAGGGTGCAATTTGCTACAAGTAGTGCAGTCCCGCTTAAAGAAAAGTGAAAATAGTGAACTTCGTAGTCCAAAAGCAGGCAGAGCTTCTCAAAAGGGGTATTTTATAGATTTGTTTATATCATTCTAGAGGAATTTACTTTTTTCTTCTTTTATTTTTCTCTCTCCTACAGAAATTGAGGATGTTGTTAATCCAGTTATCTTTCTGCTCAGCGACATGAGTGCAATGATAAATGGTATCACAATGCCTATTGATGGAGGTGCTTCAGCAGCCTTAGTCTAGGGTAGGGCTTAACTCTTTGAATGCCAGACTAAATTCTATTCCATTTTGATGTGTGTGAATTAGGTGCAAATACCATCAATGGCACTGTAGGGCTTACAGGGGAAGTCAACCTGATATTAAGTAGGTTTTGATAAAAGCAGAACAATGAGAGAAACAATTTAGTGAAAGTTGAAGCAATTTCCAATTAAAAATAGGAAAGTTATGAATTTTTGAAGTTGTCATCAGTGAAACACAAATTGGCTACAGTGTGATGTATCATGCGAGCTCCTCCCCAATTTTCTCTGTACAGAAAATTTCATTAGTTCTCATTTTCTTAGTTTTTGATGACGGAAAAGATTTGTTTCATACAGGTGTCATTTAAATTCATTTATGCAATAAATATATGTAGGGTGAATGTATAATTGAATATTTTCTTAAGGGCGATATAGATTTTTGATTTTTGTATTACAGGGGAAATGGGAGGGGAGCTTGCAAGATACATCTTAGAGTTGCCAATTTGTGTTTGATTGGTTGCACCTTCAAAAATTCATAATATTTGTTTTTTTTTCAATGGGTTTTTGCTCAAACTTTTGCTGACCTGTTCCTCTCACATTTCTGCTTTTAAATAATCCAACTTAATATCAGGGTGGACTTCCCCTTTAATTACCACCCATATTCTCTGCATTCTACATGAACCTTTGGCATCACGATGCAACTCTGCAATCACTACCAATGATCTACCTCTCAATTCCATTTCATGATGGATCCTTGTTCAGATATGACGTGGTGTTTTTGTTTTTAGATAATGGCGTAAGTGTAAAATGCTTAACTTTTTTGTACAGAGTACAGAGCTCAGTGAGTAAATGTAGAAACTATGAGTTGCCATTTATTTACAGGTTATTTTTTTTTATTTTAAAGTACTGTGGTTTACTACTTCATATCTGAATGAGCATGTAATGTGAGTCAGAAAATCTAGATTTGCTTTAGAAGAATATATGTTAGAATTTCCTTTTAGCAATTATGTAAATGATGAGAATAAGGTCTGGAAATATCATGGTTATTTTTATATACCCGGTAGATGTAACATCTACATTTGAGACAATTCCATGAAGATGAATTTCATCATATTTTTTTTTTCAGCTTAGTTAGAATTACATTTTGCAGACAGTTATGTACATTATATTCAAGATAATAAATTGCCTCATTTAAAAAACATTTTATTTAATATAGATGTAATGTCTATATGTGGGAAAATTCCCTGAGGAAGCATTTCAGTATACCCGGTAATACTAGATGTGCCTGATTTTTTCAATTCTTTGAATTTATAAAATTTACCGGCCCAAATGCATACCCATCCATTTATTTGTAATACACCAACATTTCAACGTATGAGTTACAACTGTACATGATACAGATCTTTATCACCAGTCAAGATTATTTTTTGTTAAGGAGATTGGTTTATTTGCCTGTTTCATGTAGTGAAATAGCGCCATCTCACATGCAACAATACTTGTGGGGATTGTAATGTTCCCGTGAGCTGTAGATTCATTATGAGGGTGTTTGTTTGTATGTATTAGTGGCAGATTCAACATGATGAATTAAAAGGTTTTGCATATAAATACGAGATTAACTGACATATCAGGGTTTCCTGTTTCATCACTAGTAAAAGAAATCATGAATAGAATTGAATCTTGTTATTAATATCCATAACACTGTGATTACAAAAATTCATATGAATCATGCGCTCATGCTCTTAAAAGAGGAGCCCTTATGAAATGGGGGTTGGGGGTTACATTTTTTTTGAAGACCCTTTTATTTAAAGTCTCCAGATTATTCATTATCTGTCCAATATCCCGATAAAAATGTCTCAAAAATCAGACTTTTAGATTAAACCAGAATAATGTTAAATTTAGGCTGGCTTTGTTCACATGCATTAATGGTTGTAGGTTGTAGTTCTAAATTAATCTGATCATATCACGATAATTGAAATTTAAAAGATTTTTGTTACAGTTTTAAGTAAATTAATGGTGTTAAGATGGCCATCACTGCCTTAGACTATCCTGATTTAATGTCAGTGAAAATTGATCTCCTTGCCAAAAAAAGAAAGTTTGCATAAAAATATATCACCCTATTATAATTACACCATGTATTGTCAATGTCTTGCTATCATGTGAAACATGGACAGTATTGTTATGTTCTGTGATTTCCAGTCTTGAATGCACAAAGAGTATATTTTATTAAATGTAATAGACCTACAAAATCCGTCTGAATGTCTGCACAAGTAGTATGGACCTGAAGAAATGTTTTCCACCCAATAAATCTATGCAATCACAGTATTAATGAGAAATTACCAAGAATGCGGAAATGTGTCAAAAATTATCTGCATAATTTGTATCTTTAAATGTACCGGTAAGCTTATTTTATTGACACACGCTTGTACTTGTCTGTGATAAGTGTCAGGTAACCAAAGGCATTTAGCACGGGACTGTTTTATTGGAATATTAGCATTTGAGTGTAAACAGCAAGCTTCGAGCTACATAGTCCATGATTAGCCAGATAACGAACATAGGGATAATTACTACAATAGATCATTTTCGTAATGTAATCAAATGTAATGAACAAATCTTTGTTATGTGCCATGTTGCAAATAATTGTATTCCAATAGTCTGAATGCAAATTGCATACTTTATGTATTGTTAGGTACGCAGGCCCTAATGCTTGTCCTACCTAGCAACAATTAATGTTTGCAATTCGCATTCTAACTATTGAAATACAATTATTTGCAACAGGTGAATGAAATAATTTGTAACATGGCACTTAACATCGATTTATGTTTTAAATTCGATTAAATTACGTAAAAGTCTATTCAATAAACACATTCCAACCCACTACACACAATGAGAAGATGGTTACATTTACCCCCCCAAAATGCCCTGAAATCATCATGAAGGAGGGATATAAGAAAGAAGGTAATTCAATATTTTGTTTGTTTAATGAAATACAGTTATCAACTAAATTATTCATACCCTTACCAGGTTTTGTAATTATTTCATGTCTGTTTAAAATTGATTTGTCCTAATTTACGTTTCTTACGAATGTGACCTATTACAGTATTAAGCTTACACCTAAAAGTATTAAACAAAGGCCTACATTCAACCGGTCCACCTTTAACTCTTGAGTTACGAAAAATGCATCAAATTTACAAGGGACATGAATAATGTAGTTGTTAACTGTATGACAATCATAATTTTAATAATCTTTACATTAAATTATTTTAAGTTCTATCTTGTAATGTTATAATTACTTCCTTTTGATTTTCTGAATATCATTGAATTGACTTTTATTCAAAGTTTATTGGAAATAAAAGTGCAGTCAATGGTAGAAATGCAGAAGTGTACAATGACAACCTTAAAATATAACAAGTACATATATACGTATATTGATTATATGGTTTAGCATAGAGAGTATAAGTGAGAAGGTTCAATTGAACATAGAATACAAACAAAAATGCATTGGAATATATTCCTGCTGGTATCTAACTCAGTTACAGTTACATACAATGATATCCTACTGGTATATGAAGTACCGATCCAAGAATGATAAAGACCTATGTGATACCATTTTGAATACAAAAATTAATAAGGCTGATTAACTCAGTTAACAGAATAAATATTTTACTTTACTGTGTATCTTCAAATATGAAGTAATGGAACAAGAAAGCAAAATAATAAAATAAATATATATATATATATATATATATATATATATATATATAGTTTTTACTTGGAAATACAGTAAGCTTTACGAGATAAAGCTGATCCTGTTGTGTACTATAATTGTGACTGGAAATTAAAAATATGCTGAGTATTAATAATTTGTGAGAAAGAGAAAGAATTTACATTAAGCAAAAGTTATTTTTGTAAATACAATAAAGTAAAAGACCAGATAACAGCATCCACCAGTTTTACTGTATTAATCATTTTCACCGTTCCTCTACAGTTGTCGATTTACATGTATAGACCTGCAACATTTTTTTTTTTTTAGGGGGGGGGGGGGGTCCTCACAGATATACGGGGAATGAATTCACATCCATTTGTATACACGTACAGAATACTTGAATGGAAATATTTTAATTCCTGCATTTTCACAAATCTCTGCAGAGGATATAGTATATTTCTCAATATCTTAAGTATGTACTTTAAAAATATACTTCAAAAATTACCTAAAAACCGAATGTAAGTGATTGTTAAGAGACCTATAAGAACAATATATATTTTTTTAAATTGTGGGTGATGATGATAAATACATACTAATCAGACAGTGCATGAAGTCGTAAGAAGTGTGGCACATTGATACCAATACCAATATCATTATGAATATCATGATAGAAAGGGAGAAAGAAAAAAAAGGGGAAAAAGAGAAAATGATAACAACAAAGGATACTTAAACAAAGAGAAATAGGGGGATTTAGAGAGAGAGAAAGATTGATTGATTGATTGATTGATTGATATTTTATTTTTTATTTTAATTTAATTAATTTATTTATTTATTTTATTAGGTGGTCTGTCAATGACAGATCACCTATTGTTTTCGTCAGAATTTTCTTTCTTTATTATTATTATTCTTTATTTTTATTTATTTCTCCCCACTTTTTTGTGTAAAGGATAACTGAAGATCGGTTTAGTCAATTTCTTTCAATTTTGGGACGGTCATAGGTCATTGTCATGAGACGTGACAGCAACATTTTCAAGGTCATCAAGTCTTCATGACGTCATCCAGGCGCCATTTTGTGTTTTTTTTGGTACTTTTTACTCATGATCATATCTTCATAACGGAAAGGCATTTGTCATTCATATTTATCATGATTAAGGTCAATATCCGTCCGGTCAATTTCAGGTCAAAAAACGCGCGCGCATGCGTACGTCCGGACGTCAGCGCGCGCGCAAAAAATAAAAATGCTCCAAATCGTCTCAAATTATTTTTGCATACGTTTCAGGCCATTTTAAGCGTTTCTAAAAAAAACGCGCACACGTGCATGCGCGCGCGTTTTCGCGCGTACTGGTATTTTTCAACATAAAATCGCCAAATTTTCTCTGTCATCATATTTGGCACATTTTTCCAAGCATTTTGATATCTTGTTCACCTTTTTCTGCCCAGTAATAACGGAATGAGCGTCCGTTTAAAATAATGTCCGTGCGTGCGAGCTCTTGTAATACATAGCATACAGGGGCAAAAACATGCCTATACAAAATCCATTGTAGCGCTTTAGGATGCAAAGTGAACCCAATTTCTTTTTCATATTTTGATAGAATATGAATTGGAGATATGATTTCATGTCTCATTTGACCCTCAATTAACTCATGACGTCATCATAATGGCCTCCAAACTCAAAATTTCAATTTTCATATTATGACGTCAGCAGATTTTTGGAAAATTGATTGTATCTCTGTAAATGTTGATCAATTTTCTTTCAAATTTTGATATGTTCTACCTGAGAATATTCTCTACAAATACAGTCATCACGATATTTCATTTTGACAAAGGCATCATGGCGTATTTTTAAGATTAAAGGAGGCATGTCAATTTTTCACATTTTGTGTGTATTCTCTAAGGGACATGACTTTTTCTCAAAACTGGATTCTACATTCTCGTCTTTGGCGAGCAATATCTCCGTCGTTTTATCTTTGTTTACGCTGAGCTTTGAGTATGTTGTAGCTGAGACAATAAGCTATCACAAGTGTGGCCTTTATTTTTCGATCAGATGCCGGGATCATGCTCATATTTCACTTACAAAGTGGGATTGGAGAATTCCATTTTCCGTTTACGTGTAATCTCTATGTGAAATGTTTTGGTATATCGGTAACGCACTTGACTTCCGACCTCGAGGTCCCTGGTTCGAGTCCAGGCGTTTCCAAAAAAAAAAATTCTTCACTTTTTTTTCTTTTTGACCTTTCAATGATCATAAGAAATGAAGACAGACCACCTAATTCGTCGCTATGACGAATTAAATGTCTAGTTTTTTATTTATTTTTATTTATTTATTAATTTTTTATTTTTTTAAATTTATTTATTTATTTTTTATTTTATTTTTTTTAATTTTTTTTTTTTTTTTTTTGGGGGGGGGGGGCATGAATACAGAGAAGAATAGTTTAATTAGGAGAGAAAACGAAAGGAGTATCGTGTGCCTGAGAAGATGTTTTCGTGGATTCATTCTTTTCGGCTGTTAAGCACCAGGCGAGTTCAAGCGATGCAAATAAAGGTTTATTTTTATACAAATCTATCTGCTAACAAGATATGCGTATTTGATTTTCTGCCTACTTGATTATTTGAATCCGAGAACGTAATCACCTTTTTAATACATTTTCCTAGACCATCGTTGCCAGGGAAAAAATACTCGGGGCGGCGGGCGATTTCGCCCCGGAAACACCGAAAATAGACCAAAAATCCTATTACGGGGGCGACATCAAAAAAGGAAATGATCTCAAATCGCTCCGTAACGATAACGAGCGGCCGCTCTCTACTAGCTACGTATGCATTATGTGCATGATTCATTGCTCTATTTTCTTCAATTTAGGTAAAACGATTAACAAATAATATGGCAAAGTTCAAGAAAGGGGATCACTGTGTTATAAATGGCATTTCTTTACCTTGAAAATCTATGAGGAAGATAACTCCGCAGTATATTTACCAAACTGAGATCAAAGAATGCCTAGGCGACCGATCTTTGAACAGTGCGTATGAAAAAAGTGTACCCAACTTTGGTAGCTCCTAATTAAAGAGTTATAAGCTGTGTGACCTTTAATATTTTTTTTATTGTAAAGCAGGACTAATGCCCTGCCTAATAATACCAATTTCATAGTTGTGCTGCCAAGTATTGTCAAAATCCTCGTGTACCATCAAGTTTGGGCTGAAGCATGAATGTCGGTCAAAGGTCATTCTGTGTTTGCTATCTCATTCCAAAACAATCGCTCCTTTATTGACATTTACTATTGGGCAGTTGAAAGAAAAAAGTGTTAACATTAACCCAAACTCAAAGAAATGTTTATCACAAGCAAAATGTATGATCTTCTCTTGGTTAGGATGATGACAATCTTGCCTTCATTCGTAACCTTCTTATTGAGTGATACATTATGTATAACGTTTATTAGCGATGTTATCTATTTTTATGAAAGTCTATTGTCAATTTCTTTGATATTTATCATCATAAATGTTTTTTTTCTTGCATTTGGGTTTAGTAACCTTTGAGTTTTCGATCGCTATTCGTAATGAACACCTTTTGCCCCTTATGCGCGTGAAATGGCGCAGTGGACAAGTGAGCAGAAAGAACTTAGATATCATGAGACAAGAAGTTTTTTTTTTTTTTTTTTCTTTGTGTGTTTTATTGAACAATCAAAAAATAATCACAGTATTTACAAGTTATTATAAAAACATTACAAAAAAGCAGTAAAACGCAGATCAAAACCTCACGAATAGTAAATTTACAACATTTACAACATTATAAAACAGGATTATAAGACAAACTTCCATTTTTTTAAGTGCAAGGGCAGTTTGTTTTTCTTTTTTGCAATACGATATTCAAGATCTTTATTATAGCCAATGTAAGTTCTGAAACCCTGAAAATTGGGTATTTTACTTTGAAATTTGCATAAATAATGAGACAAGAAGTTAGTAGGCTTTTACAAATAATTAAAGGTTATTTTGTCGATTAAAACAAGATTCTGTGAAAGCCTAGTTACATTGCATCAGTTTAAACAACGAAGCAATTGATGTGTACGAGGCACAATTTAACTTTCGAGGATAGGGGCGATTTCTTCTGATAAACAGGTCACGTCTGAATACTGAAATAACGAAATGTTAAACTCTTTGGCCCGAATTCACAAAGCAAGGTTTGAGCTCAGACCAAGGTTTGAGCTCAAACCTCCTTTTGTTCCGCCAAACCTCCTTTTGTTATTTACAAACCAGGGTTTGTAAATAACAAAAGGAGGTTTGGCGGAACAAAAGGAGGTTTGAGCTCAAACCTTGGTCTGAGCTCAAACCTTGCTTTGTGAATTCGGACCATTGCGATTAAGTTCTGTTAACCTTTTAAATATTCTGCACATTAACATTCCTGTGTAGATTGGCAACAAGGCTACGTCAATCCCGATTCTTCTTTAATCTTATTAGTACATCTAAGTAAGGAAGAATTTTGATTATTTTCTTTCACTGTTGTTTCGATCAATTTCGCATGAATCAACTCGAAATAATTTAAAACCAAAATGAACATGACATAGGCTATTCAACACGTACTGATGGGTAACGGCTTCATATAATAACCCTTTTTGGCAGGGTTTATAAGTGTTGTTCCTATATGGATAACCATTGTACGGTAGGGCCCTGGCGGATTTGGGAGAGGGCACAACCGGGCTTCGCTCCTTTTGAAACTCAAATAGCTCAAATTCGAACTCCGAAAGATACCACTTCGTTTGGTTAGTTTGGGAGTATTTGCAATGATAAATATCTAAGTTCAAACCTAACACATATAATGAAACAAAACATTAAAATATTTCACATAGACCATTCTAGTAAAAAAAAATAATTAAAAGAATTCTTCAAAGGGAACACCCGCTTTAGATCCACTGACAAATTTGATGTGTTCTTTCTTGGGATCCCACAAAATAACCACAATATTAACACTTTTTAGATCCACTGACAAAGTTGATCTGTTCTTCCTCGGGGTCCCCCCCCCCCGAATAACCACAATATTAACCATTTTTAAATCATTATAACCACAATATTAACCATTTTTAAATCATTATTATCAAAGAATTGCGGAGAAAAAGAGCACCGAAAAGTCTTTTTTCAGAAATTTTTCATGTATAGCCCTTTTTTTTTTTTTTTTTTACAAAATCCTGGATCCGCCCCTAGGGTCAGATGATACTTAGTTCACCTAATCTAAAAAAAGAAAAGAAAAGCTTTAAAGCCCCACTGCACTACTTATAGCAAACAATGCCTAATCGGTGACCATCGATCCCCCATAATCCTCCTTTTCTTATGTTAATCAAAGAGCTGATTTGATGAGATAACCACCTGTCAGTGACCTTGCAGGGTGGTCATTCTTCTAATATCATCCTATTCTACAATGTCATGGCATCCTTCCCTCTGGTCTGATAGAGATTGACCATTGGCAGATCTTTGACATCTATGTGTATTTTGGGCATAATATTTACACATGCGCCGGTTCCATGGATATACACGTCATTCATCTTCATTCGGCATGGGTGTACGTGCTCAGTTTACATAGCAAATGGGTTAGCCTACATCTCTTGCCCGAAGATCAACTCCCCGGTCTGAATTCTGGACTCCGGTTTAACTCAACAAACTCTAGTCTAAGCTACGGTAAACCAGACTTAGACCGCAAGCCCAGTCTAACTCAGATTTAAATACATTTTT
Source organism: Strongylocentrotus purpuratus (assembly GCF_000002235.5). NCBI lineage: Eukaryota > Metazoa > Echinodermata > Echinoidea > Camarodonta > Strongylocentrotidae > Strongylocentrotus > Strongylocentrotus purpuratus. The sequence goes on along the minus strand of NW_022145599.1, from coordinate 20,556,723 downwards.
GTTTCTGAAAGTCCATTTAAGAAAATGCATTGTTAAACTTTGCAAGCGAGCGAGACATTTTCTTTTTAATAGTGTTATGGAAACTTTTCCCTCGAAATATAGCGCCCGAGATAATAATATAAAGATCAAATAAAATCGCCCCGTTGTCTTATTGCCCGAATGATATAAGTTGAAGAGGCGCCCGATTAATTGTTTGTTTTAATATTTGTTTGGGAGGGGCTGTAGCCACAGAACTAGATAATAAAATACGTATTTTTCAGTTCTGAGGCTGTTGCCCCAAGCCTCCTCCAGTCAGCTACGCCTACGTTTTTTCATAATACATCATTTTTTTAATTAAATCGAAATGTGATTATCATAATTGTGTAAATTTGTTAACATTTTAACATGCACTGGGAGTATATGTTTTTGTTTGAGTATCTTCATGATTTCAACTAGTTATATTGATTCAATGAGAAATTTTCTTTAAAATACAAGCTAGAATTTGTTTACGATCGGGATAACATGTACAGTGTCACGTGGATAATTTCCCTTCTCTTTCACCCTCAACGCTTGTTCAGAAATGGCGCGGTCAACCGCCGGAAAAAATAAAGAATGGTGCGGTAAACTGCCGCAAATAAAGAATGGCGCGGTCAACCGCCGCGGTCTTTTTACGTGTCAAGTGAATGGCAACTGCGCGCAACAAAACCTTGGAATTATCCTTTTTATGTGCACAAGTCATGTTCACAAATGATAAACGTCAAATGCTACGTAATGTATCTACTTGGTTAAATAATATATATTATTTGTACATATATAATTGTTTTCTCAAATATCCTGATTATGGGTGACATGAGTATAAATGTAACTGTCATTGTCATCCTCACAGAAATGTTACACTTTACGTCATCATAGGGGGAAAACCGCTGAGGTTTTGCTTCGTCATATCTAAATGGGACTTTAGCCTTCAGGTGTATTTATCGGGGTATTTATTAACATTTTTCGTCGATGGAATCATTATGAGGGCGAATCCAACAACGTGTCCCGTACGACATAATGACAACCATAATATAGTCAATGAATAATATTGAATCGAAAAACAACTCTTGATAAAATGATTTTAATGATAATGCTGCCCAAAACACCATAATTCAGATTGTTCATGATAGGATGTAGAATGTGTAAAAAATGGGGAAAAAGACATGCATTGACATTGTACTGAACACGTTGCACGGAATCGCCCTTGATAATTAAAACCCTTTTGGGGCTGCAAAAGTCATGAGGGTGAAGATTTATTTCACAAACATACTGATAATGGTTTGGTTGTTGCTCAGAAACGTACGACTATAACTAATTACTATTTTTAAAAGTAACCTCCACTGATAGTTGTAATGGCATTGTCAGATTATATAACTTGACATTGGATAATTCACCTAATAAACGATCTATAATCTGTTCTGAAACAAAAAACTCCTGATAATCGCTGTGTTACAGTAGTCAATTAAGAAGGATTAGTGTCCATGTAAAGGTCACCCCAACTTGTGTTATAAGATTATTTGTATGACGGCAGAAAAATAAGAGAAACAAAATGGTGAAGTTTGAAATAAATTGGACCAATAATTTGAGATTTAAGAATGTTTGAAATATGAGATCACTAAATCTACGTGAATCTCAGATTGACAACTTGGTCTGTGGATTTTGGCTTAGTGGCGTACGTTTGTCGCGTACGAAATATCATCATTAAAAAAATTTGTTTCTCCCAAATGCCTTCTCCCTTGGGGCACTGCTATAAATTTATTATTGATGGTATATTGTTAAAGGTCCTTTAAAAAAAAGAAAAATCCTGAGTCATACATTCTGTGGGTTGAAACAAATAAGAAATTTGTCCGGGACGCGCCGGGAAACCGCCTACCAATTGATATATTTGGTAAATTATCATATCGATCCGGCCTGGATACATATCGCGAATGCACTTCAACATTGAACATTTTGTGCATCGCCATGTTTCTGTTTTCCGGCGAATTTGCTATCTAAACCTCTGAAGGCAATATTTAAACAATATTGAATGGATATTCTGCAGTCTGCACCCAAAACCCTTGAACCGCAAGTTTTACCACTACCGGTCTTTACCTTTAAGCAGAATGCGATCCCCATCCAGCCAGGCACCATATTTAGAAATATTATTCTGTGTAATGGTTTATTAAGGAAAATGGAAATTTAGTACAGGTAAGATGTTAAATAGCAAGACGAGAGACTTGATGCATGGCTGATCGTCAACGAAACGGAGTTAAGTCTTTTGTCAACTCTGTTTGTTGCTACGGCAGGCAGCCATTAAACTTCAAGCTCACTCACACATGATTATTTATGCGACACTTTCAAGGCTACTCATTATTTCAAGTATTATACAAACAGCAACAGCTTCAATATAAAATGTAAGTTCTTCTCACTTAAATCATTGGTCTGGAATCAATTATTTGCCCATTGTTGTATTTGGAATTAAATTTCCACTAACGATGAATTTACATTGTAATGTAATTTTCAAGTTTCCCAGGTTTATTCAGGAGAATAGAAGATTGATATTGTTAAGTTGTTCCATAACATCACTCAGTTTGATTTGATTGGAGATATATCTCATTATAAATGAAACAGTGTAAAGGCTATATAGTCTCAAACAAACCTACACCATTGAACTTCAAGCTCATTCACACTTGATATATTGCGACACTTTCAAGGCTACTTATTATTTGAAGTTCATGTATATACAAATGGCAACAGCTTCAATATCAAACGTAAGTTTTTTTCAATTAAATCATTGGTCTTAGATCATTGTTGTATAATTATACTACATTTTCCATGACGTTGAATATACGTTGTAATGCAATTTTCAGGAAAATCCTTTATTATTATATGATACTAAAGCAAATCGTTACGCTTATCGATAGGATAATGTGTCAAATAATAAAATCATTAGGTGCTATTATTAACCGGACTAGACATTCAACATTTATAAAACACTTATACACTATTAGTGTACAGCAAGCAAGTTTTTCAACAAAGAATTCAGAAATTAAACAACATTGCACATTTTAGTCAGGACAGATTAGAAGATGTTAGTTGGACTGTAACAGCTGACTTCTAAAAGTCTTCCATATAAATATAAATTTAAAGGAGGCCAATAATCATTATGAAAACACCACTTTCGTGACACATCGATACACTTTGAAAAGGTTGGGCATGAGAGTCAACCAAACCATCTATTGGGCAATATTTTGACGAGCGGGCCTTGTACCCCCTACTCCCCAAAAGTTTTAAAAAAAAGATTGTGATCAGATATTTACCTTTTTTTTTGCTCGAGGGGGTCAACCCCCCCTCCCCCCACTGAGCGAAATATCGGCCGGCGCGAAACGAGAATTTATTTTTAGTGCACACTACCCCCCTTACACATGACCTTTTTTCCTATCTCCATGACATGTGCCCCTAATTTGAAGCTACTAAGAGCAATTTTTGTTTAAATCACCCCCAAATCCTGCTCGCTATACGCACGCTTGTATTTATGGTTGATATACTTATGTTACTTATTAAAGGTTGGTTCAGTATTTCATTATTCAATTGGGCTTAAATTCTTATCAGGATTGGAGTTTTCCTCTTTAAAAGATGCAATTTGTATGCTCTGCGACCTCAACAATCTTAATCGCTTCCGGCTCGCTCGGAAATGAGTATTCAGACCATCACACCCAACTGTCACATGTAAAGAGAGAAACAACTATTAAAATCATCCCTGATAATGTAATCACAACTTAGGCCTATATCCCAATGTCTACACATTGTATATTTTCGCTTTGGAGTTTACCTTTTTAATCAAAAGTGCCCATTTTGTTGTGCACCCCCGCTCTCTTTAGAAGACGCTCCGCAAACCCTATACAGTGTGAGTCAAAACAAAATTAACACCTAGAAAATTGCTAATTATTTTAAAATCATCTATGAACATTAAATTATTATACATCTTATGCAAGAGTGTTTTATCCCAAATCAATTGATATCATGTGTTTGTGGTATCTGTTTACGCTTGGATGAACAGGAGCCATTGTTTAGGAGAGTGCAAACATCGACTTGCGCCAAAGTAGTACATGTGATGTTTGAAAATAACAATTGGGATTCGGGTATTAATTCGGTCTTTGCAGATCCAAATAACATCCCCAACAAAATTAATCATGCCACACATATCTATATATCAAATATCAAAGAACATTTGTGCGCGTGTGTGTGTGACTTTGTTTCTGCAAAGAGCAAATGCAATGCATTTTATTTGATACATTCAATCCACTCACTCTGATACTTTCGCGCAAGCTGATTTTTGCACTCTCGCAAACAATGCCTGTTCATCCAAGCGTGAACACATACCACACAGAAATATTACCAAACGATTCGAGATATAACACTCTTTCAAAATATGTATGATAACCTTTCGTTCATAGCAGACTTTTGAAATAAATGACAAATTTTCTAAGTTTAAACTTGACTTAAACGGTATAGTTTGTTAGGCAAATATTGTCTATCCACGCGAACATGCATTCTGGTAGAAAATAGACCATTTCCTAATGTTAAAAAATTTAATGCACACATCTTTCATTCATTATTAGCAGGTTAATGGAATACCCGTCACAAGGTTCCCAGGAAAGAAACATCAATAGATTTGAAATGTAATTCAACCGGTGTATTCGCTCATCCATGATGAACAGGCCGAACGATCGTATGCGCTGCATGAAACGCACACCCATGCCATGCCTTCGACACACCCCCAATTCTGACCAATCACGTTGCTCAAATGATCATCACGAACTTTTGGTCGAGTACCTTATACTTATTGGATTGAAACCAGCCTTCATGCTTAAATCCAATGTACACTTCGATTTCTGTCTTATCTAGTGAAATATGACTTTTTACTACTTTCCTTACATGCTAAAAAGCTTAGAGTTTGCTCAACGAACAATAGTTCCTTTGTGTTAATGCACGAGCAATCAGAATATCGCACGATCATTCTTCTTGCATAATTCCAGAGGTCGAAGTTGAAAGCGAACAATAACATCAATAAACATACGTATTTGTTCGACAGCGGCGATCACGCTCTGAACGAACGTGAGTCTACACGAGGTCAACAAAATTTGGGCGCGCCCATTATATTAAATGACGGGGGTGTGTAAGATCATAGCTGACCGAAGTACTCTTGATATTTATCGCACGCTAAATTTATTTTCACTAGTTAGGACATTCGAAGCTTATCTTGTAGTTCTTCATGGATACAATTCGCCGTAGACCTGAACAATTTTGAGTAATAGGTTTATTTTTGTCTACCATTTTGATTCACAATTCAGAAACACCCGTAATTTACTGAGTCATAGCAATTTCTCTGATACGATACGTTGAGCACAGATCGAGTACTCAAGGTGTGTTCGCTATTCAAACAGACTATTTGCGGCTTTAGCTCTAGCAGACGACAGATCGAGGGTGGAAAAATACAAATCTGAGAAGCGTTGTAATAACCTACAGGTCTGTTTGTTTTTTCCTCAAAAGGATGCAAACATTTGGTTAAACACGTTTTGTTGAAACATTAGCAACGATGCTGCGCTAGTGGATAGTTGATTCAATCTCAACGGGAGTGAATGAATGTGCTACTTAATTTTATTCACCTTCAGCCTTAGGATTATTTGATTTCATCATTACTTCATCATTTCAGACTCAATTTCTCTAGTGTTAATGTGAATTGAGCTTCTAACATGGCTCTGCCTTGGATAAAACATTTGGAAGAAAATTTTGATTCGGATAAGCAACACGTCTGGTTCCTTAAAAACTGGTGGCTTGCCTTTATCTTCTCGACCATCTACTTCGTCGGGGTCTTCGTGGGGCGGGCATGGATGGAGAATCGGCCCAAGTTTGAACTCCGCAGGGCTCTCACCGCCTGGTCGGGCGGCCTGGCCGTCTTCAGCATCGCCGGTGCGATCATCACCATTCGCGAGCTCGTCGACTACCTGTCCCACGACGGCTGGCATAGCTCGGTATGCGATGCAACTATCTTCGACGGCCGTATCGGGCTTTGGACATGGCTCTTCATCCTAAGCAAGGTCCCCGAGCTGGGCGACACCGTTTTCATCGTGCTTCGAAAACAGAAGCTGATGTTTCTGCACTGGTATCATCACATCACCGTCCTCCTCTACGCTTGGTACTCGTATCGTGATCAAATCGCTCCAGCTCGCTATTTCATAGTCGCCAACTTCACCGTGCACGCCGTCATGTACAGCTACTACGCTCTACGAGCATCCGGCTTCGTCAAAATACCCCGCCAAGTGAACATCACCATCACGCTCATGCAGCTCTTCCAAATGGTGATCGGATGCGCCGTCAACGTTTACGCGCTTTTCCAATTGAACGCGGGAAGGAAATGCGATACGACGTACCAAAATGTCGCCTGGTCGCTCGTCATGTATTTCAGCTATTTCGTGCTTTTTGCGCAATTCTTTTACAATGCTTATATCACGATGGGGCCGAAGAAAGATGTCAAGAATCGTCATTCGAACGAAATGAACGGTAATCATCGAGTCAAAATGGATTAACGAGTCCATCTATTCCTCGGAGTGTCATGTGTGTGTGTGTACGTGTGTTCCTATATAAGTAGAGTTTACAAACTCAAATTTATTTTCCTTATGAACACTAAGGAGCCTTGTGATAATAGTTATCCTTTGTTTATTTGCAGACTATATGTTTATGAGACGTTTTGTGGAGTGAAAATGATTGATAAAATAGCTTCGAAGGATCAAGTAAATTTCATAATATATTCGTAAAACTATTTTTTCCATATATAAACAAAATATGAGTTTTGATTAAATAGGAGCAGAAACTGCGGATGTAGTATAATATATGTATATATTTACTGACTATAAATCAAATGTTATAACTTTCCATTGGGTCAAAATGTAAACGGGTAACTTTTATGAAAGTCATTGTACAGCATCAAGGAAAAAACCCTCTGGTTGCTTACAAGCATTTGTGCTTTCTGAGCAGTCGGGTAAAATAACCACCATCAACATCTAATTGATCTGCTTCGGCTGTATTTATTCATGATTAATGACAAAAAGAATGTTAACTTTTTATGTGTGCAACTTGTCCTAGACATCAATATACCTTGGGCTTTTTTAAAAAGTGCAATTAATCTGTTCCTAATTTGGAAATCCCACAAGCACTTTGATTCCTTCAACTAGACCCATTACATAATTCTTGTAATAAAATAATTCACTTTAAATTTGAAAATCTGAAGACTAAAATATTGCTTGTGGATGCGGGGGCGAACACCATTCCCCATTGGGAGAAATATACAAAACAGTTTATTCTTCTCTTGAATAATTTTTCTTAGTCGTCAAACCAAGTTGATGTCGTCTAACAATGCTAACTCTTTCCTGTATTTGAATGTGTAAGTTTCCAAGGATTATGTGTTGCTCATTGCGATGGATCAATGATATTAGGCATATTCAACGCATTGAATTTCATTAATGTATTCTCATTAAACGATGTTGACAGTAGCAACTAAAATCGACTTCTAAAACTGAGTTTCATTGAATACACATCTATGACAATTTAGGAAAAGTGTAATGTGAAAATAACTTGACTTAAAGGTAAAGACCAGTTATGGTCATGTGATTGCATTGTGAAAGAAACGTTGTGGAATCGATCAGAAAAGGTTGATCATCTAGCATATAAGTATTGGTGTGTACTGCAAGGTTCTGGAATCATCAAAATGATAAGAAATATGGCCCAGTCTTCGTAAAGTTACAAGCACTGTACACAGAAAGATGTATATGGGACTATACGCACACGTGCGCGACACGTGCGTTTATCTCTCACAGACCATGTAGATAAACTAATTTACCAAATATATCAATTAGTAGGCGGTTTCCCGGCAAAACTGTTATCATCATGTATTAGTCAAAACATATTCTTTCACATGATTGATAATAAGAGCGTCCATTTCATTTTTTGAAATTGGGGCGTTTCCAATACTGGTCTTTACCTTTAAATGACAGAGAGAAAGAGAGAGAGAGAGAGAGAGAGAGATAGGGGGAGGGGGCAAAAAACACATGCAGACATAATTATAGGAGAGATGTAGATAAAGCCAGAAAGAGAGCAAGATATAGCTGAAGAGTAAGGATGACATGAAGAGCAAGAGGGAGAGAGAAACAGAGAAAGGGGCAGATAGAATGATTCAAAGAGAAAGAACAACAAAATGATGGAGTAGCAGAGATCGGTAAGGGGGGGGGGGGGAGTAAAGTAGAAGAGAGGGCGAAGAACAGAGAGATAGGGGGTTGGGGGAGAGAGAACGAGTAAAGATGTAGAGAAAATTATAGAGGAAGGGTATAAGGAAGACGTGAAGAGAGAGAGAGAGAGAGAGACATGAACAGAGAGAGTATATCAGAATGATGGAAAAGGAGAGATCGCTATAGGAGGGGAAGAGAAAACAGAAAAAAAAGGTGAATATAGACAGAGAGAGAGAGAGGGGGAGGGAGAGAGAGAGGGGGGGAGGGAGGGAGAGAGGGGGAGGGAGGGAGAGAGAGAGAGAGAGAGAGAGGGAGAGGGAGAGAGAGAGAGAGTGCCATGTCCAATCAGTGATCGTCATGATCGTCATGGCGATGAAATCCGTTATAATATTTTCCAGTATTAATCATAATATTTAAATGCAGTTTCGTGAAATAATGTTTTATCATTATGGTAATTGATTAAAATCATGAAGGACCATACCGTGAAAAAGATCAATTTCTCGTGACTGAAGCTGCTGTATAGGTTTGCTGCTTGGATTCAATCTGCTAACCGAAATAATTATAGTCATTAACACGATTAAGAAATGTTTATCAAGAAAAATTGCATTTATTTGCTGCAAAAATGACGCAAAAGATAAATAATGACGAAAAAATGATCTGTAATTTAAGTTCGAATGACAAATTCTGGTTATTTACAGAAAGAAACCGTAAACCCTCCGTATAAAATATATTTCAACATTCCTTTATAGTAGTCATATCACTGCTATTAAAAGAGAGCAGTCTTACCGGGAGGGGAAGAGGGAATGGGGGCATTATTAATCCAAATGGATATTAAAGATCTATACTGAACGTTAATGATTCCTGTCAATATGTTGGCACTTTTGCTTTAACCCCCCGCCCCCACCCCGCCCCACTCCTCCTTGCTCTCAAATGGAACCTTTCTGCTAACGATTTTAAAGATACGGGAAAACTGGTAGTAGCATCATCACTTGCTAAGTTGCTACCACCTATCAAAGAATGGAGCAATGTAGCACCTTCCCCATCATAAATTTTGTTTCATATTCGATCCCAGTTATTGTACAAAATCACAATTCAGTTTTTATGACTGCGATGATTAAAAGAAAACGCATCAATAAACCATCTCGATTCAAGAAGCTCTTGAACCTACGCCATTTATTAATATTGGTAGTTTGAAGCCTTTTTGCTATCGATGTTATACTCTCTGATCATATTACTCTATGGTAAAGGTACTATGTCCCATTTGCAAGCCAAAACAATGAAAAGGTAAAATTCCAACGGCATTTGAAGGACAATACGAAATTAGAACTTCCCTCAAAACGAAAGGGCTTGAAAAATGGCTTTTAGTGGGGAAAATAACAATTATTAGTTGTCGGATCGACTTAAGTGATTGCAATCACCTAAGTAATAATCTGATTTTCAGACCAATTTACCGAATGGTCGTACGTTTTCTGCTGCACAAAATATTCAATCAGTTTAATTTTGGCCATGACAAATAGTGGGTTACTGGTGTAGACAAATGCTTATGCACCTGTTACAGCTTATTTTATGTATATGTTACAATGTATTACCAAAGAAAACAAATTTCAGTCACTCAATAGTGACTGACAGTAAAGTCTAGAAGGTAAACGGGTTTCCTTGCATAATTTGAATACTAGGACACTGCTAATGTTTACATTTCACAGATAGGGCATGTCATGACAAATTAATAATTCCTGCAAAGTTCTACATAATTTTATGTTGGCTGCAAAAGGGACATAGTGTCTTTAAACACTAAAATTAACATCTTAGGAGCGTACCGGACCCTAATTATTACTTTAATCACTGAAACACGTATAGGGTAACACTAGAATGAACATAGTACTATAAAACAAACTCAAAACTAAACGTCAAAGATTCAAAACATATATCATCCATTACATTTAACTTGATAATCTGATAAAAGAATATAATAATACGTTTTAAGTGGCAGAGTTTTAAGGTAGCAATAAACTATAAGCAATAATGTAAACATAACATGTTTAACAGAACGGAAATACAATAATGATTGAAAAAGCAATGAAGGATCATTTGACAAACTTTAATGTTTCAAGGCAGTAATAGTCTTGGCCTGAAAGCACATATTTTAGAATCAAAGGTTGGCTATAATGTACAGAAGTAGCAAATGTAAGTTTTAAGATGGATAATTAAAGTAAATACATGTACATAATGTGTGTATATTATAAGGACCTGTTTTCGACATGTGCAGATAGAAGTTACTATTAGCGCTTATTCGCATCTTTTTAATCTTCTATTATATCTATTTTCTTTCTATTTTTTTTACCATTACAATTGGTAGAAAAATGAAAGAATTTACCTTTTCGCCCTTTCTAAATTAATATATAACTGCCATCAACATACACCCAATTTACACAGCCACATTGTTTATTCATAATTAGTACTGGAGTTAGCTTTTATATTAACGGCATACATACATTTGTCAATGTCTCATTTCCAACATTCAATTGCTTTGAATTGTAAACAAATCTGAGTTAATACAATAATGGGCATGGCATTGTACTTTCATCGAAAAATATTTATAACCATGGCATAATAATAATAATAATAATAATAATAATAATAATAATAATAATAATACTAATAGTAATTATAATAATACTAATAATAATGATAATGATAATAATAATGACAATAATAATAACAAATACAATAATGATAATAATAATTGGTTCTTATCGCTGAAAGTGATCAGAGCGCTGATACAAAAATGAGTATGTACATATAATAATGTAGCCCATTTTAATGTATAACAAATCACAAGGAATAGCATAGCATACACGTATGGTATTCATCAACTGAAATCGACTTTAACTTGATTTAGGCTACCTCTTCCTTGTACTTTTTCAAAAACATGTCATATCTTAGATCCACCTATTCCCCACAATACTTGTAACCAGGGGCGTACGCAGGATTTTTTTCGAGGGGGGGGGGGGGGGTTAAAATTTGAAAACCGCACCGAAAATTTCGCAAAGACTCAGCCAACCGCTGAATAAGTGGGGTAAGGGGGGGGGGTAAGAGCGCATTTTTTCATTAAAAAAAAGATTAAGGGGGGAGGGGGGTTCGACCCCCCCCCCTGCGTACTCTCCTGCTTGTAACCTTAAACAAAACTTGAAGTATATAGTCCTATACGAACGAAGATATTTACAAAATAATTACCAACTTTAATGTGTGCCTTCCTCGAAAATCATACAAAATTAATTTTCAAATATTTTCAAATGGTTTTATTTCTCATGCAAAACATAATACAATGAATAAGTATATTACAAAAAAAATATGCAATGAAACGACAAATATAATCGAATTAGCACGAGGAAAGAGGAACTAACTAGAAGCAGAGCTTGTTGAAGTGTTAGTTCCTTAGATGGATAAAATGAATATCAAATGTAATGTACGATTTTACAATTCAAAACTGTGAAAGACTCATCGTTCCAATTAATCCCGATCACATAATTTCATGAATTTAATTGTGCAATGAATGAAATAAAATAATAATAAATCCTACACGAAGGATTGAACTTTTGTTGAAACCAACCAATCGTAAGTTGATTTTTCAACGTCCAGCATAAAATAATTTCATGCCTAAATTATATACATACAATGCCTTTTATAAGTTCTCAGCATATTAATAATACCGATTGGTCTACAAATATGGATGTACATTGTAAGGATAACCGTTTTGAAATTTTCGCAAATAATAATGTAAATATATTCAGGACATAAGGGGAAATTTATCGGACATATCACGAACCAGAATTTTCTAAGATTAGCGACATTTTGAGACAAGATCCATGAAGATCCTCAATGATTAGCGTTACTTGGATATAGGCCTCCTATATCCGGTTCTTTGAAAAAAATTGTCGTGCATAGCAATAGAGGTTCATCAGTTCATTGGTTAAACACATTCATTTATAAGGGAATAGGGGTGCGAGTATGGGTAGGGGAGTAAAAATGTACCCTTATCTGAGATTCTGAAGTAGTCATAACATTTTTTAAATGATATTGAATATAATTAAAAATCCTAATGAATTTACTAAACATTACACCTACCGCTGCTGCTGCTACTACTACTACTACTTCTACTATTACTACTGCGGCATTTTCTACTGCTACTTTAACTACTACTAATACTTATAAAGCATCAGTTGCTGGCTCAGGTCAAATCATTAAGGCACAATGATTCTGGATTATTTCATAATGATTATTCTTATGTCACTACATTTTCACTACAAACCTATTTCACTTAAGTGATTTCTTCTATAAAATGTTCTCAATTTGTTCGCGTTTCTCGAAAACATGATCGCACAGACTTTCTAAAGGGTAGTTTATATAGACTTCAATCTTCAGATGTGTGAAAATTACAATAACGTTTACGTCATCCGAACATTATTTCTTTGAGATAAGCAAACATTAATTGGTATCGCTCTTGAGTTCCACTGATATTTCACCATGATATTTATTATGTTGTATCATGTCCTGCATATGAAATAGGTCCTAATATTGAAGTTATTTTCATACTCCAGCAGCAATTCTATCAAGACACTAAATAAGTTTCATTTTTTTGTCAATGGAAACATATTTACATATATTTACAATGTATGCGATTGAATATGACAACAAATATGAGATATATGTCCGAAAAAAAAATCACCTGATGCAATTTTTATTTTGTTAAAACAAACGTATTTATACAATCAAGTTGAACCAACCAACTCGAGCATGAAATAACAACGGACAAATATACATTTGCACGCTAAGCCAAAAATCACATCAAATGGCTTATAATAAACATGTTATTGCTTGGTGAAAATTGTATATATTGAACTATCCGTTTTCTTAGATTATGTGGGAACATAATTTATGAGAAATATTCGTATAATCGCTTTTCCATTAATGGACAAGCATATTTTTGTATTCATACAGTAAATGTGTTCATTTCTTGTACTGCAGGACAGCAGAACTTTATATAAGACAGAAAGGGAGGGAGGGGGGGGGGGGGGTGGGGCGGGGAGGAGAAGACTGAAAAACGTTTTAATCTTCTATCACTAAAAATGAAATCAATTTCTGTAATCATGTAGGGGGTCCAAACTTGGTAAATCCATCAATTTCAAGGAGATTCATCAAACGATAAACGATCTCAATGCCGTATATACAAGCCTATAAAAGCATCAGCTCGACTTCTTCATTTGCTGGCCTTATAATAATAATAATAATAATAATAATAATAATACGTTTTTTTTTATATAGCGCTCAATACACCGATCCAACGATGTGCCTATAAAGAGAAGCTGATTAAAAACTTCTAGCCTGTTTACTTTTGCAGTGCTTCACGGCAGATTAATCATGAAAGATCAAGTCCGGTTCGACACACTTCATGGAAGCAATTACATATTCATGAATTTGATACCTAAACAATGGGACAGTTTAATAACAGAAATAATTATGAAAAACATCAATTTTTTTGTATAGCAGGCATGTGCGAGCAGAATTACGAGAAGCACGTCACAACGCAACAAATGAGCATCTATTACTTAACTTAATCCATGATAGTAGGGTCAATGCCTAAAGTTTTCGCTCAGACGACTCTCTCTCTCTCTCTCTTTTTTTTTATCCCAATAGTCCCGCAGACAGGGACAAATGTTTATCAACTGACATCTTTTTCAAAAAGAAGTTATCAGCACAAGAATTTTGCAAAATCATCATGAGGCAATTTTCAGTGGCCCTTCCCTTCATCTATTTAAATGTCCGAACATAACAGTGATGTAGCGTAATCCGATCTTGTTCAATTTGGGAAGTATAATATCTTTTTGAAATTGCCTTGGGTTGTTTTCTCGAAAGTCTTTGCCATCGTATTTAGAGTAATCTCCCGACAAACGTCTCTAAACTTGTCGACTTATCGTGAAAGAGTTGGACATCGGGAACGTTGAGCCGTCCTGCCACAGCTACACAGTCTGCCAATTCATAAGTCGTCGGCTGGGTTCGGTGAATTGTCTCAAGCTGGATTTTTAGGATTTCAGGCTTGTACTCGAAATCGTGTACAATCACAGCCATGCGACTTCTCCCTGAAGAATAGAACAAATGAAACGTACAAAATGACTTGAATATTGTCCGTCGATGGTTAGTACTAGATTTAGATGATACTGGGTCTAAAATAAAAAGAAACGTTTGACGATGATAAAAGGGACGATTTGAAGATTTCTGGATCAAAATCACTAAACATCCATCAGTCACGTATATAAATAATGAATTCATATCATGATAAACCCATCACGTAATTGATAAAAGTTTTCAAATAATTATCTCCTTCATCAACTACACAAGCACACAGCATCATGCGGCTAATGTGGCCCCAAATTTAAAAAATACAAAACATACCTCTACAATAACTTTGAATTTATTCAATCACTCACACAATCAATCACTCACACAATCAATCACTCACTCATACAATCAATCGCTCACACAATCAATCGCTTACACAATCAATCAATCACTCACACAATCAATCACTCACACAATCAATCACTCACTCATACAATCAATCACTCACACAATCAATCACTCACACAATCAATCACTCACTCAATCACTCACACAATCAATCGCTCATACAATCAATCACTCACTCAATCACTCACTCAATCAATTGCTCACACAATCAATCACTCACACAATCAATCGCTTACACAATCAATCACTCACACAATCAATCGCTTACACAATCAATCGCTTACACAAAAGTTTTCAAATAATTATCTCCTTCATCAACTACACAAGCACACAGTATCATGCGGCTAATGTGGCCCCAAATTTAAAAAATACAAAACATACCTCTACAATAACTTTGAATTTATTCAATCACTCACACAATCAATCACTCACACAATCAATCACTCACTCATACAATCAATCGCTTACACAATCAATCACTCACACAATCAATCGCTTACACAATCAATCACTCACACAATCAATCGCTCATACAATCAATCACTCACTCAATCACTCACACAATCAATCGCTCATACAATCACTCACTCACTCAATCACTCACTCAATCAATTGCTCACACAATCAATCACTCACACAATCAATCGCTTACACAATCAATCACTCACACAATCAGCCACTCACACAATCAATCACTCACACAAGCAATCACTCACACAAGCAATCGCACACACAATCAATCGCTTACACAATCAAGCGCTCATACAATCAATCACTCACACAATCAATCACTCACACAATCAATCACTCACACAATCAATCACTCACACAAGCAATCGCACACACAATCAATCGCTCACACAACCAATCAATCACACAAGCAATCACTCACACAATCAATCACTCACACAATCAATCACTCACACAATCAACCACTCACACAATCAATCGCTTACACAATAAACCACTCACACAATCAATCGCTTACACAATCAATCACTCACACAACCAATCACTCACACAATCAATCACTCACACAAGCAATCGGACACACAATCAATCACTAATCCAACCAATCACTCACACAATCAATCACTAACACAACCAATCACTCACACAATCAACCACTCACACCATCAATCACTCACACAATCAATCGCTTACACAATCAAGCGCTCATACAATACATCACACAATCAATCAACCATTCATACTGCAAACAATAATAGGCCTACCCATTCAATCAGTCACTCACCGAATCATTGAATAAAGCGAACATTCAAAGACTCAGTCATACAACCCACCAATCAGTCAACCAGTCAAGGCATACAAAAAAAATTATGCAACCAATCGAGTAAGATAAATCTATCAATTTGAATGAAAGATAAATCGAGCTATAGTGTTATAAAATAGTTATACCCCAAAATACCAGATTTTCACTTACCAAAGACTCGATTGCAGTACTTCAGGAACTCGTCGTAGATTGAGTTTTGAACATCCGTGATGGAGAAACCCCTGTTCTGCACCGAATGGCAGAGAATCATGGCATCAGTTTTATCCACCTCCGGGGGAAACTTGAAATCCTCCGGGCGACTGTAAGGCAGCACTTGCTCCTTGATCTCATAACTTGAGAACGATTGCTTTAACAAAGTTTGTAACTTTTCCTTGAGTCCTTTGACACTGTCTAGCCCCCACGAGGTGCAGATATAGATGGCGAGCTTGTGGGATCTCGTTACCATCCCAACAGGGCCACCTGATGATGTCGTGCCAAAGATATACATACCTTTCTTATCTTTTTCAGATTTGTTTAGTTTTTGTTTGGTGTCAGAAGTGTTTATCTTGGGAAGCGTTGTTTGACTGATATCAGCTGTTGTCAGAATAAAAGAATGTTTGTAAATAGTTATGAAATACATGTATTCATTTAAAAATACATCAATAATAGGCGGCGACAAGAAAATTGTCTTAGAAATGGCTAAAAGCCATGTACGTGATTTAAAGATGTTATACGCTTGTGACATAATTATGTGAGTAATAGTATCTGACGTAAATCAAGAGGATTAAGGAGATCAATAACATCACAGATAGTTATAGATAATGGAACGGTGATATTTGTCACTCAGAAACATCACATGGCCTATTGAATAAACCTATAGTTAAAGATGTAATAGGCTTGATATTGATCAGAGTAGGGCAAACTTTAACTGTATGACGCCTTCATTGCCGGTTGCTCTCAATAGCAGTATGAAATATGGAATAGCATAGCTTAATGATAGCTCTCCATGTGAGATATCTCTTCTACACGTAATTATAAAAAATAAATTACTTCGTAAAAAGAAAAAATCAAGAAATGTCTTACTCACCATTTGTAGGAGTCGACTTAGAAGCGTCCTCCAGGAACTTCTCCAAGCTCTTCCAATCTTTCTCCTGAATCTCTGGGATCTTATCTATCATCCCGCAGATCATGACCAGGCCCGCCTTCTCAAAGGTGGACCACTGGGTGTGCTTGAAAGTATTCATCGTCACTGCCCTCACCTCATCTTTCTCCTGTCTGAAATCGTGAGCAATGACCACGATTCTTTCTTTTCCTAGAAGGCACAAGAGGACAAGACAAAAAGAACCATTGGCAAATCGTACTCCTATAACATCTACTATACAAACCGTACACTGAACTTTTCATTCGCCACCAGGACCAATTTGCACGGTCGCGCGTCAATTGGCAGAAAACAAATGTTACTAATATTAACAGAAAGATTGCTGTGTGGAACACAACATTTTGCAAAATCAACAATCTCCGGTCTCGATTAGCAACATTAACAGCCTTTTGACATCAATTTAGAGTGAATCTTCACTCGAAATATTTAAATGATCTCGAAGACTTCAGTAAACATATCGCATATAAAATACACTGTGGAACTGGGAGATCATTTGCGTGACTCTCAATGAGTTCATTAAATTTCATCTCTTTCTTCCAATACTGTTGTCAGCAACAATAGTGATGAGTATTATCTTTAACTTTGGTGATAAAATTTTGATAACCCTTTCCAACTCTTTCATCCGCCCAAATTATTGATCTCATCGTTAACAATAATGTAGTTCCTAAGAACTGCATTTGCAGTGACCCGTACGTGATAGGCTGAGTTTTGAGATGTACCCCAATATATGCCAAGACTTATTTTATTATGTATTGTGAAAAAGACTATTATGTTTTAGAGTCATGGTAATCTTAAGTTCAGAGCAGGAATTTAGAACGAGAGACCAAATTCCAGAAATCAACATTTCAAATTCAATGAAATTTTGTATGAACCAATGTCAACTATGTAGGCAACAGTGTAAAAGTGTAAAGTTCTTGAATGATCAAAATGGAAATAAATTGACTCATTCTTGCTAAAAACCATATGCATTGCACACAGATATAGGTATATGGGTTTCCGGGATGGGTTTGAAAACACATCAGGCTTGAAAGTTCGGTACAAACTTTTCACCTACAGTTCTCGTCAGATTTCGTATCTGAAATCATTTGACGACCAATCCTTTTTAGGGGACAATTTTACTAAAATGACTGATATACAAAGTATGAGAAAGCTAATGAACTATTTATTCATCTTTACTATAACTCGACCTTTTCTTTCATTAACTCACCAAGCGTCTTGTTACAGTAATCGAGGAACTCATCGTAGAGGGAGTCTGTTACGTTGGTGATGCCGAACCGCCTGTTCACGATAGAGTGGCAGAGAACCATGATATCAACATCCTCAGTGAATGTGAAGCGTTGTAACCCACTGAAGGGGAGCACAAGGACCTTCACGGCTTCTATGAGATCAGGGCGAACCCTCCGCAAGTTTATAAGCTTTTGCTTCAAACCCTCTATGCTGGAAAGGTGCCATGATGTCATTAGGGTTACGGTTACCTTTCGCTTCTCTAACTTGCCTATATTTTAATTTAAAAATGAAGAAGAATGTGTGAATAACATGACTTCGAACAGTCGATCTAGACTAAACTGTCTTTTCACGTTATTTGGCTTCTGAGCTATAGAATCATACAGTTCTAGGGAAAGTAGGGAAGATAGTAATGACTATCTTAACGGTTGTACAAATCAGAAAATACCTTCTCAACATTTCATTATATATACATATTTATGTGTCTTTTATTCTAGGTATTTCATAACCGAATTTTGTCCGCAATAAAGTTAACTAAATAATTGTCTTTGGACATCGTCTTACGGCTATATTTTCATAACAAACCGGAAGCAAAGAATTACACCACTAGAGAGGAGGAGGAAATTAAGGAGGAGAGAGTGAAGTTGAAGGTTTAAAGTATAAAATATGGGAAGTTTGCAAAAGGCATACAAAATCATAATTCATACTTATATAATAATACTAAATATTTTACAGACGTCTCAGCTCGTATAGATTTCATCAATATTCTGAGCCTGATAACGAAAGGCATGACTGATAACTTAACTGTATATATATATATATATATACTTCAGTGTGATGGGTAGTTACTGTAAAGGGTAAACATTTCGGCATTCTTCTCGGTAGTCTTGGAAAGAAATTATCATGCTTTACTAGCTATTTGATCATTGTATATCAAAGTATTTGCCAAATCTCCATAATTTAAATGCACTAAAAAGTAATCTTTTACAATGTGCCATTAACAGTATAATTGATATTGTGATCACAGAAATGCGGCACCATAATGACAGGACGAACAGAAATATTGAACATAATGAAGCAACGGACACAGTGAGTAAATGTTAAAAGGGAGGGAAGGGTGGGGGGGGGGGGAGGAGGGAGTGGAGAAAGAAAGTCCAAAATAAATGTTGAAATCATTTATCTTCATAAATGTACGCACTAATACAATATCATGATAATTATAAGAAAGGGTATGACGAACACAGGCGCAAAGAGTTGCAAGAAATAAATGTTACGTATACACACAGGAAAAACTAGTACTCCCAATTTTTGTTTTGTGCTCCTTTTACTAAACCACAAAGGCACCTCAAATGTGCATATATACATTTTTCATTTTTTGGCTTTAAAACAAATTCGGTTCTTCATTATATACCCCTGTTCTTTCACAAAGTCCTAGATCCGCCTTTGCATATAGCTGCAAAAAATAACATACGGCATGTGAAGCAAATTATCCTCTGTATGTATAGTTTTTACACACAGATGGAATAAATGAGAATGTAGAAGATATACCTTGTTCTCGATCCAACATATCAGCCACATTTTGCAGTTGTGAAGACTTCAATGCTGCCAACAATTTCGGCATCTGTTCTGCTTTAGCTGTTCTGGGTTTCCAATCATGCAACATACGCAAAGTCCCAGATATACCGCGAGGACCATTTTTAATCCAGTAGCGGCTGAAACCAAGCTTTTCTCCAAGCAGACGTATCTTGTCGAAATTATCACCGATAGCATCAGCCACTGTCTTAAGTTTGGCTTCAGTGAGTCCGCCTTGAAGGATGAAACAAAGGTAATTAATGAAACTCAGTTAATACGTATTCATTTTTTGATGCTTAGAAACGAAGATAAAGGATAACATTTTTCCAATTCCAGTGTTGTTTTATTGTGCTTCATGTGTCTATTGCTAATTTTTATGTATTATATACAAAATTATATATACGTGTCACATGCATTCGGAAATTTGTAGGGCCTCCCGTATTCATTGAGAGAATTGAAGGTCATTGTCCATTACTTCAGAAATATCAAGTGGGGTCACATCGCTGACAAATGTGGCTAAACAGCTGAAAATTTAAGGTAAAAGAAGGTAAATAATGTTACATTGAGATGAAAATATAACTTTCAAACAAAATAACTATCAAACCTTTATCTGTGTAATCCTTCATGGGGAGTTGTGACTGGGACGGGTCATCGCTGGTTGCCGACTGTTTTGGACCAACATGAACGTCCGCTTCTGAAGAGGATGAAGGTGCAGTGTTGGATCGTCCGTAACCAGAACGAACTGGTTCTGTTTTCTTCGTAGTGGAAGTGCTAGGAGCTGAAAGATCATTTCGGTCGAAAGGTTGACCTGTATAATTCGAATTATAAAAAAAGGGTGATTAACTTCGGAGTTTGAACTACTTAAAAAACCTTATGCAAGTTATCAATACTTATCGATTACTCTGTGTTGCCTATGGAAATCATGTTCTCATTAATATGTGATTGTCATCCTTGTACATTAAGTTCAATATGTGACGCACAAGGATGTTGAAATTGCCTTGGGTAGATTTTTTTTAAATTACCTATTCGACCATGTTTATGGTTATCTAAGCGGCAGAAAGAAGATAACTATATAAACTTCATACCTTCTTGTGAATGGAAGTCATCTGCCAGGTGTTTCAGGTTTGCTTTCTTTAGCGCTTCCAGTAAACCAGATATCTGCTTTGCATCAGGGGTGTTCTCTTTCCAGTCCCGTAACATGCGCAAGATTCCAGTACTATCTTTTGGTTTACCACCATATCCACAATACCCATATAGTTTTGTACGGTTGAACCCGAGATTCTGACCTAGCGAACGAACATTTCTATACTCCTCACCCGGAAGAGCCTTGGCCAGCTTTTCAAGTTTGCTGTCGGGTATTCCACCTTGAATGTTAAGAAAAAAATGACGACCTGTAAAATAGTACACATTAAATGTTTACTGCTTACAAATACACGAGGAATAAGGATCATGATGAGTAAGAAGCTGAACAAAAAGATAGCCTTAGAGATGAATGCAGACCTATACAGAAGTATACCCAGCAGTGGATTTTCCATTTTTTTAAAATTATTATTATTATTATTTTTTAAGGGGGGGGGGGGGGGGGGTAACGGCCTATGCCCTCTTTTAATTTATCCTGTCGAAAGAATACGTGGTGTAACCCAGTGGCGGAACCGGGGGGGGGGGGGCATCTGTTTGAAGAAAAAAACAGGCAAAACAAATCATTAATTTCATCTTTGTTTGGAGACGGGTCCCCTCCCCTGGTGCTCAAGGGGGTGGGGGTGCGATTTTCACATTTTCATTTTTTACATATTGTATTTCCTGCATTTGGGGGTAAAATGCTTTCTTACAATTACCATTATATCAATATACTGTGTCTAAGCGAGTCATCTCTGTATAACATTCCCACACACTCAAGACACAATATGAAAGGCTCCTTGTTTAACTCATTTATATTATGTTATGTTAAGTTTTACATACAAGTCATCTCAAACAATACAGACTATACCTGCACCATTAACATCTAATCATATAAGAAGAAAATAGGAAAACCCGGGAAATCAAAGTCGTAAAAAGAACTAGGAAAGCCTAATAATCCTAGACCTCATCTGAATACAACTGTGTAACCTTGTACTTGTATATATATATATATATATATATATATATATATATATATAGATACATGTAATATATATATATATATATATATATATATATACATAAATATATCCCTGCGTGGCAGTGGGAGCCCCTTAGCAGCACAAATAATAGAAAGCCAAGTAGAAGGAAAAAGAAAAAGAGGCAGACTGTGGTTTGATAACATCAAAGAATGGACAGGTCTCACATATTCAGAAGCCAAAAGTTTAACACAGGATAGAAACAAATGGAGAAAGACAACAAGAAGATGTGCAGATGTGGACGCCAATCGCCAACTGACGGTGGCAGCCAGGTAGGTATAACCCTGTAAGATCATGAATGCTCACTTCACCTGATGAGAATGATTGGAAAGCGTTTGTGAAGTTCAATCCACGCCTCTTGTGTATTCCACCTAGCGTTGTGAATTGATACACTTTCTACTATTTTCACTCTGCATCTCGTTGGACATTGTCCCTGTTTTCAGCATTTTCGATATATATTTATATAATTATATATAATATAAACCGGTCATAGCCTCATAGGCATTCGGAAATTTGTAGCTCCTCATGTATTTATTTAGAGAAATAAAGGTGATTGTCCATTACGTCAGGTCAAGTCGGATCACATTGCCGACAAAGGCTGTGGCTAAACAGCTGAAAACAGGTAAAGAATTTCATTTTGAGAAGGAAATTTAACTTTTAAACAATATACCTTTATCTGCGTAACCCGACATGGTTGGTGACCATTTGAAACCAGCCTGATTGTCCGATTCTGAAGAGAATGAAGATGCAGTGTTGTATCCTTTATCACCTAAAGGATTTGTATTCTTCGGAGTGGAAGTGCTAGAATCTTGCTGACCAAGTCGAGAAACGCCACTGTGCGGTTGTAGCCGAGAACCCTGGAAATAATTTTAACAAATAACAGATTTTAAAACCCACTCAACACAAACAATCTTAAGTTCATCGCAACAACTTTTTCTTCAGATCCCAAATCGCCTGTGGAAAGCGCTTTCTCGGCTACAGCACCTTTTCTACGGAACAAATTCCCGTTGTTCTTGTGAACTCTAACATCAAATCTAAGTTCATACCCTACCTCTTTTAGCAATGCTTGACACAATTATATGACAATTATTCCGAATCTTCTTTCTTCTCGACTTTCCATGTGCGTCTCGAAATATAAATTCTAGATAGATGGCATAATACAGCGCATTAGAATATGAATGTAGCTGCGCTATATGAATTAAAATAATCATTGTATTATTATTACAAATACCTACCTGTATTAGTAGTATTAAAATTATTATTAAAGAAAACGCATTATTAAAAAATAATATTATACGGCACTCAAATACAGGGCATGGCTCACCTGGCCTTGTCGTTCTTCACTTGTTTCCCGATATGTTCTCCTACTTCGCACTCCAGACGTGGAGGGTGCTGTGCAGGGCCGAATTGGAGGTTGATGCATCTCGCTCTTTTTCTCAAGTTTATTTTCTGACAATTCTTTGCCGCGGGCTATTTTTCTCTTTCTCCGCGGCGGGAGTGGTTTAACTTGCTGCTCTGGCTCTGGTGCATCAAAGTATTCGTCATCGCTGTCCAGTGACAAATAGTTTAGAGCATCACACCAGTCGTCTTCATCCTGTAATTTTTGTCGTTTTTTAGAAGGTTTCCACAACCTCTCTTTAATGTTTTTAAATATTCCTTGCTTTGACATCGATGAACCAGGTAGCAGAGACATAAGCGATGGGAATGCTCATTGCGTGTCTGGATGGAGATAATGATCGATAGATTGTCATTATTTTAGACATTAACCGAAAAGACGGACTGAATCAAGCAAAATAAAAAAGCACACGACAGGACACAGTGGAGGAAACTTGCAGATCGATGTCCTCTCAAGGGCGGAACAACCAAAGGTCTACTACTGCCAATCCGCATTTTTTAAATCTTAAATAATGAAGTAATATGTAACAATGCCCCAATATTTTTATTATGCCTTGGTGCAGAATAATTAATTTGTATCAAATATTTATTATGCCATTATTTTTGATGTCATAAAAGTATCGTCTGTGTAAGTGGAAGGTACATGTCCACCCATTCGTTATCAAGAATAAATGAATTGTTTAGTGGAATTGTGAAATATTTATGTTTTGTCTGAGGTAAACTGTAGTAGAGATATCACCTTGATACAGTCATCAAATAGACTTGGAGCTTACGTAATATGTGACTTCATAGCCTGGACTTGCGCATTCGATATATGGTCACATGGTTGACCCTCTATTCCTTAGTTTAAAAAAAAAAATCATTTCATACTCAAAATAGAGAGCTGCTCTAAAGGAAACCATAAACATAATATACAAAATCAAGAATTCATAAATTTCTATTACTTCATTGGATTTTCTTCAAGCATTCGGTATATGCTAATGCTCTTCGTTTTCCCTTTTTGCATTTCACTTTGTATTCATGGTTTTAGTGACCTCTGAATCACAAACGATGAACAAGGTCCATACTAAAACAAATTTCAAATGATAGGTCCTTGGTAAATCAAATAAACTTTGAAAAGATATACAGGTACATATATGCATACATACATGCATACATACACACATGTATAGGCTACGTGGCAAGTAAAAATTCATGCTTTTGTGGGGCTTTGAGTTTAGATTTAAAGAATTTAAGTTTGATTCGGGAGATGGTTGTGACATGATAAGTTAATAAATTTTCTACTTAACTTATATTTTGTAATACAAGAAGTTAGTGGCGCACGCAGGGGGGGGGGGGGGGGGGGGGGGGGGGGGTCGAACCTCCCCTCAATTTTGAGTGTGTGTGTATTTTTTTAATGTGCTAATGGGGTACCCCCCCCCCCAACGATACGAAATATCGATGGGCCAAACTTTCAGGACAAAAAAAAAATGCTCTTACCCCCCCCCCCCCCCCCGGCTTATTAATTTTCGGGGCGATTTTAAAACCCCCCTTCGAAAAAATCCTGCGTACGCGCCTGGAAGGAGCAATGGAGTATAAATCTAAAGAACGCAAAATCTCGAGCGAACCAAATGTAGGTTGACTTATACTGTATGGGCCAGACATGATGCATGGCTGATGACTATCACTACACTTTTAATTTGCAAGGAAATAGATCTACATTTAAGAATTCAGATAAACAGCAACTTTGTGAATAGTAAGAATGCAGCAGTCTTTAAGTTTAAGTTGGCTGAAATGAAGCAGTTATTATTTACAACATATAGACCTATATTAGATGTGTCGAAAAGGTCTCCAATGATCAGTGCGGAATATTCTTTTTATAAAAATGACTTACCATGTAAACACCGCGGTATTAATCCCTTGCTATAAAGTTACCAGCAAAAAGCGCCGCTCTGTTTGACCGTATAAACACTTGTGTCGCGCATACGGCTAGCCGTATTGCTAGGATTGTGGATGTTGGGTCACGGGTGGGTAGCGTAGATCGTATGGTTGTCTCTTTTCAGGCTCAATTTATTTGTATCGTTATCATCCGGGATGACTATTTCCTCATCAGAGTGTACGTCATCAACATCTGGAAGCTGGTAGAACCAATCATGTTAAGCTAACCACAGCCCAGAAGGCACATTGTGCATTATTTGTCTACATATTTAGAAATACCTAGCTTTGCCAATTGAAATGTAATCTACCATTATTTTTATACGGTGTGCGCAACTGTATCTTATCCACTCGTTGACGTTCGTTCTCTCTTTAACATTAAACTTACTAAGACAATGTAATTTTAACCTCTTTCAGTCGATTTGAAAGTATAAACTGTTCTATAATGACACGGAGGAGAAAGTAAACAAGAACACAAATGATGAGCGCCCGGTATAAAGACTAGATTTGGAAATTCCCAGTGACCTCTCTGTAGGGGGATTCCCCGATCACGAACAATTCCTGCGATAATTGAACACAGCCTGATATACAACACTGGCGTAAATTTGATATTGACATTTTATATTCCTCATAATTCTAGACATTATAGTGTTTTAGATTGATGATGTGAGGTTGTGGTACGTGTAGCATACATTCATCAGAGTTTCAATCAGGAGTGAACTCTTCGTTATTTGATTAAATTTATATTCTCATTTAGGCTTACCCAAGGAGCATATATTTCCCTTTCAATCTTTCTCGTAATACTCACAATATCATCACTAGCTTTGTATTTACTACATTAAGAAAATCATAGTTATATGAAATATGTTAAATCTTTTCCCGGTAATTTTTTTCTCAGTATAGGCCTAGGCCTACATAATTATGGTCAGTTTATTTATTTAACTTTGATGCACTGTGTAGACACCCCAATAACACATTTCAATCGAATGTTTTTTTTGTTTTTATAGTATCTTGCAAAGAATTTCCATGTGACTTTGAATTGAAATATTGCAGATATTAATTTATGGTACGGAAAGTTTGTAGAATATTTTGCAGAAAATTGTTCTTTTTATCGATCATGTTTAAATTTGTGTTTAAACCTTTATTTAGTTTAAGTCATGCTCAATAAATTCATTACAAATTATCCATGTAGCCATGTAGCTTTCGTGGGTTATCGATCCTGTCCAAGCTGACTTAATTTTGATCTGTTATTCTTATAGGCCTATTGTATGTTGGAAGCATGGCGAATAAAAATCAATCTATCAATCAATCAATTAACGGTTATTCATTTGATAAATGGCGTAGTCACTAAAATAATGTTTTCATTGTTGACCATTAAAGACAAAGTTGAATTATGGTCATGCGATTGCATTGTGAAAGAAAAGGTGTGGAATGGATCAGAAAAAGTTGACCATGTAGCATGTAAGTATTGCTGTGTACTGCAAGGTTCTGGAGTCATCAAAATCATAATAAATTTGGCCCAGTCTCGGTAAAGTAACAAGCACTGTACACAGAAAGATGTATATGGGACTACACAAATGGTGTCAGGCCTAGTCCTACTTACCTTGATTTCCTTATCTTCCTATGCCCATTACTCTGCCAGTATACATTTTCTACCAAAATTGTTTGGCAAATGATATTTATTTGACATCTTGAACATTCAGCGTAAGTTTCGTTTGATTCTGTGAGAATTCATTTTCGTTTTTTTACCAGAAGTCAAGTTTTTCTTTCAGTTATTCAGCGCATATATAATGTTGCATTTGACAATCTTTTTTGTTTTCAATATTTAATATGATATGCGTTTAAAAGTTTTATATTGAATTTTATTCTCTGTAAACTAAACATCATCAGCCACTTGAGCTGCTCGCACCTTTCAATCTTATCCATTTCAAATGATCCAATAATCATATCATATATTCCTACATTTTACGAGATTAATCATAGTATAACCATCCTAAGTACTTACTAGCTGTAAAGAGATCGATAATCGAGAGAAACACACTGTACAAGAAAAGGGGATTATGGATAGTTGTTGCTTGTATCTGTTCCCAAAACTAACACTTCCCACATACAAACGTTTTGCGCATAACTTAAGCAGAGCTCCCCAGTATGCAAATGGGGTTACAAATAATTTCTAGAACAACTCTCCTTCAAGCCACATAATAACAAAAAACACACGTGTGTAGTATTAACAGTAACACACTGTAAATTCCAGTATTTATCAGTAAGGCTTTAGTGAAATTTTTCACAATGGTAGGCTTGCCAAAAATGGTACAATCAGATCAAGGCTCCAATTTTACCTCAAAGCTCTTAAAATAGGCAGTTGTTGAATGAGCTATAAAGTGCATGAGTCACACTGTGAAAAATTTGGGCAATATTATTTCAACACTTTGCCGAACGTTTTGCCAATAGTCAACCCAACCATCTATTGGGCAATATTTTGCCCAGTGGTATTGGTAAACGTAAGTACCCTACTTCAAACGTGCATAATTGTTTCGTATTTTTACCAAAATTTGGGCAAATATATGACCCTTCAACTGCCCGACTACGGTAGCCCACTTGTTGGGAAAATCTTGACCAGCTGTTGGGCAAAATACGAAAATATTGCCCAATAGATGGTTGGGTTGACTATTGGCACAACTTTGGGCAAAGTGTTGAAAAATATTGCCCAAATTTTTCACAGTGCAGGGAGCTCTTAAAGAGAAGGTTGAGTTCTGGGATGAAGTGAAACATAATTTGTGAGCGTTATCATTCTTATTATACAAGTGTGGAAGAACATCAGATAAGACATGTTCCCTGAAAAACATGGCTCTTCAAATCCCTTCATATTCTAAATATGTCATGTAACATCGTAAAACTCTGGGGTAGGATTTTTACGCCACGTGTTCGATTAGTCCCATATACACCTTTCTGTGTACATTGTTTGTAACTTTACCAAGACTTGGCCAAATTTCTTATCACTTTGATGATTCCAGAACCTTGCAATACACACAAATTCTTATATGCTAGATGATCAACCTTTTCTGGTCGATTCCACACCGTTTCTTTCACAATGCAATCGCATGACCAGAACTCAACTTCTTCTTTAAACGTTTTCATCAGACGTTGAAACATATGCTATTAACATGCTGTTATGAATGCGAGAGGTCCCGGGTTCCGGAAAAGCCCCCATATTTCGACCCTATATACGTACTTACCAGCAGTTAAGAACTCAGGAATCTAAATAAACACACTGTCAAACAAAAAAGGATTATGGATAGTTGTTGTTTGTATGTGTTCCCAAAGTTCCAAAATGTATTGTCCGCCCCATACCCTGGGGAATTATCACATAACCATATTACAAAAATAGCCACAATATACAGATTATGGTATAATTATTTAGTAGCTTTGTACATTTCATTGCAAAAATATAGATTGCATTAAGATACCAGCCTCTTAATTATCAACTATAAAGGTCTTCGGTACAAAAGTGTATGACAGCAATACAGTTAAATCACATTACAAAGTGAGATATAACCTAATATAACTATCAATTTAGTAACAGAGAGATATTCAATTCAATTCAATTCTATTCAAATAAATTCTTTACTCATAATTATGTAGTAGCCTAAATGGAATATTTTTTTATTAACCATGTGTATAGTAACTTGTCTACGACCAGCGTATAGGTATATTTCAGAAAACATTCATTTGTCATGAGTTAGACAATTTTAAATTTAATTTTCAATAATGTACGTAACAAAAAAACTAAACAAAATGCATTCTAACAACATATACTACTATTGGACAACTACTACTACTACTACTACTTCTACTTCTACTACTACTACTACTACTACTACTACTTCTACTTCTACTACTACTACTTCTACTTCTACTACTACTCCTGCTACTACCACTACTTCTACTATTAATGCTGCTGTTACTACTAATGCTGCTGCTACTACTATTACTACTACTGCTACTACTACTACTACTGCTGATACTACTATTACTACCACTATGCCTACTATTTCTACTACTACTACTACTACTACTACTACTTCTACTTCTACTACCACTACTTATACCAATCCGTATTATTTAAATCTAAAAGAACGAAGGAAATCATATGTAACTTTGCCCTAATATATTTATCATCCATTGGTCGACAGTAACTGCTTCGTATAAAACATTTATTATGAGAGTATTTTTTTATCTGAGTAATTATTATCTGTGGAATTTGAAGGCATGTCCCATTCGTTATCAAGCATAAATGAATTGTATGATGCAAATGTGAACATAAATTGTCATAAAATATATTAATTAATGTTTTGTCCGAGTTAAACTCTAGTAGAGTCCTCAGCTTGATGCAGTCATCGGATAGACGCAGAGTTTAGGTGTGGTCGGTAACGTAATATAGGACAAGATTGCTTAGACTTGCCCATCTGCGCCTTCGTTATATTGGTAACGTGGTACCACACACCCCGCCCTTTTATTCCTTATTTAGGAAAAAAGAAGGAAAGAATCATGTCATATCATACAAAATATAAAGACCTTCTCTAAAGGAAACCATAAACGTATACAAAATTCAAGAATTCATAACTTTCTTTTATTTCGGATTTTCCTCAAACATTCAGTGATATGCTTTGCTTATTGTTTTGCATTTTGAAAATAATGATGTACTCAGGGTGAACATCCCGATTAATCATATTTTATAGATATAGCGACAGGAGCGTTGATACTCCGAGAGGAAAATCGTACATAATCATAAGCCTGTCTGATAATTTTTTTACTTCAATTCAATTTCATTATAACTAAATAGCATACATACATGGAGTGATACATTGGTAGAAAAATAGAATACATGTCATACATAGTATATTAAATCTTTATTTACAATATATATGATTCATTTCAAAAGAGCATCACCTCATGCAAATTTTCTTTTGCAAAAAAACAAAACCGACTTTATGCAACCACTAACCCTCGAGCATCAAATAATATCGCACAGTCATTCTATCTTAGAGTATACAAATATATACTGAGCCGAATATCACATCAAATGGCTTAAAATGAAAATTGTATATATTTCAACTGTCAGTATCCATACACTATGTGGGAGCATAATCTATGAAATGTATTCGTTATAATCGCTTTACGCTTTTAATAGACAAGCCTATTTTGTATTCATACAATAATATGTTTATGTTTATTTCACTCCGGGGTATTAGAACTCATTACAGTAAAAGAGAGGAGGGAAATGAAGATGAAAAACATTTTAATCTG
This sequence comes from Strongylocentrotus purpuratus, assembly GCF_000002235.5. NCBI lineage: Eukaryota > Metazoa > Echinodermata > Echinoidea > Camarodonta > Strongylocentrotidae > Strongylocentrotus > Strongylocentrotus purpuratus. The sequence goes on along the minus strand of NW_022145599.1, from coordinate 20,525,919 downwards.
TTATCACTATATTCTGAAATCAAATTCGGTAATAATAGTATCAAACTTGGTAAATCCATCAATTTCATGTTGATTCCTCGACAATAAACGATATCAATGTCGTATAAATATAATCCTATGAACAGATCAGCTCCACTTGCTAATTTGCTGGTCATTTGAACAGCCGAATTAAAACTTTTAACCTGTTCATTTTCAGTGTTTTGTGGCAGATTAATCAGGATCAATTATGATTATGGTTAATCATGACACACTTCGCGGAAGCAATTATATAATCATGAATGTAGCACCTCAACAATGGGATAAATAACAAAAATCAAATAATTCTGAAAATCATCGAAAATTTTATAGCAGGCATATACGAGCATGATTACGAGAAGCACGTCACAACGCGATAAAGTAAGGCATCTATTACATAAGTAAATCCATATGGTATAAAGGTTAATGCCTAAAGTTTTCGCTCAGACGACTCTCGATTTTTTTATCTTCATATTGTTCCTGCAGAGAGGGACAAATATTTACCAACTGATATTTTATCAAAGAAAGTAGTTAGCAACTCTATTGCAAAGACCTTCGCAAAATCACATTATGGCAATTTTCAGCGGGCTTTTTCTTGTGTCTATTGAAATGTGCGAACAGTAATAGTTATTACGTAATACAAACATGTTTGCTTATATGGGGATGTATATGTAAATTAGCTCTTTGCTTTGTGTTTTGTGTTATAAGCCTTTACAATCATGATTTGTGTAATTTTCTAACCAATGTGTGAACATAACAGTGGTGTATAATAACCAAAACATGATATGGGGGGGGGGGGGGGGGGACGTGTATACTAGCTTTTTAGATTTGAGGAATGGTTTCTCGAAAGTCTCTGCGATCGTATTTAGCGAAATCTCCCGACAAACGTCTCTAAACTGGTTGACTTATCGTGACAGAGTTGCACATCGGGAACGTTGAGCCGTCCTGCCACAGCTACAAAGTCTGCCAATTCATAAGTCGTCGGCTGGGATCGGTGCATTGTCTCGAGGTGGATTTTGAGGTTTTCAGGCTTGTAGTCGAAATCGTGTATAATCACAGCTATGTGATTTTTCCCTAAAGAATATAAGAACAAACTTAATACATTATTGTCTACTGATGATTAGTACTAGATTTAGATGATACTCGGTTTGAAATAAAAAGAATCGTTTAATGATGATAGAAGGGACGATTGGAAAATTCCTGGATCAAAATCACTACACATCAATCACGTCGCGTATTTAAACAATCGATATATATATTATTAATCGCATCATAAATCCCTCACTCGATTGACAAAAGAATCATTTACTGAGTCAGATGCACAATCACACAGTCTCATACAGCCAGTGGCGTACGCAGGATTTTTTCAAGGTTTGGGGGGGGGGGGGGGGGGGGAATAAGAGGACACTTTTTTTCTTTTTTTTTGGTCTCGAAATTTGAAAATTGGGGGGGGGGGGGGGGGTAAGGTCACTTTTTTTTTTTAAGGTCAGCCATTGGCATAATTATTATTAATATATATATTTTTTTAATAAAAAAAAAAAAAAAAAAAATCCACAAAAGGGGGGGGGGTATTGCTAAAAAATACACAGATAATACACACATAAAAAAACTCAAGGGGGGTTTACCCCCTAACCTCCCCCCCCCCCTGCATACGCGCCTGCATGCAGCTAATGTGGCCCTAAGTTGTATAACTTCAAAACTTCCCTCTACAATAACTCTGAATTAAGTTATCGAATCATGGACAGCGTTTAGAATCCTTTGGAAATAAGCACTATTCAAAACCAATTATTATTATTATTATTATTATTTTTATTATTATTATAATTATTATTATTATCATCATTATTGTTGTTGATGGTGGTGATGGTATAATTATCTTTCTTGTTGTTTCCGTTATTAGTGTTATTATTAACTCTGTCATTTTTGCTCAGTAAATCACGCACTCAATCACTTGCTGAAAACGGCAATCTCTACAACAATGAACCACTCAAGCAACCACTCAATCACACAACAAATCACTTAGGCCTACACAATCAGTCATAACTCATTCACACATTCAATAATTCACACAATCAATCAATTACACATTTAATCACTTACGCAGTCAATCACTTACACAATCAAGCGCTCATAAAATAAATCATACAATCAATAATTCGCAATCAATTAGGCCTTGCACTCAATCAGCCACTCACCCATTCATTTAATCAAGCGAGCATCCAATCACTCGTGCACTCAAATGACTCTATCATACAACTCACCAATCAGTCAACCAGTCAAGGCATTCAAACTAATTTATGCAATCAATCAAGTAAGATTAATCTATCAATTTGATTGCAAGATAAATCGAACTAAAGATAGCGTTACAAAATAATTATATACACTAAAGATCACAGTTTCACCTACCAAAGACTCGATTGCAGTACTTCAGGAACTCGTCATAGATTGAGTTTGGGACATCCGTGATGGAGAACCCTCTGCTCTGGACCGAATGGCAGAGAATCATGGCATCAGTTCTGTCCACCAAGGGAAAGTTGAAATCCTCCAGGCGATTGTAAGGCAACACTAGCTCCCTGATCTCATACTTTGAGAACGATTGCTTCAACAAAGTTTGCAACTTTTCCTTGAGTCCTTTGACACTGTCTAGCCCCAATGAGGTGCTGATATAGATGGCGGGCTTGCAGGATCTCGTTTCCATAAAAAAATAGTGACTTAATGATGTCATCACGGACGTGCCAAAGATATTGCTCCCATTCTTATCTTTTTTAGATTCGATTGGTTTTCGTTTGGATTCAGAAGTGTCTTTTTTGAGAAGCATTGATGGACTGTGATCAGCTGTTGTCAGAATAAAGAATATCTGTAGATATTTATGAACTTATGATATACATATATTTATTTCAAAATATATCAATTATGCAGCGACAAGAAGATTTTCTTAGAAATGGCTTATTGCCAAATACGTTATTCAGGTCGTTTTTAGGCTTGTGACATATGTGAGTGATAGTATCTGACGTAAATCAAGAGGATTCAAGATTAACAACATCACAGGTAGTTATAGATAAGTTAATGGTGATATTTGTAACTAAGAAACACACATAGGCTATTGAATAAACCTGGTTAAAGATGTAATAGGCTTGATATTAATCAAAATAAAGCAAACTATAACTTTATGACGCCTTCATTATTGCTCTCAAAAAGCTGTATGAAATAGCATAACTTTATGATAGCTCTCCATGTGAGATACCCCTTTACATGTAATAATAACAAAATCAATCACTTCGTAAAAAGAAAAAAATCAATCACTTCGTAAAAAGAAAAAATCAAGAGATGTCTTACTCACCATTTGCGGGAGACGACTTGGAAGCGTCCTCCAGGAACTTCACCAAGCTGTTCCAATCTTTCTCCTGAATCTCTGGGGTCTTATCCATCCTCCCACAGATCATGACCAGGCCCGCCTTCTCAAAGGTCGACCACTGGGTGTTCTTGAAAGTATCCATCTTCATTGCCCTCACCTCGTCTTCATCATGTGAGAAATCGTGAGCAATGACCGCGATTCTTTCTTTTCCTAGAAAGCACAAGGATATAGACGTAAAAGAACCATTGGCAAATCGTGCTCCTATAAAATCTACTCCACAAACCTTTCATCCACCACCAGTGCCAATTGGCACAGTCGCTACTTGACCGTATGCGCTAATTGGCACAAAAGAAAAGGGCCAAATTAACAGAAATGTGCTGTATGGAACACATATTTTGCAAAATCCACAATTTCCGGTCTTGATTAGCAACATGAATGCCTTTTTTCCCTTTTGACAGCGATCGAGAGTGAGTCTACACTGAATGGAAAGAAATCTTTACATTTGGTGATGATTTTTTGACATCCCTTTCCATTTCTTTCATCTGCCCAGTTTATCTGTCTCATTGTTAACAATAGTGAAGTTTCTAAGAATTGCAATTGGAGTGTGCCAGTGCTTTAGCTGAGCTTTAATTTGTACCCCAATACTTGCTTCATACTATTCATTGTGAGATAAGGATGCTATTATGTTTTAGAGTCATAATAATATTACGTTCAGAGCAGGCATTCATAACGAGACCACAGAATGCTAAAGATCAACATTTGAAATTCGATTTTTTTTTTAAAAAGAACCAGTGTCAACTTTATACAGTGTAGGTCTTTAGGCAGTGTAAAGTTCTTGAACGATCAAAATGGAAAGAAAGTGAACCTTTCTTGTTAAAAAAAACCACATGCTCTGCACACATATATGGGTATATGGGTCTACAAACACATGCGGCTTCAAATTTCGGTCCAAACTGTCTTTTCGCATCTGAGATCATTTTGACAAGCAATTCTATTCAGGGGACATTTTAAGTGTGATTTTCTTCCAAACTGACTAACAAACAAAGTATAAGAAAGTTCACGAAATATTTTGTCATCTTTACTATAAATTACTCGACTTTTTCTATCATTCACTCACCAAGCTCCTTGTTACAATAATTGAGGAACTCATCGTAGAGGGAGTCTGTTACGTTTGTGATGGCGAACGGCCTGTTCTCGACAGAGTGACAGAGAACCATGATATCAACATCCTCAGTGAAGGTGTAGTAATGTAACCGACTGTAAGGGAGCTGGAGGACCTTCACGGCTTCTATTAGATCAGGGCGAGCCCTCTGCAAGGTAATCAGCTTTTTCTTCAAACCCTCTATGCTGGAAAGCTGACAGGATGTCATTAGGGTTATTGTGACCTCCCGCTTCCCTAACTTGCCTATATTTCAATTTAAACAAGAAAAAAGAAAAGAAAATGTGAATAACATGACTTCATATCACCGATCTAGACTGACTGTCTTACAACATTATTTGCCTTCTGAGTTATAGAATTATACAGTTCTAAGAAAAGTATGGGAAGATAGTCATGGTTGTACAGATCGGACAATCCCTTATCGAAATTTAATTCTATGACTACTTGTCTTTTATTCTAGGTATTTCATAACCGAATTTTAACTGCGCTAAAATTAAATCAAAACAAAAAATTATTGGGACTTCTTATATTACGTCCATATTTTTATAACAAACCAAAACAACACCTACAGCAAAGAATTGAACCACTAGAGAAAAAGAGAAAATAATGGAGGAGAGAGTGAAGTTGAAGGTTTGAAGTATAAAATAAGGGAAGTGTGAAAAAGATATACAACATACCCACAATTATAAAGCATACTTATGTAATGTAAAATGAATATTTTACAGACGTCTAAGCTCGTATAGATTTCATCAATATTATGAGCCTGATAACGAAAGGCATGACTGATAACTTTACTGTATATATATATATATATATATATATATATACTTCAGTGTGATGGGTAGTTACTGTAATGGGTGAATATTCCGGTAGTCTTCTCGGTAGTCTTGGAAAAATATTCTCATGCTTTACTAGCTATTTGTTAAGTGTATATCACAGTATTTGCCAAATCTCCATAATTTAAATGCACTAAAGAAAAATCTTTTACAATGTGTCATTAATAGTATATTTAATATTGTGATCACAGAAAATGCGGCACAATGATACACGGGTGCAAAGACTTGCAAGAAATACATTTTACGTACACACATGAAAAACTGGTGCTCCTGATTTTTGTGCTGATATTTTTTTTAAATAATTTTTATTTTGACCATTTTGTTTGCAAATTTGTCGTTATTATTTACCCTGCCCTTTTCACGAAATCTGCATATAGCTGCAAAAACTAACATACGGCATATGAAGCAATTATCCTCTGTATGTATACTTTCTTTCACAAATTATAATTTACAAAGAAGTGAGAAAAACTTTTAGTTTAATTTAAATTTTTTTTATTTTATTTTTATTTTATTTATTTATTATTATTATTATTATTATTATTATTATTATTATTTTTTTTTTTTTGGGGGGGGGGGGAGGGGCAACTGCCCCCGCGCCTCCCCCCAACAGTCCGTCAGTGCGAGGGGCGAGGAAGCATAGTGAACGAGAGGGGCGAAGGTGACGGCAGTGACTATCCCCTCACAGGTTTTTTGAAGCTTGTTGTATTAAAAAGATACATTCCTTAGCAAACTATAGTATGAAACCTAGCAACATACCTTTTTTCACTCTTCGCTTTTATTTTGCCGGTAATTAGTGTGCAGACCGAAAGGTTGTAAATATCAGATTAAGATTAAAATATCATTTAAGTAAGAAGGGAGCTTGGGAATGAATGGGATTTTCATTTCCCATTCTAGGCATCTGTCATATTAAGGATATATTGACTGCTTTGAGAGGCATAGTGGTTTCTATAGGGTCAAGGGAAACTCACAACCTGCTATGACCCCAAGGCGCTTGCACCGCGGGGTCATAGCAGGTTGTGAGTTTCCCGAGACCCTATAGAAACAACTATGCCTCGAATATTAAAAGCAGTCAATATATATTTTATATACCGAAAAAAAGGAAAATGTTGACTCACCCATTTAGGTTTCCATCTCTTTGAAGTCATGAATATTAACACCAACAATAACTTGTGTACAGTATGAAACAAAAACCCCAGTATTTTGCGATCGAGACTAGTACACAAAATGGCGATCGGTCGTCTGCGCTGCGTGGATTGGTAGATTCGTCTCCTGAATGCAGCGACCAAAATCGAATTGCACTCAAACACCGTTAACGGTATTGCGCATCGGTCATCGCACAAAAGAAACTTATACGGTAACACGTAAACCAAAATGGGGATCGCAGCAAAATGACGTCACGTTTCACAGCCATGGAAAAAGTGCTATGAAAAATGGATATAAACCGGTAGAGCCGGGAAAAATGACTATGAATTTCAATTAGCGGGCATGGTTAAGAACATGACTGCATTTTCAACCAATCAGAAGACAGGATTAGTAAAGAATCTTAAAATGAGGTATATAAACGTGTATATTGATATCGCTAATGGAGTTGACTATTATAGTATTGGATTGTATAGACTATGTAGACTGAAAGCTAAGAAATGTGATTCAGCTCCCACAAGGTATGATGTGGAAAATATCCCTTCTCAATTCTCAGTGGAAGTGAAGAACAAATTTGAGCTGCTGTTGAGAAACGATGAAACAGAGGAAGCGGAAACAACTATAGATCTCAAATCAGACTTTCGACTTTGCTGATGACAGGAAGAGGGAAAAAGCAAAACGCAATAGAGGAAAATGGACGAGACTCAATAAGGCAGTTGCAAGTAGTGTGAAGGAGGACAAAAGGAAATGCATCGAGGGGAAGTGTGAAGACCTAGAGCGTCACAAGAACAACTCTAAGGCAGCATTTGCAATTGTGAAAGAAATCACAAAGAAAAGAATCCCAAGACTGGATGTAATTAATGATGAAAATGGCAAAACACTGACGGAGAATGAAGACATCGAGGAAAGATGGGTGCAGTATAGTACCAAGCTGTTTGCTGCACAGGAACAAGTTGACACTCAGTGGGAGGAACGTGATCAAATGGAGGCCCCTCCATTAAGATCAGAAGTGGATCTTGCACTAAAACAACTGAAGGATGGCAAGTCCTCTGGTTTTGACAACTTGACTGCCGAGATGTGGAAGGCTACAGGTGAAGAAGGTGCTGACCTGATGTGGCGTCTCTGTTGCAATATCTGGAATAGTAGGGAGTGGCCCAAGGACTGGTGTAGAGCTGTTTTTATACCATTGTCAAAGAAGGGAGATCTGAAACAATGTGCAAATCACCGAACGATCAGCTTGATTTGTCATGCAAGCAAAATAAGGTGATTAACAGAAGAATGAAAATCAAACTGCAAGCCGAGATCTCAGATGAGCAAGCAGGGTTCCGTGAAGGTAGATGGACAAGAGAACAGATTGTCAACATTCGAAACATATTAGAGAAAGGCAGAGAACACAAACATCCCCTCTATTTATGCTCGATAGATTATAGCAAATCACTTGACTGTGTGAGCCACTCTCAATTGTGGAATACAATGGCAAAGATGGGGTTCCCAAGTCACATCATCGAACTGATCAAAAACCTCTATTATGACCAAGAAGCAACAGTGAGAACCAGCAACGGCAATACTGAGTTGTTTGGAATTGGCAGGGGAGTACGTCATGACTGTATACTGTCTCCTAATCTTTTTAATATTTACTCTGAAGACATTGTGAGAAATGCTCTGGAAGGATTCAAGGGGGAGTTAAGTTTGGAGGTAAAAAGATCACGAACCTAATGTATGCTGATTACACCAGTCTCGTTTGCAGCAGCAGAGAGGAGCTGATTGATTTATTGAATCAAACAGGCAAGTGAAGAGAAAGACCTTCTTCTAAACACCAAAAGACAAAAATAATGGTTGTCGATAGAGCTTATGATAACACTGACTTCACCGTAGCTGGAAATAAGATTGACGTAGTAAATCGGTTTGAGTACTTGGGTTCAATTATCACTAACAAAGGAGAGAGCACCACAGAGATAGGAAGAAGGATGGCAATGGCAAGATCAACAGTACAGAATATGTCCCACATCTGGTAGAGCCGAGGCCTATCTCTCAGTCTGAAGGTTCGTCTGCTTCAAGCAACTTCTTTCTCTATTGCTACTTACGGAAGTGAGTCCTGGGCCATGACAAAGAATGACAGGAAGAGAGTTGATGCCTTTGAAATGTGGTGCTACAGGAGACTGTTGCAGGTGTCATGGAAAAATAAAAAGACAAATGTATGGGTCCTGGAAAAGATTGGAACAGACTTGACCATCAGAAGGGGAATCATGGAAAGAAAACTTGTCTATTTTGGGCACATTGTTATAAGAGATCTGAAGGTATTGAGAAGCAAATACTGCAAGGAAGAGTCGAAGGAAAACGGGGTAGAGGTCGTCCACCAATATCTTGGACTGATGATATTAAGAAAGTGTCTGGACAAGGAATGAAAGGTGCATCACAAATGGCAGGTGAAAGAGTTGCACGGCGTGCTCTCGTGAAGGCCACAGCAGCGCTTTACAGCGCCGCCTGAAGTTGATGATGATGATGCTGTGACTTCTTACCGAAAAGAGCAAGCGGAATAATCATTTTTGTAGCACTGATCTATTTCTATAACTCTTAATCTTGAAAACATACAGTGTAAACTGTGCTTACGTGTTACCAACGGAATACAGATTTTCTACAATATTTCCTTGTACATTTTGAAAGATAATATGTGAGGGAGGTAAGCGATCGAGCGAGAAGATTTTTGCATTTTATTAGTCTAAACACTCTTAAGCCCTCCAGAGCCTAAAAGTGTGTAGCAGTCTTAAGTCAGTATTTGCTATACATTTTCGTGTGCCCTTTTTCAAAATTTTCCAGGGGAGGGGGACGCTCCCCTAACAGATTTAGGGGAGGGGGGTGTCCCCCCCAGCGATCGCCGCCCCTGATTGTTGCATATGGTTTTATATACACATCAAAAAATAAAAATACAACTTTGCTACAGTAGCAGCAGCCTCTGTCAAATACGCATTAGTGGATGCGAATCTGCACCCCAATTGCACCCTTATTTCTTAGTGTTTTTTTCTTTTTACCTTGGGTAGGATCTACTGCACCGGATGGTTTCTGACTTGTGCTAAAGGCTGGATCCTCATCGGTCAAGATCGGCAATTGGTCAGATTGGTCGAAAATTGCCGCCTGGGGCAGCAGTGTCTTTGTCAGTATGGTATGTCCGAAGTTGCTGACCTGGGGGCCACTGTCCTTGGGATCAGTGTTGTGTGGTGGGTCTCCAGTGCTTCCCCGAATCTTCGTGTATGCCAGTGTTTGATAGAGGTGTGCAGTTTGCTCTCATCCCAAAGAATCATTGGCCCATGGGTGTAGGCATGGTAGATGATTGTTGACCTTTCCCTCACGTCACTTTTGCCATCGGCCTAATAGCGTTCCTTAAGCCTGGTGATACAGGAACGACCTGTCTCGCCAGAGTAGACATTGCCGTATGTGCAAGGAATTTGGTGGACACGGCGATATTAGTTGGTAGGGTGCTGGCTGTTGAGGTGTTGAAGAATCTTGGGTCTTAGGATTGCTGACTGTAAGGCTGCCTGCTCAAAATGTTCCATGAACAGATTTGCTACTACGGGTGACAAGGGAGAACCCATAGTAGCCCTTTTCGTCTGCTTATATAATGAATCTTTCCACTTAAAGGAAGTGGAGTTGAGGCACGATAACAGCAGGTCGATTGTCTGTTATGGTAACTTTTCTTCTCTACCATGGAGTGTGGTGTCTGCTAGTAGACACTGGCTGATGATTTCACAACTTTCCTGGACTGGCATACTTGTGAACAAGGATTCCACATCAACATTGATGAGGATGTAAGTGCTAGCTAGAATAGTCATGCTTCTGATTTGGTCAAAAACGCTTGTAGGTTTTACAACACTGTATTCAGAGTTGCCAAAAAGAGGTTTGAGAATCAAAGCCAGGTGCTTGGATAAGCCGTATAGGTGGGAGAACCCTTAGTGGAAAATATTGGCTGTTAAGGTATCTCAGGTTTGTGTTTCTTCGGTTGTCTGAAGAGAAATGACCATGCAATTCAGCTTCGGCTGCAAGAAAGTCATGTTGAATGAACCCTTATTGAATTGAATTGAATTGAATGGGCTTCGTATTCGTTGATACAAGGTTTGGGAAAAAAAACTCTCTTCTGTTTGTAGGGAGAGGAGCATGTCATAACCCTGCATTCCAAGGTTGCCGTTGGGTCCCGAGGAATTTTCGTGTAGGTCTCAGAGGCCAGAAGTGTTCCGATCTTGGGCTTGTACTTAAGGCTATACCTACCTTTATAATCATATATTTCCTGCTGGATTTGAAATTGTTATTGTTGTTTTCGATAGCTATCCGTTTAATTGCACTTCAATAGCTGCTTTTGAAGTGCTATTAAACGGATAACTGGAGACTGTGGATCGGGAGCTAACGGATGGGGGGGGGGGGGGGGGTGAAGCTGACGGGAAATATTATGAGACATTTTAATTTATGAGGCATGTTAAAGGTAATACAAAGTTTTGGTACATTTTTGAAAATTCGGTGGATAGCCATTCTTTACAATTTGGATATATTTGGATGCCCCTGTGGATGTATTATAAGCACTAGTAAATTCAGCCCCTAAAACACTTCTACTTTCGAGAAAAATTGAATATAAAAATTTACCGTGAGCAGAGTGTCGAGACATCTCGCTCTCTCTTTGTGGTAACAGTTTTCGGACATATTTTTTTCTCTTTCTCCCTGTAGGGAGTGATATACTGGTGAACTGCTGCTCTGTTGCCTCAAAGTATTCGTCATCGCTGTCCACTGACAAATGTTCTAGGGCATCACACCATTCGTCTTCATCCTCGCCTAATTTGCGTCGTCTTCTAAACGGTTTCCCGAGCCTCTCTTTAAAAAAGCTTTTAACATCTTGAATAGACATCGATGAACCACGTAGCAGAGACGTAGGCGATGGGAATGCTCATTGCTTGTCTGGATGAAGATAATAATTGATAGAGTATTATTATTTTAGACAATGACTGAAGAGACGGACTGGATCAAGCAAAATGAAAAAGCACACAACAGAGGCAATGTAGGCGATGGGAATGCGATGGGAATGCTCATTGCTTGGCTGGATAAAGATAATAATCTGGATAAAGATAATAATTGATAGAGTAGGAAACAGAGGAGGAAACTTGTGGATCGATGTCCTCCCAAGGGCCGAACAATATAAGGTCTACTAATCCGCGTTATTTAAATCTAAAATAATGAATAATATCTAATTAAACTCCAATATATTTATTATCCCTTGGTCGAGAATAATTTTTTTTGGTATTATATTCCACATACAAGAATCTTGCGCTACGATTGGTCAAAAGTAAATAACGTGATTAAAGAAAGTACGCCCATCATCAGATGGGAGAAGAAAAGTTCGTTGCCCTGTACTGTCTACACAGTGCAACGCACTTTCACTAAAGATTGTGGTACTATCTACACAGTGCAACGCACTTTCACTGAAGTTCAACGCAGCAGGCAATTGTATACAGTATAGTCTACGTTTCACAAAGTTTCAATTGGAGTTTTCTGACTTGGACAAGTTGGACTCGGAGTTGGAGTCCACTTTCACTTTAGACCTGCTGTGCTAAGTGCTAACCTATGGAATTTTTTTTCATGGAGTTAGCCTATTTTGTATTTGGAATAACATTGTTGGTAAGTAGATAATCCCCCATCATGCTAATTGCTATCTTAAAATTAAGATTAAAATTAGATCCAGTAGAAGTCTAACAGGCCTAGGGTCTAACTAAAAGAACTAGGCCTAAACCGTTATACTGTCTTTCTCGTAGACCCTACCAGTGAAATGTTTCCGATGTGGAATAAAAAGCAAATAATCACCTTTGGGTTTCAGGCGATGACAAACTATCACTTCCTCGACGATCTGAATGTATACGCTATCTTTCCTCACCTTCCATTCGGAAAGATAGCTACATCCAGATCTCCTTGGAAGTGATAGTTTGTCCCATCACCTTCACCAACGGTAACTATTTGATTATTAAACATTCATGATGCCATTGCTTTTTGTCTAAATAATTATTAGTGGAAGATATGTCCCATTCGTCACCAGGATAAATGAATTGTATCATGGAATTGCAAACATAAATTGTCATAAATTATAATATATATCTCTTTAGAAATCTAGCCATTTCATTGGTCGAAGTTGGAGTCGTGACTTTAGACATTCCCGTAAAGAAATGAACCATGCCAGTAACAGTCAATAGTGAGATTCCCGCGAGATTCCGGGTACCGGGAAAATAGTAAAATTTTGATAAGATCCCCATTGGTTTACGTGTTAACATTTTCTTTGTGCGATTCCAAAATGAATGTAACATTCAGTCATCTTTCCATCGAAGATAATCAGACAGTGTCTCAGATTTTCCGTGATGTTTTAACCAATCTTGGAAAGTTACGTCTACATAGCTACATAGCTTGTCATTATAACCTCAATAAAGTTTGATTTATCCTCAGTTTGGAGGTCATGATCATTGTAGCCTCTGTTTGCTAGGCTAAGGAGTGATGTAGTGACATTTGACCTCTGTTTTGTTTTACTGCCAGCCTCATCAAGGGTTATCTTTGGGTAACCAATTCCCCGGATTTGCACATGGCCACTTTCAACTGTACCACCCATTAACTTTCGTGTTAGTGCGTACCATGTGCAGCTCACCGTGGTAACATGTATGCAGCCATGCGCTGTACTGGCACTGATTTTTTGTTTACATAATTGACTCCTGTGCTGTGTTGTGATGTTTTGATGCTGTATATTCACTAGCCTAACCACAGATTATTTCCGTCATCTTGATCACCTTATTCTTGGAATTGGGAAAGCGTTACCATGCCTCCTGCTAAAAATACCCCTGCAGAGATTGCTCGCCATGTTATAAGCGAGCTTGGAAACAGTGATTTGTTGGCAAATATCATGGAAAAGGCAGTGATAAAAGCAGTCACAGAAGCGGTCGCTGTCCTAGTCACCCGTCTCGAGGAGCAGGAGGGGAGAGTTCTGGAGCTAGAGGGGCAGGTTCGGGCTCATGCGGAGGAAATCAAACGCCTCACGAAATCTGAGGAAAGCTGTAGGGATGCTGTTTCCCGTCTCGAGCGGAAGGCTGATATCCAGGAGCAGCACTCCCGGCGGAACAACCTCCGTATCCATGGCATTAAGGAGCGCCCACAGGAGTCTACGGATGATGCCATCTGTCGGTTGGCCGATCAGCTGGGTTTCACGATTACTCCAGCTGACATTGACCGCTCCTACCACACATCACCTGGAGGCGGCAACGGTGCAGCAGTAGACCGGTCAAAGGATCGGCCCATAGTTGTACAGTTCGGCGCCTACCGCACAAAAGTCAAGTTTTCTCAAGCCCGTTCCAAGCTCAAGGGGACGGGTATATATATAAATGAGGATCTGATTGCAACAAATCAGAAACTTTTTCACAAGGTGCGTCACTCGGAGAAAGTCTTGAGGGCGTGGAGCATCGATGGCCGCATATTTGCTGGCATCAAGGACTCACATGGTGGTTTCATCAAGAAACTAGTTACATGTGAGGCAGATATTGCCAAACTGTGATCGATAAATCTTATTCTACACTTGTGTTTCCTTATATTGCTCTGTCTTTTACGCACTTCTCTTTTCTCTCCATCTGATCCAACATTGTTCCATACCGCATTTCTCATGGCAAATTATGGCTGGCAGTAAACATCTTCCAGTGTTCTACTGCTTGTTTTCATTTATGTTTATCTTTTCCACTCTCTATCCCTCTTCCGCTGTTTTTCTTTCTCTTGCCAATTTTTCTCTCACCTTTTCCATGTTTTATCCTGTTCTTCCTATGCCTATAATGCATATTTTTGAGTATACTCAACCGTTTTTGTTGTACATATTTATGTCTTTTTCTTTTGCACGTAGTAGGCTGCCTTTCTATGTAAATCACTGTCAATTATATTGCACTCTATTCATGTATGAATCTTTAAATGATGATCACAAATGATGATGATATACGCAACTATTTTGAATCTAGCGCAGACTCGTTAGAGTATGATCTTGGTGAAGGCGATGACGCTGTCATGAGTCACTGTAGTTATTGTACAGAAAGCCAATTCTCTCAAAAGATAGGTAATTCTGGTGATAACGAGCTTTCTTTTCTTCATTTTAATGTTCGTAGTATGCAAGCAAACTTTGGTAAAGTAAATGTATTTTTGCGGAACATGTGCTACAGTTCTATGGTTATAGGAATCTCTGAAACTTGGTTATCTAGTGAAATTGAAGGAAATGTGTTTTCTCTTCCAGGAAGTAATATAATTATGAATAATCGACAAGATAGGAGGGGAGGAGGTGTCGCATTGTATGTCCCCACGCAGTTGAATTACCGAGTTTTAAATGAAGTAAATGTAATGAATGATTTAATGGAAAGTGTCTTTGTAGAATTGTTTTTTCCGGGCAGACGAAATGTTATAATTGGGGTCGTTTATAGACCACCACAAGGTAATGTGAATTTGTTTATAAATGAAATGCAGACTGTGTTATCAAATTCAATATTTTTACATAAAACAGTCTTTGTCATGGGTGATTATAATGTTAATCTTCTTCAGCACGATGTGAATGCACACATTTGCGACTTTTTAAACATGTTTATATCTTTCTCTTTATTGCCCTTAATTACTAAACCTACCAGAGTTACAGACACTTCTTCTACTCTCATTGATAACATTTTTAGTAATGTACGACCTTTACCAGATGCGGGTATTATAATTTCAGATTTGTCTGACCACTTTCCAGTATATGCGAGGATGTCTTTTGGTAGGAATATCCGTAATATTTCTAGTAATAAATATGTTCGAAAAAGTAATCCTACCAGTATTGCTAGATTTAGAGATGATTTATTAGCAAGTGATTGGAGAGAAGTATTACGTGATTGTGATGTTGATAGCTCATATGATAAATTCTTAAATACATTCTTTTTGCTGTATGATAAAAATTTACCTTTACGTAAATGTAATAGTAGAAATCGTAGAACAACCCCTCGATTGCCATGGATTACTAATTCTATATTGAGGTCAATAAACAGGAAAAATAAGTTGTACTATAAGTATAAGATTAGTAAATCTCAGTCTTCTCATAGGAAATATACTATTTATCGGAATACTCTTACTTCAATCCTACGTGCTGCTAAGAAGCAGTATTACTATGCTCAATTTCAGGCGACTCAGAATGATATAAAAGGGACATGGAAAGTGATTAGGAATGTTTTTAAGCCAAAGCAGAAAGCGTCTGATGTAAGTAAATTAAACATTGATGGGAATGTAGTTGATGATCCAGAAGTTATTGTAGATAAATTCAATGAATATTTTTGTAATATTGGCCAGAATTTGTCGCGTGTCATTCCAGAGTCTCAAAAAACATTTCAATCTTTTAAAAAAAAACCTAATCATAATAGTTTATTTTTATTGCCAACGACTGTAGAAGAATTATTTGATATTGTACATTCTTTAAAGAATAAGAAAAGTCCAGGTTGTGACTATATAACAAATGAGTTGATAAAAAATGTAATTATTGGTATTGTAGAACCCCTCGTACATATTTTTAATCTATCAATGACCACTGGTGTTGTACCCATGAAAATGAAGATTGCAAAGGTTGTACCCACCTTTAAAAAGGGTGATGCCCTTATCTTGAATAATTATCGTCCTATTTCTTTGTTGAATTCCTTTTCTAAAATTCTTGAGAAGCTAATGCATACTCGGACGATAAAATTTTTGATGAATGCTAACATTTTGTCAAATTTTCAGTTTGGTTTCCGTGAAAAACACACTACAACTCATGCTATTCTACATTTGGTGGATAAGATATCCAGTGCCTTAGAAGCACGCATGCATACAGTTGGTGTCTTCTTAGACTACTCTAAAGCGTTTGATACTGTAAATCATTATATTTTAATAGATAAACTGTGTCATTATGGTGTAAGGGGAATAGCATTAGATTGGTTTAGAAGCTACTTGACTAATAGGAAACAGTTTGTTTCTTTAAATGGAATTGATTCAGATATGCGGGACGTCACTTGTGGGGTCCCACAGGGATCCCTTCTAGGCCCGCTTTTGTTTATTGTGTATATTAACGATTTTCAACTTTCCGCAAAGATGTTATCATTCATTTTATTTGCAAATGACTCAAGTGTATTTTTCTCTCACAGAAATCCACAAACTCTTTTGCAGACTGTAAACTCCGAGTTGACTAATGCGACTTTGTGGATTCAAGCAAACAAGTTGTCTTTAAATCTTAAAAAAACTAATTATATGCTCTTTAGTAATTCCCTGAGTATATTGCCTGGCAATGTAATGTTTAATGGTGTTGAGATTGAAAGGGTATCTACATTTAAATTTCTTGGCTTGCATATAGATGAACATTTAAATTGGAAGTACCATATTAGTAAACTTTGTAAATTATTGTCAAGAAATACTGGTGTAATTTATAAATTGAAATCTGTGTTCCCACAGAATATTTTACATATGTTGTACGCAACTTTGATTTTGCCATATTTGCACTATGGTGTGCTAGCTTGGGGCAACTCATTCAAATCTCAAATGGATAAATTACTACTGGTACAGAAAAGAGTAATACGAATTGTTTGTAATACTCACTATCTTGCGCATACAGATGTTCTTTTTTTTAATAGTGGTGTTTTGAAAGTTGAAGATATTTATCATGTACAACTAGGAGCTCTAATGTATGAATTGAATGCAGGTCTACTGCCAGTAGCCTTGGCTGGAATATTTAAGAAAAATAACCAAGTTCATAGTTATTCCACACGACAGGCGCAAGCATATCACTTACCTCTTGTTAGAACGCAATTTGCCCTTACTACTTTGGGGTCCACTGGACCTAGGTTTTGGAATTCCCTTGAACCAAGAATAGCGCAATCGGTCAGTATTTAAGCGCAAACTGAAGTTACTGTATTTGAGTCGATATCGTCTAGATTTATAGTTGTGATCAATATTTAAGAAAAATATTTGCTATATAGGTCAGCATTATTCTACTCCCGTTTCTCACATCTATTCATCTGTCTGTCTTGTTTAGTTTTTGTCTGTGTTTTAGTCCTGTTGCTCGTAGTATATTCCTGTTCCTGTTGTTTATAGCCATTATTTAGTAGTCAGTAGATTTTATTGTTCTTATTTATGTTTAATATTTTTTCAGTTGTTTAGTTAGTTTAGTTTTGTAAGCATTTAAATGTACGCAATTTTTTTGTTGTTGTTGTTGACGAGTTTGTTCTTTTAGGACATACTCTTAAACTACTCATGAGGGACCTTAAATCCACAAGCCTTGCTTTCAACCAAGGTCACCTCATCTTTCTATTGTAACGCCATATTCTGTTCACTCCTTTATATTCATGTCATATTTATAATGTGTGTTACGAAAGAAAGATAAATAAACTTGAAACTTGAAACTTGAAACTTGAATCTTTAGTCAAGAAAAGGATAAAGTAAGACATACCGACTGCTTTAATATTCGAGGCCTGGCTGTTGGTACTCGGGGACGCAGGCGCGCCGAGGGGTCATGGCAGGATGTGTACGTCCCCTTAAGCCTACAAAACAACCAAGCCTCTCACAGCAGTCGATATATCTATATTATTTAACGTTTTGTCTGAGTTAAACTGTAGTAGAGAGCTATCAGCTTGATGCAGTCATCAGAATTTATATTGGTCACGTGGTTCCACACATCCCCGCCCCTCTATTCCTTATGTGTAACAACAAATAATATCATACTAAACTATAGAGCTGCTCTAAAGGAAACCATAAACATAGTATATAAAAAATTCTCAACTTTCTTTTACTTCATCGGCTTTTCCTCAAACATTCACTAATAATTATATGCTTTGCTCCTCGTTTGCTTTGTTTGCATTTCACTTTGTATTCAGGGTGAACTTCAAGACTATCCCGAAATATAATCATATTTTATAATTGATAATCACATTCTATATATATAGCGACAGGAACAAACGTTAACAAAATGTCTCCGTCGGGAATTGGTTTCTGGTTTAGAACGCCAATGTCTTTACCGTTAGAAAACGGAGACGGGCCAGTGACTTAATTCGTCGAAAAAAGATTCAATTCACCGATAGATTGACAAATCTTAAACCTTCATCAATCAATTTCGTTGTACTGTGAGCATTTGAATTTGCAAGGTTTTGTCGACACTACCTTTGTGAATTCGGGCGTCAGCGTTTGTGATTCAGTGGTCACTGAGGCGAATTTCAAATGATAGGTCCTTGGTTTATGATAAGTACCTTCAAAAGATAAACAGGTACATACATACATACTTACATACATATACACATATATATCCAGATCTATACGTGGCAAGTTCATGCTTTTGTGCGGCTTTGAAAATTGCAATTCCCATTTAAAGAAATTAGACTTAAGTTGATTCGGGGCATTGTTTGTCACATGATAAGCTAATGACAAGTAAATATCTGAAGAACGCAAAATCTTGAGGGAACTAAATGTAGGTGATATTGGATGGGGAAAAAATAAGGCATGGTTGATAATTAGCACTAATAATTTGCCAGGATATAGATCTACATTTAAGATTTCAGATAGAGGAGATCTACTTTGTATGCCCGTTGAATGCAACAGCATTATAAGTTTTGCTGAAATGAAGCAGTTATAATATGTACAGCATATAGACCTTTATTAGATGTGTCAAAATGAATGAAGATATGGGGAAGTGTCTATTGCCAAAATTGTCACCTGTATGTCTCCATTAATAAGTGCAGAATATTTAAAACAAAATTAATTACCATGTAAACACCGCGGTAATATTCCCTTGCTGTAACCAGTAAGCTGCACTGTTTAACCATATAAACGCGGGTGTCGCGCATATATCTAGCCAAGATTGCGAACGTAGGGTCATGGGTAGCGTAGATAGTGCAGTTGTCTCTTTTCAGGCTCAATTTATTTGTATCGTTATTATCCGGGGCTACTTTTTCCTCATCAGAGTGTACAAAATCTGGAAGCTGGTCGAACTAATGATTGAAAGCTAACAACAGCCCAGAAGGCACACTGTGCATTATGAGTCTACATATTTAGAAGTACCTACCTTTGCCAATTCAAATGTAATAAGTCGTAGATCATACGGTGTGCGCTAATACATGGTTTAATACTGTATATTATCCACTCGTTGGCGTTCGTTCTCTCTTCAACACGTAGCAGTCCACTATGTTGACGAGCAAATCGAAAAGTCCCTATTAAAAGTACCAAGACAATGTAATTTTAACCACTTTAAGTCGATTGGAAAATCGTACCTGTTTTAAATGAGACGGAGGAGAAATTTAACAAGACACAAATGATGAGCGTTCGGTATGAAGACTAAACTTGGAAATTCACAGTGACCTCTTTGTAAGGGGAATCCCGATCTCGAACAATCCCTGCGATAATTATTGAACATAGCCTGATATAATAACTCTCGTCAATTTTAAATTGACATTTTGTTAGCCTCATAATTCGAGACATTACAGTATTTAAGTGTGGTGACGTGCGCTTATGGTATGTGTAGCAAACATTCACCAGAGTTTCAATCAGGAGAGATTGCCACCCAGGCGCGTACGCAGGGGGGGGGTGTCTGGGGGGTTAAACCCCCCCCTTTGGTATTTTTATGTATGTAAACCCCCCCAAAAAATCCCTAAAACCCCCCCCCCCCCCCACCTTTTGATTTTTTTTTTTTTTTTTTTTTTAATTAAAAAAAAAAAAAAAAAAAAAAAAAAAAAATTCCCCCATGGCTGACCTAAGAAAGGTGACCTAACCCCCCCCAACGGAGCAAAATGTCAAATGTTCAAATTTCGAGACCAAAAAAAAAAAAAAAAGTGTCCTGTTACCCCCCCCCCCCCCCCCCCCCCCCCCCCCCCCCCCCCCCCCCCCTGAGCGACTTTTTGGCCGGCGCGATTTTCAAATTTTCCTGAGTCGTTGCGAAATTTTGGACCCGATTTTAAAACCCCCCCCCCCCCTTGAAAAAATCCTGCGTACGCCACTGTTGCCACCCCTTCCCATCTGACCCGCATCCATTCTCCATGGCAATGCAGAATCCGCATCAGCAAACTGCGTCATATGTGTCTGAAGGACCACAACTGCAACTGCAACTGCCAGCATATATGCTTCTCTGACTCTAACAGTTATCAAGATGAACCTTTTTGCAACTCTTATGATTTTGAACTGAATCATAATCTTTTTATCTCCGAAAATCATGATGAAGAAGACACTTTTTGTTGTCCTTATAACAATGATGAGGATGAAGTTTCTTCTATTCCCAACGAGACCAATGTAATCATCACTTCTCATATTAGTAATGATGAGATTAGTACCACTAACCAGGGTGATTCGAGAAAGAGTGGTTATTTTTGTGGTAAAACTCATAGTAGAATAAAGAGAAATTGTGGATTGCGATTTGCTCATCTAAATATACGATCACTTTGCTCTAATTTTGATGATTTACAGGTTATTATATCTGAAAATAATTTTGATGTTATTGCATTGAATGAAACTCGTTTATGTGAATTTATATCAGATGATAATATACGCATTGATTACTATGCCGTGTACAGAAAGGACCGTAATAGACAAGGTGGGGAGTGCTTTTATATATCAATGATAACCGACTTAACCATAAAATCAGGTCTGATCTCATGACCGAGGATATTGAAATGGTATCAGTCGAAATAAGTCTTCCTAAATGTTCACCCATAATATTAATTGCCTGGTATAGACCGCCGGGATCTCTTATTAATTTGTTTGACAAGTTCGAATCTATATTAACGAAATTGGACAATGAGAACAAAGATATTATTGTTCTAGGAGATTTGAACTGTGACCTGCTTGCATGCCCAGCAAGTTGCTATACGATGCGATTAACTGAGATTTGTGATACATTTTCATTAGTTCAAGTAATTAATAAACCAACTAGGATTGTACAGAATTCAAAGTCACTTATTGACTTAATCTATGTTTCAAATTTTTCAAAGGTAGCCGAAAGCGGAGTTATCCATACCGGAATAAGTGATCATTCCTTGGTATATATATCATATGGGGGAAAAATCAAAGCGAAAAACACAACATGTATATAGCACCTATAGAAGCTACAAACAATTCGATAATGATTCATTTTGTGCTGAATTCAGGAATGAAAACTGGAATATCGTTCTTAATGCATGTGATCCTAATGAATCTTTAAATGAGTTTAACCGTTTGGTATTGAGGATCTGTGATAAACACGCACCTGTCCGAAAAAGAAGAGTAAAACTTGATAGACCTCCATGGATCAATGCAGACATATTGAACATGATGCGTAAAAGAGACGCAATGAAACAGAAAGCTATTGACAGAACTCTGAAAGAAAACGAAGAGAAAGAAAGTGCTGAAAATGAAAACAATGTTAGAGAAGGCAAGGAAAAGGAACATCATGTCAATGAAATCAAAGCTACTGAAGAGTGGTTAAATTATAAAAAGATGAAAAACTATGTATCTTCAAAAATTAAGCAAAGTAAAAAAGAAACTTTTCATTATCAGATTGAAAACTCATGTCATGACGTGAAAGGAACATGGGCAACGTTGAATAAATTATTACTACGTAAAAGGTCAGGTAATAGCATAACATGTATAAAAAATGAGGAAGGAGATATACTCGACTAAAAAACTATTGCTCAAAAACTAAATGAGTACTTTGTCAGCGTTGGACCATCTCTTGCCAAAAACATTCCTTCTGCAAATAATTGTGTTAACGAGACTTTAGTAACACCGGCACACCATTCTTTTCAGTTAAGACAAGTGGATTCAAACGCCGTTTTAAAGGTACTAAATAGCCCAGCGTTGAAAAAGGCAATGGGGTGTGACATGATTCCAGTTAAGCTGATTAGAATGGTCACCCCGTACATTGTGCAGCCTCTGACGTCTATAACTAACTCGTCTTTGCACACAGGAATTGTACCTAATGTGTGGAAAAAAGCCTGAATTGTTGCGATTTACCAAGGAGGGTCTAAGGAACTGTGTAACTATAGACCTATTTCGATTTTACCCATACTATCAAAAGTTTTAGAGAGAATGGTCTTCAATCAAATCTATGACTACTTAAATGCCAATACATTGTTGAGCATTTACCAGTCAGGATTTCGACCCAATCACTCTACAGCTACTGCTCTACTAAATGTAATACATTTTAGCGAACTTTTCGAAAGTAGCTAAAACAGGTTATTCCCAATCTGAACGAAGAAGTGCGAACCGAGCCGTAGACCACACGCCGCGTGGTCAAGGGAGGGGGGTCGTGAAAGACTTTATTGGCGTCAGCAATAAAACCAGAAAGGTTCGCGCCATACTCCGCGTGCTCTCGGCTCGCTTCATTCTTTCTATGGTCTTCATGAGAGATGGTCAGATTCGTGAACAAACTTTTTAGAGAAATTTGAACAACTTTTTTAGAGAACTTCACCATCTTCGCCCGGTGTTACACATACACGGAGTTTATCAGTTTATCACAACGAAGTGGGACATATTTTTACTTATTATTTTGCTTCGTATTTTCCATTGGGCGTATTTTGCTGGTGTGTTATAACTTTTGTGCATCTCGTGGAAGTCCACGCGTCACCAACCATGCCCAAATCCAGGCAGAGGCCAGCAAGCCGTGTGAGGCAGGGCGCCGAAGTGGCACAGGTTGATGCTCCTCAGCTATCCGGTGCAGCAAGGGGCCGCAGGAGAGGACGACCACGCGGATCCACTAAGTCGAAGCCTATTGAGGTCGCAGGGGCATTCGAAGAGCACGACGAGGGGGTTTCAGCGTCAACGGCCGGCTTAATCAGGCCAACCCCTACTACGGTGATGGGTGTCGGCGATGGGAGTGCGAGCAGAGGCTGTCTACCTGGGG
This sequence comes from Strongylocentrotus purpuratus, assembly GCF_000002235.5. Classification (NCBI taxonomy): domain Eukaryota; kingdom Metazoa; phylum Echinodermata; class Echinoidea; order Camarodonta; family Strongylocentrotidae; genus Strongylocentrotus; species Strongylocentrotus purpuratus. The sequence continues at coordinate 20,502,529 of NW_022145599.1, read as the reverse complement.
TCCGTACCGACGGGGAAGGCAGAATTCTACCCGGTGAGTCGTGGCCGCTGTGTTTAGAAAACGCGCAATTAAAAGGTCGGGTGGAAATGGGCGCGATTGAACCGTTTACCGCCCCTCCAACGGAGGCTTCTTCCCCTCCTGTTTTAAATACCACTCCCCATCTCCCCAGCCAGGCCTGCCATACATGCGGCAAGGCATTAGTGAGGAGCTAGGCTCCACCGTCCCCCAAGCTTTGCGCGAGCGAATTTGGAAGGGGGAATTTATCGAGCTGGGGCATATGCTCAAAGAAGGGTACCACACGTCAAACGATCTTACACTTGCCTTTGATCAGTCAAACGGGGGGTTTCACCTCCGCCCTCAATCTCGACCAATTTTAATCCGCTCGATTGAGCAGTGGACGAGCGCGATGTTGACCTTTGTGTCAATTTACACTGAGAGGCATGGTTCGCGGTCGCGAGAGCTGCTTAAATACATGAATATAGTGAGGACGGCTGCGGCGTCCAACTACAATTGGCGCGAGTACGATATTCAGTTTCGGTTGCGCCAAGCCACTCGGCCTGAAGCGTCGTGGGGATCAGTCGACACGGAGCTCTGGTTGCTAGTGGCAACGGCGCAGCCCTTTCGCGGTTACGGGGCTGGCCCGTTCTCCGGCCCTGCCTGGCTCCCCCAAGGAGGTCAACAGCGACAGCGGCAGCCAGCCTTTCGGGGTGGATGGAGCTCGGGTCAGCGCCGAGGAGCGGGTTCGGCCCCTAGCCGCCGTCAATCTAGGCCAGGCTTCTGCTTTGCCTTTAATGCAGCCGGAAAATGTGTTAAAGGGAAAAGCTGCCAATACTTGCATAAATGCATTAAATGCGAAGCTGCCTCCCATGGGGAGTTTGCCTGCAATAAAGGGCAAACGTCCGCCAGCAAGTAGAGTTTTAGCGCCGACTCCAATTAAGTTAGTTCGCATGTTGCCTTTCCTTCGCACCTATGATAAGCATACAGAAGGAGAAAAGTTGATTGAGGGTTTTAAGAATGGGTTTTCGCTTGGGTTCTCTGGGGAGCGCGTGCCCATGTCTGCTAGGAATTTGAAATCAGCTTATGAATACCCCCAGATTGTTCGGAGAAAAATCGAAAAAGAAGTACAGCTAGGGAGAATTGTAGGCCCGTTTTCTGCACCCCCCTTCGATAATTTTCGTTGCTCCCCTATAGGTTTAGTGCCAAAGCGCATAGAGGGTGAATATCGGCTCATCCATCATTTATCTTCGCCTAAAGGCTCGTCAGTCAATGATTGCATAGATCGGGAGGAGTGCACTGTCAGATATTCGGACTTTGACGAGGCGGTCAAGTTAGTGGTCGCGCTCGGCCGTAATGCCTTCATGGGGAAATCAGATATCAAATCAGCATTTCGATTGTTGCCTGTGAATCCAGCTGATTTTGACCTCCTTGGTATGTGTTTCGACGGTCAGTTCTACTTCGACCGGTGTATGCCGATGGGTTGTTCGGTTTCCTGTGCAGTTTTTGAGAGGTTTAGTTCCTTCTTACAGGCCTGCTGTCGACGCATTGCGTCATCACAGGGCATCCTTCATTATCTCGACGATTTCTTTTTCGTGGGCAGGGCGGCTGACGAATGTGCCCACCTGATGCGGTGCTTTAGGGCGATGTGTGATCGATTTGGCATCCCTATTGCTGACGAGAAGACGGAGGGCCCAGTGCAGGTTATTACCTACTTGGGATTGGAGATCGACTCCACCGAATTGCAGGTCCGGGTGCCGAAGGAGAAACTGAGGGTCTTGCTAAGCATGCTGGATGATTTCGCGTCCAAGTCAAAGTTGACATTGAGGCAGTTGCAATCTCTTACGGGCAGTCTGAATTTTGTCTGTAAGGCTATAGGTCCTGGTAGGGCATTTCTCCGCAGATTAATCGACTTGACGAGAGGTGTGCACAAGGCCCACCATAGAATTCGGATTTCAAAAGGTGCCAAGGCTGACCTCTTGGCATGGAGGGAGTTTTTACTGCATTTCAATGGGACAGTTTGCTTCGGGGACAGCGTATGGAGGCGGAATGATTTCTTTCAATTTTACACGGATGCAGCAGGAAGCATCGGCTTTGGCATATATTTTGAGTCACGGTGGGCCCAGGCACGTTGGCCCGAGGAGGTACTTGATGCCCATTATTCAATTGGGTTTTTGGAATTGTTTCCAATTGTCGTAGGGGTAGCCATGTGGGGGAAGAGAATTTCAGGAAGGAAGGTGGTTTTCTGGTCGGATAATCAGGCCGTAGTGGCAGTCATTAATAAGCAATCGTCTACATGTTCTCATATCATGGGCTTATCCGTCGCTTAGTGCTTTTGTGCTTAAGGTGGAACATCCACTTTAAGGCAAAGTATGTGCCTGGCGTCGATAACGAAATTGCTGACTCTTTATCTCGTTTTCAGATGGAGAGGTTTCGACGCCTTGCCCCGGACGCCGAGCTCGCCGGTACCCCCTTCCTCCCCATCTGTGGAGCAGCTTCTTAATGAGCGACGTGTCTTACTAGGTTCATCTAGGGCTCAGAATACCATGCGAACCTATGCCTTGGCATGGTCTACCTTCCAGATTTTTAGGGGTGATTATCAGTTTGACACTTTGCAAGAGCCCAATATTGAGCAAATCGCGTTGTTTATATCTTACATGTCTTGGCACAAATTTGCCGCTAGCACGATAGCGGCCTATGTTTCGGGTTTGTCTTTTTACTTGCGCAGCAACGGGAAGGAAGACGTCACACAATTGTTTCCAATAAGACGTTTAATTGACGGGTGTAGGCGGAGGCATTCAAGAAAAGATGTTAGATGCCCTATTACATTGACCATATTGCGGAGTCTGATATCTGCGCTGCCTTCCGCTTGTTCGAATTCTTACGACTGCAAATTGTTTACTGCGGCGTTTTTAGTAGCGTTTTTTGGCTTTTTGCGTGTGGGGGAATTTACAGCCAAGAATGGGGTAATCCCGCTCGCGAGCGGTGACGTAATTGTTTCGGGGGAATCCCCTAATCGCAGGCTATTGATAACGGTCCGTTTCTCCAAGACAGACCAGCTGGGTGTGGGTTGTGTAATCACCATCCCGGAGAGCGGTTCTGTGATGTGCCCAGTGCGTGCAGTGACTGAGTACACACGCATACGGCCAACTCAGGGCGCTGCTTTCTTTAGGCAATTTGATACATCTCCCTTGACTAGACCACACCTCCCTGACTAGACACAGGTTTACTCGTGTTTTACGTCTGTGTGTATCTTTCTTAGGGCTTCATTTACAATCATACACATCTCATTCCTTTCGTATAGGGGCGGCTACTTCCGCTGCGATGAAGGGTTTTACTGAAGAGCAGATTAAGAAAATGGGCCGATGGACCTCTCAGTCATTTCGCCGCTATATAAGGGTCGACCCGAAGTGATCAAGTTTGTTATTGGGCGCGGTTTAGCAAACAGTTAGTTCGTAGGCTGAGCAATTGATTTTTACCGTGACCTCGCCCCCCCTCCTGCTTCTTCCCTATTGCTAACTTTTTCAGATGTTTTTAGTTTTAAAAAGAACACGAAAAGTCGTCTATTATTTAATAGGCTTGGGAAATGTAATATATCTCAGTGTGTTGGATGTTTGGAACCCAAGATGCTGGCCGTTTGTTTCTTGTTTTCTTCCCCCTTTTTGCAGCCTCTTCACTCACACTCACCACTGGATTGCGTACCGAGCCTCAGGTATGGGACTCAATGGTGCACTGGGCAGATTTCCTTGCAACAAAACGGCGGGAAGGAAACCTCGGCCTCCCAGTTCGAGTCACGTGGATGGGGACGCGGGGCTTCGTCTGATGGATTCGAGGGATTACGTCAGCAACTTTCTCCACGCAGTAGACTCGCCCACGCAAGCGACAGTTCTACCAAGGACGTCTATGACCCCTGTTACACATGCGTCGGCTTTTAAAGCGGGCCCCGGAGGCGGCCTCACACCGGCAATTTGAAGCCGCCTCGAGATCATCAAACCCCTGTTACACATGATCTCGGGCCCGCAATTTTGCGTCTACACATAGGCCGGCCTCACGTCGCCTTTTCACGAGCTGATGTTGGGGCGGACTCCAGAAAGACAGAAAGAGAAAGTGATAGAATGATAAAAACAAAGAATAACATAAGAGAAGGTAATAGAAGGGAGAAACAAAGAATAACATAAGGAAAGACAGAAAGAGAAAGTGATAGAATGATAAAAACAAAGAATAAGATAAGGAAAGACAGAAAAAGAGAGTGATAGAATGATAAAAACAAAGAATAACATAAGAGAAGATGAAAGAAGGAAGAAACAAAGAATAACATAAGGAAAGACAGAAAGAGAAAGTGATAGAATGATAAACACAAAGAATAACATAAGGAAAGACAGAAAGAGAAGGTTATAGAAGGAAGAAACACAGAATAACATAAGGAAAGACAGAAAGAGAAAGCGATAGAATGATAAAAACAAAGAATAACATAAGGAAAGACAGAAAGAAAAAGGATAGAATGATAAAAACATTTCACATAAGGAAAGACAGAAAGAGAAAGTGATAGAATGATAAAAACAAAGAATAACATAAGGAAAGACAGAAAGAGAGAGTGATAGAATGATAAAAACAAAGAATACAGGTTACGTCACTTCCGCTTATAAGCCGGCCCGAGTCCACTTTTGGTGTTACACATACCGATTGCGGGACTGAGGCCGGCCTCAAACCACATCCCGAGGTGGACTGAGTCCACCTGGCCTCAGTCCGGCTTTTCGAAAAAAGTTGGTGTTACACATACGTCGAGCCGACTCCGGGGCCGGCCTCAGTCCACTTTCAGACGTATGTGTAACAGGGGTCTATGGTTCTTTCTATTACGTCTATGGTTCTACCATGAGTTGGCGCAGACCGTGCACAGACCCTATACGCAATATCCACGCCAGCGGCTAAAACGATTACGGGGTTCGGACATTCTCCTTCGAGTTTCGTATGATTAGGCTAATATAAAATCGCCATGTCCTGTTTCCCGTACAGAAGGATAGCTTCGTTAGTTATTCTTAATTTTGGCTTCTATGTCGATTAACATCGAGATCTAATGTTTAAATGGGGTTAATTATGACAAATCAATTGTATCTTCTCGTGTGCAGTATTAACGATTAGGTTATCAAGATTAAAGTTACTGCAGGGAGGTGTTTTATTACAAGCCCTGGTTACTGTATCTTTTTGGCGTCTTGAGATGATATTTAAGACAATATAATATGTTTTCTTTTGCTTCTTCGTCTTCCAAATATGAGGTGTTCACTTCCGTACATTGATATTAATGCACATAGTATATTAATTGGATTGCTGGTGTAATAATGCCAGGCTTAACTTGCCTTCAGCCGTTAACAGTATTGCAGTTAACTCATTATATGATCAGACTCTTGTGCGTTCAATCGAATTTTCGAAGCTAGAATCACAAACATGAATCACAATTCAAAACGCCGTTACAAAAAGCAAGGTCACTGCGGTTTGCGTTCAAGCGATTTTTCATCAACGCTGATTCTAGCTCATTGCGAGCCAAGCCACTGCGCATCACACTGCGCAGTATGGCCCAGGAACTTCGGCGCGCGCTTTCTGGAATTGTTTACGGCCGACTGTCGACTGCTGTTTTGAGCATAGATCGCAATAATAAGACAAAGAATGAGAAGGTGATAGAAGGAAGAAACAAAGAATAACATAAGGAAAGACAGAAAGATAAAGTCGATAGAATGATTAAAACAAAGAATAACATAAGAGAAGGTGAAAGAAGGAAGAATCGAAGAATAACATAAGGAAAGACAGAAAGACAGAAAGAGAGAGTGATAGAATGCTTAAAACAAAGAATAACATAAAAGGTGATAGAAGGAAAAAACAAAGCATAACATAAGAATAGAAGGAAGAAACAAAGAATAACAAAAGAGAAGGTAATAGAAGGAAAATAACATAAAAATAGAAGGAAGAAACAAAGAATAACATAAGGAAAGACAGAAAGAGAATGTAAAAAAAGGAAGGAACAAAGAATGACATATTATGGAAGAACAGAAAGAGAAAGTGATAGAATGATTAAAACAAAGAATAACATAAGAGAAGGTGAAAGAAGGAAGAATCAAAGAATAACATAAGGAAAGATAGAAAGAGAAAGTAACAGAATGATTAAAACAAAGAATAACATAAGAGAAAGTGATAGAATTATAAAAACAAAGAATAACATAAGAGAAGATGATAGAAGGAAGAAACAAAGAATAACATAAAAAAAAGAAAGAAAGAGAAATTGATAGATGCTTAAAACAAAGAATTACATAAGAAAAGGTGATAGAAGGAAAAAACAAAGAATAACATAAGTATAGAAGGAAGAAACAAAGAATAACATAAGGAAAGACAGAAAGAGCAAATGATAGAATGATAAAAACAAAGAATAACATAAGAACAGGTGATAGAAGGAAAAAAACAAAGAATAACATAAGAATAGAAGGAAGAAACAAAGAATAACTTAAGGAAAGACAGAAAGAGCAAATGATAGAATGATAAAAACAAAGAATAACATAAGAAGAGGTGATAGAAGGAAAAAAACAAAGAATAACATAAGAATAGAAGGAAGAAACAAAGAATAACTTAAGGAAAGACAGAAAGAGCAAATGATAGAATGATAAAAACAAAGAATAACATAAGAAAAGGTGATAGAAGGAAAAAAACAAAGAATAACATAAGAATAGAAGGAAGAAACAAAGAATAACATAAGGAAAGACAGAAATTAAGAGCAAATGATAGAATGATAAAAACAAAGAATAACATAAGAAAAGGTGATAGAAGGAAAAAAACATAGAATAACATAAGAATAGAAGGAAGAAACAAAGAATAACATAAGGAAAAACAGAAAGAAAAAATGATAGAAGGAAAAACAAGGAATAACATAACGGAACAGGCCACGATGGTATAGTGAACGCAAATTGCATGCAAAGCGGGCGCGCGGTTTTTCCCAAACCGGAAGAGGCTTCGTCATACAATCATGATTGAGAACTCCGTCCGTTCAATCGAATTTTAGCGACCGTGATTCTTTTGAATCATGATACAAAACGCATCTTTTTCAGCGTTTCATGTTTGTGTTTTCAAACACGTTTATTTTTACGACCGACGAAAAAATCGCTTGAACGCATTGCGTTTTAAACTAAACGTCTTTAGAAACCGTGATTCTAGGGTGAAAAAGTGTCGATTAAACGCACCCTAATAGGAAAGTTTACATCCGTGGAAGCATAGAGGTGACCTGTATAAACACCACGTAATGCGATATATATGGCGGCGAGTTGCGTCACACCTCGTTTGGCGGCATTCTTGCGAATTTGGACGCCTATAATCGCTTATACAAGAAATATATTGTTGTGGTAATGTAAATCTAGAGCAAGCGGTCTGTTAGGAAGGGGAGACAAAATTTGATGTTATTAGAGGATTGTTTTATTGCCGTATTTATACAATTTTACGAGCCTGACTTGTCCGTAAGCTGGGAATACAATTAGTATTGCCCAGGGAAGTCGTTTGTGCTCACCACGTTTTTGGTTGGGGTATAGGGGGGGGGGGGGGGGTGAGCGGGTTCCTGTCCGTTGAAGCTGAGATTGCCTGGCTTATGCCGTGTGTAACGCTCAGGGTGTCCGGCTGGAAGTCATCTTCGCTCACCCATGCCTCTTGTCTGTGCAAAAAGCCAGCAAGAGATGGGGGAAGCCCGTTCGCATGGCCAGGCGAATGGAAGAATTGTTACGGCTAGTCAAGAGATATTACTTTGTCGCCCGACCGGGCCCCCTATTGGTTCCTTACAGATCGCTCTCGACATATTATAATGCTCGAAGTAATGATTTGCATTCATTGTTGTTTGTTATGTTTTCACTATAATTCCTTTGCTGACCAGTTTGATTGAAACGAGTTAATTATGGTAATCAACTCTCAATAAAGACCATGGTCAATCACACTTACAAAATACAAATTTGTTGACTTCTTCATTTGACTCAGAGTGGGAATAACAGATGACTTGTTAACAAGCATAGATGAAGGTCAAATTGTATGTGCGGTAATGCTAGATCTAAAAAAGGCTTTTGATACCGTTGACTATGTGTTACTATTGAGAAAATTATGTATGTACGGGTTAGATGAACCATCACAGCTATGGTTTTCGAACTATTTACATGGTCGAGTACAATCTACATCTGTTAACGGTATAATGTCAGATTTTTTGCCAGTTGAATGTGGAATTCCCCAAGGATCCATTTTAGGACCCCCTGCTCTTCATATTACATGTTAATGATTTGCCGCGTGGCCTCACCCACTGTAAAGTAAGCATGTATGCTGATGATACGGTAATATATTGTTCGGCAAATGATACCATAGAATTGAGTGAGAAGATTAATGAAGACCTAGAATATGTTGAAAAGTGGTTGATACAAAACAAACTAAATTTGAATATAAAGAAAACTGAATACATTGTATTCGGTACGAAGCAACGTCTGGAGAAAGTTAAAGATAATGATTTAAACATTACTATAGACAATACTGTGTTAACTCGAGTTAGTAAGTGTAGACACCTTGGGCTAATTTTAGATGAAAGGTTATCATGGCAAGAACATATTAATACTATTCATAAAAAAGCAAGTAACGGATTATATATGCTGAAATCTATAAGAAATATAGTAAATGAATATGAAATGAAATTGGTTTATAATTCACTAGTATTGTCTCACTTAAATTATTGTGATGTAGTATGGGGTGGATGTGGAAGTACACAGAAAAACAAATTACAAAAAATCCAGAATAGAGCAGCTCGAATAATTAATAGGTCCTCTTGGAATTCCTCATCAGATGAAAATTTAACAAGACTAAATTGGAATACACTTGACAATAATAGAACAAAGAATGTAGCAATTATGATGTATAAGATTGTCTCAAAACAAGCTCCTGAGTATTTAGTAGAAAGGTTTATATTTGCAGACCATACATACAATACACGTTCAAGTCTGTATAATGTGAAAACAATAAGACCAAAGACTGAGACTATGAAAAGATCTTTTAAATATAGAGGGGCCTTAACATGGAATAACTTGCCACATGAAGTACAAGGTGCTAAATCGTTAAATATTTTTAAGGCAAAGCTGACGTAATACGAAATAAGTGTGTGGGGAGGGGCTAACTTATTAGTTTAAGAGAGCTTTGTTGTTGTTTGTTTTTAAGGTTTTATAGTTGTATACAATTTTTATCTCATAATTTCAACCTATTTATCATTGTTATTTATGTTATATTACTCCTACGCAATATGTTTTAAATGTCTATTCGTGTGCAATATGATCTTTGTAATACGTTATCAGTTTTTGTCTCTTCAAAAACAAAAACAATTATATATGTAGTATTTAACTGATCCATATTCATAATGCTCTTAAGTATTTATTATTATTCCATACTTCATTTTACTTCTACATTCTACATTATGTGTGTTTTCTTTTGTTTATTGTTTTAAAGTTTGATTATTTAATATTTAACATGAATATATAATATGTTTTTAACTTATCTATAATCTTGTTAAACTTCTTTTTGTTTTTACTTTATATATATAAATATGCAAACAGATTATGATGATCATATATGTAACTTATTTAATTGTTTATCTTTTGGGTCTACCAATATAGTTCTAATTAAGTAAAGTGTTTTTAGCTTATTTCCTATTATTGTCGTGTTATGGTTGTGAATCTGTCAGTGTTATATTACTTTTGTTTATATGTCATGATTATGTTGTTTTTTATCGACACGGCCCTGATTGAAACCAGTCTGCGAACTGTTTCGGGCTTTTACCGTGTATAAATAAAATAAACTCAAACTCAACTCAACTCTTCGTTTTTGATAAATTAAAAGTTCCCTTTCAATCTTTAACTTATAATAATAATAATAATATGGATATTTATATAGCGCCCATATCCGCCAGGTTCTGACGCTCATGGCTTTTTACACATTATTACCCTGGTTGTAGACGAGCTGCCAAAGTAACTAGCGCTCAATCATAATCAGGTACCCACTTACACCTGGGTAAAGAGTGGAAAATGTAGATTAAAGCATCAGCGATGACATTGTCATTAGCGCGAAAGTGATTAATGTCTATACATCGTCTTCTTGGAGGATCATACTCCAGTGCATCAATCTGATCTTCCTTTTCCTAAGGAAAATCAGAGGGTTGTGAAGGAGGATGAATCTCCAGAATCTTGCGTCTGTGGAATGTTTGAATAAGACTGGTGATGAAAAAAGCATTGAGGCAGAGTTGTGTTGAAAAGAACTTGAGCTGCAAGGGAAGAAATAGATCTCAAAATGAAAAATCTAGAGATGAAAATGAAAGACATGGAATGTGAAAGGGGTGAGCCTAAAAGGTTTGCCGTTCCTATAGACATGTTATGATAGTCCCTACATTTTGTGATGGCCAACATTATTCCAATGTTCTCTGGTCGGGAAAACCCCAGGCAGTTTATGCCTCCCTGTCAGTTGATAACTGCATCCAAAACAAAGCTCTTGTGTATCTTAACTCTCTCATCATACCCTACCAATCTGCTCTTCCTGGCCTTCGCTCTTGTACTGAGTACAGCACCCTGCTACGAGTTCCTCGAACATACACCAAAGCTGGCGACAATGCTTTCTAGGCATGTGCTCCTCGACTCTGGAATGAACTTCCACGTTTTATTTGATTATCACCTTCGCTTGATGTCTTCCGATAATGTCTCAAAACTTTCCTCTTTGACCAACATGATCAACAACTTCTTCGATAATTTTGTATGTAAAGGGCTGTGAAACAACAGTTAGTTTGTAAGAGCGCTATAGACATGACTTAATTGTACTGTATTGTATTGTTGAGAATGATACTCTGAAAGAGTGATATTTGCGTGCTTATGAGTTGGTACCACATGCTTTAATATAATACAGGCACAGTTTCAGAAATTCTCGCAAGGGCGAGAGCCCGACTTTTGTTGAGTTTGTGCATGAAACGCAAACTCACTTTGATCGAGACGAGATGCTGTGTTTTGGATACGCTGGAGCTTTGAGGTTATTTTTGCAGAAAGACCAAAGAGAAGGGAAATGCAACAATTTAGCCTACATGTGACGAAATCATGGATAGACCATGGGCTGTACTCTGGTTGAGAAACCTACGAATTTCCCCCTATTTTCCTTATACATGTAGCTACAAAAGCAGATTTACAAATGGCATCAACATTTTTGGACAAAGTTAGGGAAGAACATTGTTACTATTGTTACGCAGATGACATACAAATCTATCTATCTTTTAAACCTACAGGCCCGAATTCACAAAGGAGGTGTGTCGACAAACCTAGGTTTATGTGCGTCCTATGACGCGTATCGACGCGTTTTTACAAACCAGGTTTATAAGATTTTTGTTTAAAAGCATTATATTTTTTCTCAAATGATCTCGATATATTTGTTTTCCGTCAGACACTCACATAATCACTTACACAATCAATCTTTCACATATACTTCACATAATCAATAAATCACAAAATCGACCTCTTACACAATCAATAAATCACACAATCAACCTCTAACATAATCGTTTAATCAAGCGAGCATTCAATCCATTCAATCCCTCATTCACATGCACCCAAACAATGCAATCCTACAACCCAGGCGCGTACGCAGGGGGCCGGGTTTGGGGGGGGGGGGTGGGGCTGGGGGTTGTTGTTGGGGTTAACCCCCCTTTATTTTTTATGTGTGTATTTTGTAGGAACCCCCCCCCCCTTTATTAAAAAGAAAGAAAAAAGAATGCTAAGTGGTGACCTTAAATAGGTAACCTTCCAAAATGGGACCAAACAAAAAATGCCCTCTTACCCCCCCCCCCCCGCTTATTCAGCGGCTGGCTGAGTCGTTGCGAAATTTTTGGGACCAAAACAATATATATATGTCCTCTTACCCCCCCCCCCCCCTACTTATCCAGAGTCGTTGCAAAAATTTCGGCCCGATTAAAAAATGTTAACCCCCCGCCCTTGAAAAAAATCATGCGTACGCTACTGATACAACCCATCAATTGATAAGTTGTATGACTAATCGGTCAACCAGGCAAGGCATATAAATTAATTTATGCAATCAATCAATCACTCAATAAGGATTAATCTATCAACTTAAAAGAAAGATAAATCGAGCTAAATAAAGCGTTCTAAACTAATCATACCCTAAAGATCACATTGTCACTTACCAAAGACTCGATTGCAGTACCTCAGGAACTTGTCATAGATTGCGTTGTGGACATCGGTGATGTTTAACCGTCTGTTTTGCACCGAATGGCAGAGAATCATGACATCAGTTCTATCTACCTCCGAGGGAAACTTGAAATCCTCAAGGCGACTGTAAGGCAGCTCTTGCTCATTGGTCGCATACCTTGAGAACTATTGTTTCAACAAAGTTTGCAACTTTTCATTTAGTTCTTTGACACTGTCTAGCCCCCAGGATGTGCAAATATAGATGACGGGCTTGCGGTATCTCGTTACCATCCCAACAGGGCCACTCGATGATGTCGTGCTAAAGATATTCTTACCTTTCTTATCTTTTTCAGATTTGTTTAGTTTTTGTTTGGTGTCAGAAGTGTTTATCTTGTGTTTATCAGAAGTGTTTACCAAGCGCTGTTTGACTGATATCATCTGTTGTAAGAATAAAATAATGTTTGTAAATGGTTTTAAAATACATTTGTATATATATATATATATATTTATATATATATATATATATATATATATCAAAATTTACATCAATTATGCAGCGACAAGAAGATTGTCTTAAAAATGGCTATAAGCCATGTACGTTATTTAAAGATATTATACGATTGTGACATAATTATGTGAGTAATAGTATCTGACGTAAATCAAGATGATTAAAGATATCAACAACATCACAGATAGTTATTGATAATTAAATGGTGATATTTGTCACTCAGAAACCGCATGTAGCTTATTGAATAAACCTGGTTAAATATGTAATAGGCTTGATATTGATCAGAGCTAAGCAAATCCGCTGGGATTGAGATGTCCATCCTCCACAGGGGCCCCTCTCACGAGCATTGCTTTTTGGGGTCTCAATTTGGATCATGTTTGTTCGTCATGTGTTTTTTAATAAACTGAAACTGAAACTGAACAGTATGATGCCTTCATTATTGTTCTCAAAAAGCGGTATGAAGAATGGAATAGCATAACTATTCAATTGAAACTATAAAAAATTGATTCAATTAAAAAAAAAAATTCACATTTTTTTTTCAACTCCCAAATAGTAAACCAAAATAGTACTCTCATATAGTACTTTTAAAAATAGGTCAAATATTTTTGGTCACGTGACGAGCTCTCAACCAATCAAAAGCCAACACATTTTTGATGCAGGATATAATAGCTACCATAATTGGCTGGCGAATTAATGGTAAGCTACTATAGATGGCATTTTCCATTGCATAAAAAGAGTAGTAAGTTACTATAATAGCAACGTCATTGAATCGATCGAAACAAATAGGCGCATGCGCAGATCGGCGAGCGGGATGTTTATTTTTTGTCGACCGTCTGCTACTGTTCCGAGAAACCAAAGTTCAGTGTGGTACAATGGCGTCCCCAACTAACGTAAGTTTACGGCTTTATAATTTATCGGTCCACTTTTGTTAACTGCAGTACTTCAGAAATGAAAAGGAATTGTTGTAAGTCATGTTGACTTCGTAAATAGTGCGAATCTCTTCAAATTTCATCGAAAATATTGACGGTTTTTGTTACGGTGTCGGTGATGAATTGTGTGGTTTGTTGATGCAGCTGTGCCGAACGGGATGGCCCCGCGAATCTCCCCCGGAGCTCTGGGGGCGATTTAGCGGCATCTCTGTGTGTGTGTGCGTATCGTTCATTGTCTGTGATTGCTTGTTGTATACGTCCGCGAAGGTCTGCTATTAATTAAATTAAACATCGAAATACATCATCCATGGTATTTCAAACGACTAACAAGGCTCCTTACGATGCAGAGTCACAGTTCGATATATTTTTGTTGATTATTTTTCTGTTTTAAGTTCAGTTGATTTGAAGTTGTAATTTTATTATTTTAATGAACCACTCACTCAGCTCACTGACTTGGTACTTGGTAGGATTCCTCCAAAAGGCGCTGTAAAAATATTTAAACTGGAGGTGTGTCGTTGTGTGCGGCCACCATCTTAAGCCTAAGGTGCTGGCTTAAGTGGTTTTAAGTTGGTTTTCAACTTGATGAGTCAGTGACATTGAATAACTGACTATGATAACCGGATTCAAGCTGACTCTGTGTTGTTAAATTGAATTAGTGACGTGGGCAAGTTGCGTTAGACCCAAAACTAAAAGCTGAATAATATGCTGCTTTATTTAGTTTAGTTCAAGACTCGAATGCTTTCCGTAGCTTTTAACAACAGCTTCAAACGAGCTAGGCCTAGTGTGTGTGTTGTGTCAGTTGTGACAGACATTGGGCACTAAATATAGATCTAGGTCTACCCTATATCTAGATTGTTGCGTATATAATGTGATTGCACCCCTGTCAAAATAGAGGTTCAGGGGTTTGTGTGAACCCCCCCTCTAACAATATTTTGTTTTGTTTTAAAGGCCCACTGCACTACTTGTAGCTACTTGCGCCCTCTATATAACAAACAATGCCTAATCGGTGACCATTGGTCCCCCATGATCCTCTTTTTCTTATGTTAACTGAGAGCTGAGTTGATGAGATAACCACCTGTCCAGTGATCTTGCAGGGCGGTATAATCCCTCCTGTAAACTATGGCAGATAAGCTTTAATATTTAATAAATTTTGCTAAAGAGGGGGGGGGGGGGCGTAGGGGTTTTAATTTAAAAAATATGGTCCTATATACCCCCCCCCCATGTTGAGCAACACATTAAACAAAAAAAAATGATTGCTTAACAACCCAATAAACAAAATCACGAGAAAATCACGTCGATATCAAGGTATCGACTTGAGGAGAGTAACGTTCTTCAAACACCGTACATTTACGTAAATGTGTTAATACGTTTATTGCATTAGGTAACTTAAAACACACGTACACTAAATCACGCAATTGTCACTGCAATATCACCATTATAATAACGTGATTATCCCTACCTTGGAGACCATGGTTTGTAAACCTAATACTCCCGTGTTTGTTTGGTTATGAAATTACATCTTCATACACGAAATTATCGCGTCACAGAAACACGTGAAGCGTTAATGATAGTTTTAGTCAAAATATCTGCGTGAAATTCACGTGAATATTACGAAGCTGACTTGAGATGAATCATGTTCTTCATTCACGTGAAATTTACGTCGAAGAGGAAGTATGTTACTGTAACCCGCGTTCAACCCAATAATTACGCAAATGTTACACAATAAACCAAAATAATGACGTTCTCATCCCGTTTCTGAACATCGTGTCTTGGATCTTCCATAAGCCGGAAGCAGTTTGGGATTAGAGGGGGTTGGGTGGGGAGGGGGGGGGGGGGTGCAAACATCCCAGAAGAGAAAGCTAGTTGTAACTGGTCCAGTTGATGAACCATTTTTAATGCCAACTGGTAACCCTGGAAATTGAAATGGGCTAAATGATCCAGTTGATCCAGGCCAGTTATAATTCAACTGGTCTAGCTGAGCCATTAGAACCATTTGGTAAAACTTCCAACCAGTTGAACAGCAACAATACTTCAATACTGGTACGTCTGTATTTCCAATGTAAGGGCATTGGAAATAAGTAGACTTACATAATTGAATTAATCGAAAAAAATTCGTATACTTGTACTTTATTGAAATTATTTTAGTTCACAGTTAATGTTTTCCTTATTCATGTTTAACTATTTATACGAAGTAGCGAAATGTCCTAATAACTGGTAATCTATATTTGTAGTATTTTCGAAATGAATTGCATATAACTAAATCATCAGTAATTAAGAAATATGCTGTAAATTCAGATAAATTGTTTAAAAAACATAGATCTGCACGCACCCCATATTCAATATGCAAATGAATTGGTGTCAGCTGGGTCAACTCGAAATATGCCAACGCTCAGTCATCAACTGGTGCAACTGGAAATGTGCACACTCCAGTTATCAACTGGTGCAATGAAAATATGCCAACAGTCAGTTATCAACTGGTGAACATAGAAATATGCCAACAGTCACGGGATTATCACCACGGAACTTAAATAGTAACTGTGAAACCATCAAGACACCCAAGAATAACTCATTTTCACACATGGAAAACACGGAATACCCAGCTTATATTAATAATCCGTTTGAGTCACCGCGGAACTGCTGGCAACTTTGACTACGATTTAAATAGGTGTTTTAAGACACCTAATCATGACTAATTTTTCACACCTAAAAGTCACGTATGCCCAGCTTAGATTAATAATCCGTTTGAGTCACGAGATCATCACCGCGGAACTTATGGCAACTTTGACTTCCATTTAAATAGGTGTTTTAATACACCTAATAATGACTAATTTTTCACACCTAAATATCACGGATTCACAGCTTAGATTTGTAATCAGTTTTAACTACGTGATCATCACCAAGAAAGTTATGGTAACTTTGAAACCATTTAAATAGGTGTTTTAAGACACCTAATAATGACTAATTTTTCACTCCTAAAAGTCACGTAAGACAAGCTTAGATCAATAATCCGTTTGAGTCACGAGATCATCACCGCGGAACTTATGGCAACTTTGACTACCATTTAAAAAGGTGTTTTAAAACACTTAATAATTACTAATTTTCACACCTACATATCACGTTTTCACAGCTTAGATAAGTAATCAGCTTGAGCCACGTGATCATAACCAAGAAATTTATGGTAACTTTGAAACCTTTTAAAGAGGTGTGTAAGACACCTCAGAATTACTAGTTGAATATAACCAGAGATTCACTGACAGAACAATAAGACGATTAGCCGGTGTAAGTAACGTGATTATTACCATCAACCTTGGATAACCTGTGAAACCAATCAATAAAGGTGCTTACAAGACCAAATAATTACGTATTTATCGCCACCATCGGTTAACTGACAAAAAACTCGTTGCTTGGTCAAGTGGTTATTTGGTCATAAACATTTGATTTACAGAGGTAAGTGGAATCACGTTACTCCAGTCGCGTGATAAACTGGTGGTTTTTAGGTTAGATGAAAACGTGAACAGGAGTACCTTTTTTGTTTAACTGAAGGCACGTGTCGATAACGTTTAAATCTAGTTCAAAAGGCACTATACTTTAAAATCACTTAAAATACACTCCCAAAAGAGGTTACTTTTTGGTGTTCTGTTTATTGGGAATGAATGAATGAATAACATTTGAAGGTTAATGTAACTTTGGTCTTTGCAGAAACAAAGAGAAGAGGAAACTACAGTAATTGCCAAATCGAGCATCTGTGCCAGTTTGTTCAGGGGAAGAGTGCCGTTTTATTCGGCAAGCAGGAAACTGCAGCGAACGGGTAAGACTTCTGAAATTTATATGATAAAAAGTTACGTGCTAATATTAATGGTACTTACATTCCCTCCTAAATGACTTTATTTTGAGGTGAGACCCTCCCCTTCAGATTTGGGACGTGAAGAGACCCCGCCCGCCCCTACTCCGAGAACGGACGGACCCAATGCGTGTTACCAAAATGTCCTTTCGTAACAAAAGAAAAAGATCGACCCGTATTGACTTTACACACCGTACTTTTGCTGAAAAGGGGGGGGGGGGGTCGCTTGGAACACGCATATGCGTACCCTAAATAACACTGAGTGGGGGGGGGGGCGGGGAAGAGACCAATCACTGCAAAATATCGAAGGGGCATTTTGAAACTGAAACAAATATAACTGATGCTTTTAATTGTATTTAATATTTGTAATGTTTGTAGTATTACGGGATGATTCTTTTTCACATTTAGTAAATGTATTTTTGCAAGGATTAGAACTTTAATGACATAAAATGTGCATATATATGCATGAGTACTATTGCATTCTTGTTCCTGAAACTGTAATATTACCTCCAATATATATTTTTATGTAGGTGCAGGCAGGGGCGTACGCAGGATTTTTTCAAGGGGGGGGGGGGGGGGGGGGTAAGCGGACACTTTTTTTTTTTTTTTGGTAGTCCAAAAAATAATCGCAGCGACTCAGCCAACCGAAAGTCGCTCAGTGGGGGGGGGGGGGGGGGGGGGGGGGGGTAAGAGGACCTTTTTTTTTTTTCTTTTTTTGGTATCGAAATTTGAAAAATTGACATTTTGCTCCGTTGGGGGGGGGGGGGGGGGTAAGGTCATCTTTTGAGGTCGGTCATGGGGAATATATAGAGATAGCCGAAATAAGACGGGTGAGTCTTCTTGCTTTAAAAAACAATTACGATGTGAAATAAAATCTGTGCCACTTTACAATTATTTTGTTGTTGTCTGTCTTTGAGTTGTGCATTGAAATTTATTACACAGCTCAAACAGAATTTTTTTAAAGACTAAGTAAATGTGTGCTTTCTTTCTTTAAAAAAAAGAGAACAATTTTACATATCTTTGAGAAGTTCTATAACGTGTTATCTATTTCTTCTTCTCTTCTTGTTTTGTCTTCTCAATCTCCAGAGAAAGGAGCGTTTGAGTTTAACGCAAGGCATGAGATGGTGCTAAGCGCCATGACGACCCAAGTCAAGGAGGGGATCTTGCCTCAGTCCAGCGAGACTGGAGCTTCGACACTGCCGGTAAATATTGATTATTACAGGAGAATCATAAAAACCCTCACAGTGTAGAGGGTGTATTGGAATTTACAATTTATCAATGTAATTTTATTTTTGAAAAGGTAATTTGATTAAATATTTCCTGTATTTGTTATATTGTTTATTTCAAAATTTTACTCAATGTATTATTGTCATATATATTTTTTTAAAATTAATATAAAAAGAGCAACTGCTCTGAATTTCTTGAGAATAAGCAAAACACCTAACCATGCAATTTCCATTTCAAATCTTTGACCAAAAGAGGGAATAGTATTTACAATTAAGTTTTGGCTTTGTTTTCATTTCTACTTCACAGTTGTCTCAAAATGCAGGGGCCGTGGAGCTTCTTGAAAGAATGGGGGAGGAGGCAGGAGCGGTGGAGGAGGAGGTGGAGGGGGATGAGGTAGAGATGGTTGTGGAGAGGGAGCCCAGAAGGGGGAAAATGAAGACAAAATTTGGTGGAAAAAAAATAGTGAAAAAGTCTAAGGGGGTGTCGTACGAAGAGTACCAAGAGCGTCTCCTGCAAGTTGTGCAGGAGAAGCTTGAAGTGATGAAAAAAAAAATGATTTGATGAAAAGTAATCATGATTTGATGAAAAGTATGCTGACAGTGATGTCAGAATACTTTTCATCAAATCATGATTGTGGAAAAGGATTTTTTTTTTCATTTTTAGAAAATTTACCGTTATTGATTTGATTCCATTGACTTCAAACCTATCAAGATTCTCCTGCTCAATATTTGGTAAGACGCTTTTGGTATTCTTCAAACTATGTAAAATTTCACCTCCCCCTTTCCATTCTCTCTCTCCTAAACCATCTCCATCTCCTTCTCTTCTTCCAAACATTATTGGTGCCTATATTGATGCTTCATGATCAATGTCTTACCAAGTAACTTCACTTTGTAAATCGCTCAACTCTCATCTGTGTAATATACGTAGGGTAAGAAAAATACTCCCCAAAGAAACTTGTAGCCATGCTATTCGATCGCTTGTGCTTAGTAGGTTAGATTACTCAAACTCCCTATTTATTAATGTGAATAAAACAAATATTGAGAGGTTGCAGGGCATCCAACATCATACCGCCATGATTGTTTTGAAAGCAAGGAAGCAGGATAGGGCTACTCCTTTATTGGAGCATTTACATTGGTTGCATATTGAGAAGAGAATTTCTTACAAGGTTGTTTTGATTGTTTATAAGTGCATACACAAATTTCAAAGGCTATTTCCAGGAATTTCTTCTTCTACCATATAGCAGATAAGCTGATGTGACAGAGGACCATTCAGTAAACAATGTATTTTAGATTTTGACCAGAAGGTAATTTGTACATTTTGCAGACAACATCTAATTTTGTCATGTGCGGCATGAATCACAATTATGTCAGATTATTCCTGTCTGTTTAAAGTTGATAGTGACCTAGAATCCAAATGAAACAAAGAATATCGGTAATTCTTGAGACATTATTGTCAGATTCTGTTGAGTGCATGATTCAATTATTTTTCGAAGTTAACAATACATGTGAAGAGTACATTTGAATATGTGCACCTCGTAATTGCACCTCTTGCAATAACCAAACTGAAAAAGAATCAGACTTAACTTGGCACAAAACATACCACTGTGCAGAACAAGTATCTGAAATATTAGAACCTAAGTAGAAACACTTCCACAAAGACAATTCCAAGTTCCGATATTTTTAAGAGGAACTTTTAGATGGTTTCATCTTTTGATTACTCTCAGATTTACACATGTTTATATTTTCAGCCTTTAAATGTATACTCCACCTTTAAGGGAAGATGGTAAATTGCACTGTTTTGCAAGTTCCATAGTCCAGTTAGGTACAAGTCAATCTTTAACCTTGTTGTTATAAAATACAGCATTAAATCTATACATTCACATTTAAATATACTGTATAGTGCTTGCAAACAAGTTATGACATTTATGAAAAGTAATTATTGATGAGTTCTGCTCGAAGAGCAATGCCAGTCAGCTGGTTCTGGTCTGCAGGGTGGTGTGGCACTTCATCCGGTTCCACTTCAATGACTTGTTCCGGTTCTTTAAGATCTTTAGCGATGTTGAAGAGCACGGCACAGGCAATCATGATGTTGCATGCTCTTGGTGCAGACATCTGGATCCCTTGTCCCATCAGGCACCTGAATTTGTTTTTCAATTGCCCATTCAATTGTTCGATGGTCACACGTGTTCTGCAGTGTGCCCTGTATACATAGTAGTCAGAAATATTATAACGAATAAATAATCCAACACTGTATTAATCATTTTTTGCAAGCCATCGTACATGCTACATCTCTCAGGATCTTTATCAACCCAACTTACCCTTTAAGAAAAAGCATTTGTAAATATAGATATAATATATGCTATTATCTTGCCAAGACCTTTTCTTCCTTTATTACATCATTAACAAAGACTCAAACTACAATTGTATTCATTTTGTACCAAAAGTCTTTTTTAAGTTATACATTATTTATATACTATTATAAGATCTAAATATTTATTTATCTTTTTTAACTTATACATTATTTATATTCAAATGAACATAATTTATAAATGTATATAAAGTGTATGGTATTATGATCTATGTGCAAATTTTGAGATGTACTTTGTACAAATATAGTTGGTATTATGTTATTAAACTGATACATTCCATCACTTTTAATCATTGAAGGGCTCTCTGATTATTTGTAACACTTTAAAGATTTTAGTGAACGTGATGGATTGAGTACTTGCCTGTTGTAATTTCTTTCAGCATTGCCTTGTGGGTCCCTTAGTGGGGTGATTAGCCAAGGCTGGAGGGGGTAGCCGGAATCTCCAACCAAGATGCCAGGTAGATCTCCGTCTGCGAAACGCCCTCCAATGCGACTGTTCTGTGTATTGAATTATGAAGAAATGTATCATTATTATTTTCTTTGCAAAATGTGATTAACAAAACAAAACAAATACAGTTCGGGCTTCTCTCAGTCCATAGCAAACAAATTGAGAAAGATGTCAGACATTACATTGTACTCTAATATATTTCTTTAATATCAATGTGACATTTATTTGTTTAAATTAAAATTATTAATATACACTGGATTAAATGGTTGATTGATGATGATAATGATGATGGTGATAATGATTTTAATGATGAGTAGGATGATAATCATGATATTGGCAGTGATGAAAATAGTGATCAGAGATGCTGATAAAACTGTCACATACCCTCAATACACGGCTGTCACGAGTGCTCCCAGGCCATCTTGCACACACGTTTGTTATCTTGTACCTCGCATTACAAATAAGCTGGACGTTTATGGAGTGCTTGCCCTTCTGATTTATAGTATAGATGTACTCGTCGTCAAGAAGGGGAGCCCCATGCAGTTCAACGTGAGTCTCCTAAGAGCTGCGGCGTGATGTATGGCATGTAGTACGGTAGACCGAAAGCTTCAGTCTCTCTAATCGTCGGTTGTTCCACTGAGTCTGGCTCCACTAGACCTCCGATTATAGAGACTGAAGTATGTCTCATCGGGACTGTACGGGACTGTACAGAACAAATGGTTCGGTTCGACCGGACCGCGATGAATGAGATATGCTACGAGATTTTCACTCTTTACATCCTCATAACTGCTGCAATTATAATAAAAATTAAAAATAACATATATAAAGCTTATTTGACTTACGATAGCTTGCTCATTTAGATCCTAAATTAATGATTAATCCGAGAAAGTCTCGTCGTCAACATTATCCGTCTTGGTTTTAGTTGATGAATATTCATTTTTTCTTTTCGAACGTCCAATAGCTACCGTAGCTACATACGAGTCAGCCCGGCTTGACCAACGAACTCCCACGAAACGAGTGCTCTGATTCTGATTGGCCATTGGCTATGTTTTGGTAGGAATTGACCCGGAAATATATATCGGCCGCCGGGTCATATAGCTCTATGTTCGAGTGCATGAACGTGCATGAACGTACTGTTTCACAGTTCAAAGATACAAATTGGATAATTCATATAAATAAGTCCGAAAATTTCACATTCTATGATAGGTTAGCACATTTTGAAAACTGTAATTAGGAGATATATAGACCGACCTAATTTACATCTGATTTAGAAATCAGAAAATTAGATCTAAATAAAGAAAATCGGGAAGAAAATGTCGTGAACGAAAAGATGTTCATAGCCACCCCCACGGTACGAGATCTCTGGGTTACCATCTGTATTGGGGAATGACAACAAATGTCAGTTTTGTTAAAGAAATGACCCAAATCAGATGGTTATTTCTGTCTAGTAGTACGGCTGCCATCTTGGAATGAAAGCTTACCGTTATTGATTGATGGTAGTTAACGCTACCTTCAGAGCTGTAGTAACGTTACCGCTGTTTCTGAAGTGCTTACCGCTATAAAAACTACGTTAACTCTTTATGCAATGGAAAGTTAACGCTAACTTTAAATTTAACGCTGTTTCTGGAAATAGGGGCTTAACGCTACGTTAAAAGTTGTATGCAACGGGGCCCAGGAACTTCACCAAGCTCTTCCTATCTTTCGCTTTAATCTCTGGGATCTTATCCATCATCCCATAGGTCATGACCAGGCCCGCCTTCTCAAAGGTGGACCCCCGGGTGTTCTTGAAATTATCCATCTACACTACCCTCACCTTGTCTTCCTCATTTGGGAAATCGTGAGCTAGAGGAAAAGACAAGAAGAACTATTTGAAAATCATGCTCATATAACATCTTCTTCGACAAACCGTACAAAGAACATGTCATCCGCCACTATAGTGCCAATTGACACAGTCGCTAGTTTTCCATGTGCGCCATTCGGCATAAAAGAAAAGGCATAAATAACAGAAAGATTGCTGTGTGGAGCACAACATTTTGCTAAATACACAATTTCTCATTTCGATTAGCAACATGAATATCCTTTTGACATCAGTTTAGAATAAGTCTACATTGGAAACGATTAAATAATCTCGAAGCATTAAATAAATGTATGGCATAAAAAATACACTGTGGCACTCGGAGATCATGTACGAGGCACCGAATAGTTCATTAGTTTTCTTCTCTTTCTTCCAATATTTTTGTGAGCAACAATAGTGACAAGTACTAATACCTTTGGTGATTCAATTTTGATACCCCATTGTGAGAAAAGACAATTATGTTTTGTTATTGTGATAGTCTTAAGTTCAGAGCAGGAATTTAGAACGAGACAACATAACCAAGATCAACATTTTAAATTTAAAAAATAGCTAAATGGCCCTTTGAGAGCCTGAAACTTTTCGAAGATAAAGAATAAGAAATCAGTTGCTTCTTTTTTGTACCATGGACCTAGATTAACCTTCCATAGCTTAATGCATTTGTTCAATTGTTTGCTTTATGCGCATGAGGTATCCCTGAACAGCAAATTGTTTACAAAGTTTTGTAAAGAAATTGACATACCATTTTGGTTGGAGCTGAACAATATATTTAGCCACAAATAGTATGTTTTTTTTCTTTCTATTGATGATTACTGAGCATGGGTGTTTTTTTAAAGAGAGTTAACAGTAATCTGTATCATCTCCTGCATGTTGATGGAACAGTGCAATTGAAAACGGTGTTTCGGACGCTACATTTTTCGTAGACCCTCATGTAAAGGTACTGTAACCCTTTTACAACCAACATCATATACTGTTGAACTTTGCAGGAATTATGAATATGTCACGTTTGTCCTATCTGTGAAATTTAGACTTTAGCAGTATCTTAGTATTCCAATATTATGCAAGGAAACCCATTTAATTTTTCTATAGACTCCACTGTCAGACACTATTGAGTGACTGACTGACTTCTCTTTTTTCTTTCGGAATAACATGCAAAAATGAGCTGTAAAGGTACATGAGCATTTGTTTACATCAATAACAAACTTCTTGTGATATGGCCAAAATTAAACTGATTGAATCTTTGCGCAGCACAAAAAATATGCCCATTTTAATATTTGAAGTAGCAGAAAATATATGAACTGCAGGACCTATCTATCATAACATTTTTTGAACACCTTAAGGCAGCTACCAACCATAACAAAGAAATTTGCAATACCGTTTACTACAGTACTATTTTATATGTAAGGGGTTAGGAAAATTACCCTGTAACCTGTAGAGGGCGGAGTGCTGAGACAAGCCGACACCCGGCACTCTTTGCTTGGCCCTCTCACAGGTGAGTTGAACGATTTCAGAACGATTTCATTTATTATTTAGATGTATCATGTGGGTTGATGTGATTATATTGAAAGCGAGGATTTAATTTTAAAATGTATGATACTTAGTTTAGCGTTATGATTTGTAATATATGCATTTACATAAATTGAATGCGCGGTACCAAAATTGGTAGTGCATGCGCGCTAATGTTGTACCTGGTTAGGGGTTAGGTCCTAGGACAAGGGCCAGGGTTACACTCTAATTTATGAGATGAGTATAGGTCTTGGTTCAGGAACGAGGTAAGTGAGAAATAAAGGGAGCATAGAAAAGAAGTGTTTATGATAGAAGAGTAACCCGACACATGCTCCGCCGACGATTGCTCCCCCGACATTTACTCCGCAAAACGCGACAATTGCTCCGCGACATTTGCTCCGTGACATTTGCTCCGCCGACAATTGCTCCGCCGACATTTGCTCCGCCGACATATGCTCCGCCGACATTTGCTCCGCCGACATTTGCTCCGCCGACAATTGCTCCGCCGACAATTGCTCCGCCGACATTTGCTCCGCCGACAATTGCTCCGCCGACAATTGCTCCGCTAAACGCGACAATTGCTCCGGTGACAAAATCCTCGAACGACAGTTGCTCCGCCGACATTTGCTCCGCCGACAATTGCTCCGCAAAACGCGATAATTGCTCCGGTGACATTTGCTCCGCCGACAATAATGCTCCGCCAACAGTTGCTCCGCCGACATTTGCTCCGCCTGAAGCGACACTTGCTCCGGTGACAATGTTGATGATAATAATAATAACTAGATTTGTAATACTTGTTTTGAACAAATATAGGTGGGCTGGTCTAACTAAAATTTGAGACAAAATAAAGGGCAAATTTAAGATAGCTTATTGTCTCAGCTACAACATACTCGAAGTTCAGCGTAAACGAAGCTAAAACGACGGAGATATTGCTCGCGAAAGACGGGAATGTAGAATCCAGTTTTGAAAAAAGTCATGTCCCATAGAGAATACACGCAAAAAGTGAAAAATTGATATTCCTCCTTTAATCGCAAAAATACGCCATGATGCTTTTGTCAAAATGAAAAATTGTGAGGTCTACATTCGTAGAAGATTGTCCCAGCTAGAACATATCAAGATTTGGAAGAAAATCGATCAACATTTACAGAGATACAATCAATTTTCAAAAAATATGCTGACGTCATAATATGCAAATTGAAATTATGAGTTCGGAGGCCATTTTGATGTCGTCGTGAGTTAATTGAGGGTCAAATGAGACAAGAAATCATATTTCCAATTCAAACTCTACAAAATATGAAACAAAATTTGGGGTCACCTTACATCCTAAAGAGCTACAATGGATATTGTATAGGCATGTTTTTGCCCATATATGCTATGTATTACAAAAGGTCGCACGCACGGACGTGTATCTTAAACGGACGCTCACTCCGTTATTAATGGTCAGAAATATGTTAACAAGGTATCAAAATGCTTGGGAAAATGTGCCAAATATGATGACAAAGAAAAGTTGGCGATTCTTTGTTGCAAAATGCCAGAACGCGCGAAAAAACACGCGCGCATGCGCGTGTGCGAGATTTTTTTAATAAAATGCTTATAATGGCCTAAACGTATGTAAAATTATTTTGAGACTATTTTGAGCATTTCAATATTTTGCGCGCGCATTGAAGAGCGGATGTACGCGCACGTTCGCGTTTTTGACCTAAAATTGACCGGACGAATATTGACCTAAAATTGACCGGACGAATATTGACCTTAATCATGATAAATATGAATAAAAAATAGCTTTTGGTTATGAAGATATGATCATGAGTTGATTTTCAGAAAAATCTACAAAATGGCGCCTAGATGACGTCATCAGTGAAGGTCATAGTTGAAAACGTTATTGTGTTTTGTACATATGCCTATACTTGTGCCAAATTAGAAGTCATTTGATTGAGTCATTTTCAAGTAATCGTGCTTACAAAAAAGTGGTTTGAAATAAGTAAAATAAATGATAAAGGCAATTCTAATAAAATTATAAGGTGGTCTGTACGATATAAAGCTCACCTGATAATAAAGGCAATTTTAACAAAACTATAAGGTGGTCTATATTGATACAGCCCACCTTATAATAAAGGCAATTTTAACAAAATTATAAGGTGGTCTGTATTAGATACAGCCCACCTGATAAATAAATAAAGGCAATTCTAACGAAATTATAAGGTGGTCTGTACGATATACAGCCCACCTGATGAATAAATAAATAATAAAGGCAATTCTAACGAAATTATAAGGTGGTCTGTACGATATACAGCCCACCTAACAATAAAGAATAATAAAGGCGATTTTAACAAAATTATAAGGTGGTCTGTATAAGATACAGCCCACCTGATAATAAAGGCAAATCTAACGAAATTATAAGGTGTTCTTTACGATCTACAGCCCATCTGATAATAAATAAATAAATAAACGAAGGCGATTCTAACGAAATTATAAGGTGGTCTGTACGATATACAGCCCACCTAATAATTACAAAAATAACATTAGTAACACCACCAACCATAATAATAATTGTTGTCATTATTATTGTGATACTGCTTCTAATACTACTCCTACTACATGTACTATAGGAAGAAGGAGGGGAAGAGGAAGAATCTTATTGTTTATTTTTTTGTATTATCGAGGCATACAAATGCACAGGGAGGTAAGAGAGGGAAAAGTAAGGCGACGAAGAGGGAGAGAGAGGGAGAGAGAACGAGAGGGGGTAGCCTATGGCCCGGGTTCAAATTCAGTCCTCTTTAATTTATTTGACCCCGTACTGATGATCATAATTTAATCTACCATATGATTGCCATGTGTACGCCACACCGAATAGCACTAGCTCACATTTTGTTATTGTTGTCAAGAACTTATTGGCATGCAGCCAGTAGATTTTCATCATGTGTTTGATCTTGTATTGAAAAAAAGATCAAACACATTATCATAATCTACAGAGTGCAACCAAAAATTTCTTAACAACAATTGAAATTTCTTTCAGGAAGCCTAACACTAAAAGCTGTTTGTGATTCAAAGAGCATCGTAGAGACGATGAACAAATAAGAATAATAATACATTCACTTATATTTTCCCAGCCAAATATTCCGAACAAAAGTATCAACCGAGGGTAATCAACTGTTAAACGAATTTATCATGAGTCCTTGGAAAATTAATTAATACTGCTTGTCAAATATTATTGAAGAACAGCAAAATCGAACGCGATTGTCGCTACAATTCAGAAATCATTGCTTGCATTGCTTTTCTCTCAAAATTACCGTGAGATATCAAGCTACATAGAACTATGATCGACACAAAAGATATTGTCTTGAAAACAGTCAGAAACATTAGAACTTGAATGAATAAAACATAATGCAAATGAATGAGACTAGAATAAATAGGACACAAGTTAATTTCTACCATTTAAATCATCGAGTACCAAATACCTGAGCTAAAATCGAACCAGATGCATTTAATGGTAAACTTAAAGACAATGATTCATGACAATTGTCAATTGTCATGAGTTTATCGTCTAGATGTATTGCAAAAGATAATCAGAATAATAATGATCAGAATGATACCTCTACTATAAGGCCTAATTCTACATGTACTATAATACACCACTGCCATTGTAGATTATGATGATAATACAGATGATAATAATGATATGATAACAATTATAATAATACTATATACTTATACTTATCGTCATCAAAATCATCATGTTCATATTTATCATAATGATATCAATAATAATGATTATAATAATTACAATAATAACTTATCTTAACGATAATAATCATGATAAGGATAATAATCACAATAACAAACATAATAATAACAAAAATAACATTAGTAACACCACCAACCATAATAATCATTGTTGGCATTATTATTGTGATACTGCTTCTAGTACTACTCCTACTACATGTACTAGGAAGAAGGAGGGGAAGAGGAAGAATCTTATTGTTTATTTTTTTGTATTATCGAGGCATACAAATGCACAGGGAGGTAAGAGAGGGAAAAGTAAGGCGACGAAGAGGGAGAGAGAGGGGGAGAGAACGAGAGGGGGTAGCCTATGGCCCGGGTTCAAATTCAGTCCTCTTTAATTTATTTGACCCCGTACTGATGATCATAAT
Source organism: Strongylocentrotus purpuratus (assembly GCF_000002235.5). Classification (NCBI taxonomy): domain Eukaryota; kingdom Metazoa; phylum Echinodermata; class Echinoidea; order Camarodonta; family Strongylocentrotidae; genus Strongylocentrotus; species Strongylocentrotus purpuratus. The sequence continues at coordinate 20,473,482 of NW_022145599.1, read as the reverse complement.
TTAATCTACCATATGATTGCCATGTGTACGCCACACCGAATAGCACTAGCTCACATTTTGTTATTGTTGTCAAGAACTTATTGGCATGCAGCCAGTAGATTTTCATCATGTGTTTGATCTTGTATTGAAAAAAAGATCAAACACATTATCATAATCTACAGAGTGCAACCAAAAATTTCTTAACAACAATTGAAATTTCTTTCAGGAAGCCTAACACTAAAAGCTGTTTTTGATTCAAAGAGCATCGTAGAGACGATGAACAAATAAGAATAATAATACATTCACTTCTATTTTCCCAGCCAAATATTCCGAACAAAAGAATCAACCGAGGGTAATCAACTGTTAAACGAATTTATCATGAGTCCTTGGAAAATTAATTAATACTGCTTGTCAAATATTATTGAAGAACAGCAAAATCGAACGCGATTGTCGCTACAATTCAGAAATCATTGCTTGCATTGCTTTTCTCTCAAAATTACCGTGAGATATCAAGCTACATAGAACTATGATCGACACAAAAGATATTGTCTTGAAAACAGTCAGAAACATTAGAACTTGAATGAATAAAACATAATGCAAATGAATGAGACTAGAATAAATAGGACACAAGTTAATTTCTACCATTTAAATCATCAAGTACCAAATACCTGAGCTAAAATCGAACCAGATGCATTTAATGGTAAACTTAAAGACAATGATTCATGACAATTGTCAATTGTCATGAGTTTATCGTCTAGATGTATTGCAAAAGATAATCAGAATAATAATGATCAGAATGATACCTCTACTATAAGGCCTAATTCTACATGTACTATAATACACTACTGCCATTGTAGATTATGATGATAATACAGATGATAATAATGATATGATAACAATTATAATAATACTATATACTTATACTAATCGTCATCAAAATCATCATGTTCATATTTATCATAATGATATCAACAATAATGATTATAATAATTACAATAATAACTTATCTTAACGATAATAATCATGATAAGGATAATAATCACAATAACAAACATAATAATTACAAAAATAACATTAGTAACACCACCAACCATAATAATCATTGTTGTCATTATTATTGTGATACTGCTTCTGGTACTACTCCTACTATATGTACTAGGAAGAAGGAGGGGAAGAGGAAGAATCTTATTGTTTATTTTTTTTGTATTATCGAGGCATACAAATGCACAGGGAGGTAAGAGAGGGAAAAGTAAGGCGACGAAGAGGGAGAGAGAGAAGGATAGAGAACGAGAGGGGGTAGCCTATGCCCCGGGTTCAAATTCAGTCCTCTTTAATTTATTTGACCCCGTACTGATGATCATAATTTTATCTACCATATGATTGCCATGTGTACGCCACACCGAATAGCACTAGCTCACATTTTGTTATTGTTGTCAAGAACTTATTGGCATGCAGCCAGTAGATTTTCATCATGTGTTTGATCTTGTATTGAAAAAAAGATCAAACACATTATTATAATCTACAGAGTGCAACCAAAAATTTCTTAACAACAATTGAAATTTCTTTCAGGAAGCCTAACACTAAAAGCTGTTTTTGATTCAAAGAGCATCGTAGAGACGATGAACAAATAAGAATAATAATACATTCACTTCTATTTTCCCAGCCAAATATTCCGAACAAAAGAATCAACCGAGGGTAATCAACTGTTAAACGAATTTATCATGAGTCCTTGGAAAATTAATTAATACTGCTTGTCAAATATTATTGAAGAACAGCAAAATCGAACGCGATTGTCGCTACAATTCAGAAATCATTGCTTGCATTGCTTTTCTCTCAAAATTACCGTGAGATATCAAGCTACATAGAACTATGATCGACACAAAAGATATTGTCTTGAAAACAGTCAGAAACATTAGAACTTGAATGAATAAAACATAATGCAAATGAATGAGACTAGAATGAATAGGACACAAGTTAATTTCTACCATTTAAATCATCGAGTACCAAATACCTAAGCAAAATTCGAACCAGATGCATTTAATGGTAAGCTTAAAGACAATGATTCATGACATTTGTAAATTGTCGTGAGTTTATCGTCTATATAGACGTATTGCAAAAGATAACCAGGATAATAAGGATCAGAATGATACCTTTACTACTAGGCCTACTTCTACATGACTATACTATACTACTGCCATTGTAGAATATGCTGATAAAACACATGATAATAATGATATGATCAACAATTATGACTAGACTTTAATTCGTCACTTTAACGAATTAGGTGATACGTATGCTATTTTTGTATCATGAAAGTGTGCCGATGATGATTTATTTGTTTTAAATGACGATGACAATGATTAAAAGTGGTAAAGCGCCCCCTTCAGGTATTCGATAGACAATTGTTATATGATTAATTTACTAAACAAGCTCAAACTTTCGCCTGATTGCAGAGCCTACCAATTATTGAACTGATATTTCGACGCACTACATACGCAACATAATGAACAAGTCTAGACTGGAATGTAGTATCATTCACCTCCCATAGGCATAAGACGCATATTAAGCAAACAATCTAATGACGTCATCAAAATGAATAAATATTGGTAATAATCTTGTGAAGAATTGTCTCAGCTACAACGTATCAAAATTTAGAAGAAAATTGATCAATATTTGCAGAGATACAATCATTTTCTGTAAATATGTTGACATCATAATATGCAAATTCGTATTTTGACTTCCAAGGCCATTATGATGACGTTAAAATGTACTCAATGGCCAAATGAGAAATTAAATCATATCTCCGACTCATATAATCAAAATAAAAGAACAATCGGGGGTCTAGGTGCATCCCAAAGAGCCTAATGGCATTACACGCAAAAACGCGCGTGCATAATTTTCGAAATTCTTCAAATGGCCTAGAACATACTCTGTTTTGATTAAAAAGTGAATTTGAGCATTTTAAAATTCAGACGCGCGCGGATTTTGATGAGATGTTATGTCGAACCTTGACCTGAAGTTCATGTGTTTTAAATATGGTTCAGTTTTGATAACTCGTTATGAAGATAAGATTTAAAGTTGATTTCCACAAAATAGCGCCTGGATGACGTCACGATGATTTTGAGTTACTGAAAAGTGTCACAATTCTAAGTTATGCTAATATTAATCATCATGGCAAGTTTCATGATAATGGCTTTATTCATTCATGAGATATCCTGCGAACAAATTAATGGCAGAATAATGAATGGGAATAATAATAACTTGAATTTGACAATTTAGGTTATGCGTATGTTAATGTTTTAAATAATGAAGAATGTATTTTCACGATTTCATATTATCTTCTAAAATGCTCTTCCTATTAAAGGTAAAAACCAGCATTGGAAACGCCCCAATTTCAAAAAATGAAAGGGAAGCTCTTATTACCAATTATGTGAAAGAATATGTTTTGACTAATGATGATAACATGATGATAACAATTTTGCCGGGAAACCGCCTACTAATTGATATCTTTTGTAAATTAGTTTATCTACATGGTCTGTGAGAGATAAACGCACGTGTCGCGCCCGTGTGCGTATAGTCCCATATACATCTTTCTGTGTACAGTGCTTGTAACTTTACGAAGACTGAGCCAAATTTCTTATCATTTTGATGATTCCAAAACCTTGCAGTACACACCAATACTTATATGCTAGATGATCAATCTTTTCTGATCGATTCCACAACGTTTCTTTCACAATGCAATCGCATGACCATAACTGGCCTTTACCTTTAAGGTCTATCCGTATGAAAAGTTTCAACTGTGTAGTATATTGACCATTATGGATCTATGGAAGATAGATTGAGACGAGATATGACAATTGACCCCATACAATAAGCAGTTACACCTTTGACCCTAATTGACATAACGAAGAATGCATTTTCACAATTTCATCTTCTTCCAAGAAATGCTCTACCCGTCATGTTTACCTAGATTGTGCTGCGCATAGATTCAATCGGATTATTTTGGGCTATTACAAGAAGTGGGTTATTGATGTGGACAAATGCTCATGTACCCTTTAAGCTCATATAATGTATTTTATTACCAGAGGGAAAAAAAATTGGTCAGTCACTCAATAGTGTCTGACAGTAAAGTATAGAAAGTAAAGGGGTTTCCTTGTTTAATTTGAATACTAGAAAACTGCTAACGTTTATATTTCATAAATAGGACAAACGTGACATATGCATAATTCCTACAATGTTCTACAAAATTTGCGAATTTAACTTTCGATTGAAAATTTCGACATGATTCTATCATCTGATCCAAAAAAAAAAGACACAACTTTTATAGCCCATAGTCTCAGCTATAACATACCACAATTTGGGAGAACATAAAGCACGAATAAGCTAGATAGTGCTCAAAGATTAATGTCATGTAGATCCATGATTTGAACTATTAAAATTGGCACCTTCCACAGGCTTAACACGCAAATTAAGAAAATCTGTCAAGTCACCTTAAATTGCAATTTTCACTATGATGATGTCATCAAAATGAAAAAATAATGTGTAGTTAACTTGTAGACAATTGCCTCAACTACAAGATATCAACATTAAGAAGAGAACCAATCAATATTTACAGAGATACAATCAATTTTCCATAAATATGCTGACGTCATAATATGCAAATTCGTATTTTGAGTTCCAAGGTCAATATGATGATGACACGATATACTTAATGGCCAAATGAGACATGGAATCACATCTCCGACTCATACTCTATCCGAATATGAAAAAAAAAATGGGGGTTCCCGTCCATCCCAAAGAGTCATAAGGGTTTTGTGTAGGCATGTTGTTGCCCATATATGCTATGTATTACATGAGCACGCGCGCACGGACGTTTATCTTGAACGGACGCTCATTTCCTTATTAATGGTCATAAAGAAATAAACATGGTATCAAATTGTTCGGGAAAACATGAGGAATACTGTGTCCAAAAAAAATTCAGGATGAATTATTTTGCGTTCGGCCGTGACAAACGAAACATAAGGTGATCTGTATTATATACAGCCCATCTGATAATACATTTATAATGCGCTTCATACAATGTTTCTAAACGCAAGAGAAAGAATAAAGGATAAGGATGTGGGAGGAAAAAGGAGTTACCTAGAAGTCATTTCGAATATACTGAAATAAATTTTCATCTATCACTGTACGTCCCATATGATGTACACTGAACACTCATTCCATGTCGTGGGAAGTTTTTAAAAAAAAGTAGAGCAGCAAGCCACTTTCCCCAATACGCGCATACCTCCTAGTTAATTTCAAACAGCTCATCAATATGTAAGACCTGAAATGACCTCAATGCAAGCAAGCAAATGCATCTTACTAGGTAAACCATCTGCAAGTAAAGCATTACAGGGGCGTCGCCAAAGGGGGGGGGGAGAGAAAAGGGGGGGGAAGAGAGTGCAAGGGAAAGAAAAGAAAAAAGAAAAGAAAAAGAAAAGAAAGGAAAAGAAAGAAAAGAAAGGAAAAGAGGACACTTTTTTTTTGGGGGGGGGGGTCAGCTTTTTTAGGTCAGCCATGGGAATTTTTTTTTTTTTTTAACATATTGCTCCGTTTAGTCTCATTTCACAACGCCCCCTATCGTCAGAGCATGGTCAGAGTCAGCAGCCTAACATGTTAGCCTATGGACGTTTTTTTTAAAAAATCGTTAAAAATTCATTTTTTGTTTAAACGAAAAGCACATCCACCCCGACGTACGTTATCACTTGGATCGTTGGAGCCCTCATGTCTCATTGACTTTTGAAAGTTCACCCACCGTAATATTTTTCAAAATAGGTTGCAAGCTCGTCATTGCCTATAATACACTTGTGAAACACAGTCTAACTTTGGACTCAGTTTGCCAAGCGATTTGAAGATTATAGGTCGAGCACACGAAACATAAAAAGCATGAATTATCATAGATCACTTCTGCCTATTTCATTATGTCCATTTCATCCAACCCCCCACCATAATTTTTCAATTTAGTAAAAGCAAACATTTAGCCGAGGTAAGCAAAAACATGAATATTCATGACACACCATGGACTATTCGGTTATTAACAGAGGGGTGCAATCGGTCATCACGTCAAACTCCCCTAATTGCCACCAAGTATTTCATATAATTATAAAGTTTGGTATGTTTCTTTTACTCACTCATGAATTATTAAATATCAATGATGGTTTAAAGAAATGTAAAAGAAATTTTAGTTGATATTTATTAACAAAGTAATTTATATTTAGCAAAGCAATCTCACATACAAAATACTATCAAGTGTCGTCTGCTACGCCGATTGTCGCCTGCTTCGTTAAAGGCACATATTTATCGTTTGGACTGTAAGGTTTACCAGGGAGATTTGTATTTTCCTGCACTACAGCGTAAAGCAGGAAAATGTTGTATATGCGGATCATTTTAATGATTACGTAATGGAAGTGGCGAGGCGGTATGGTTTGAATAACTTAGGCAGGTGAAAGTTATTGTATTGAGAAGGAAAGGAATGTTCAGAAAGGCATCGAGAGGGAAGTGGGCGTGGTAGCCATTCTAGCTTTGCACCTACATCAGTACGAGAATACACCCGACGGCGCGGTGGCCTGTACTTATAGCGCGGGAACACATCACACCCAATGGCATACACCCGGTACCCTGCAACACAGTGAAACATTCTAAGAAATTAAAAAATTATCTACAAAATGGACCTCTTGAATCATCTGAGAAGTAACTTACCCTATTCTGATTACTTCAATGAATGTCAAGATAACAATGGCTGCTTTTCCATCCAAAAATAAAACAATTTCTCGATAATTTCACAAAATATATTTGCCGCCGCATTCAATATGACGTCATTGACAGCTGATTGGCTAGTTTGGTAGTGACGTCGAACGAGCTATGTTTGTGTTGCAGTGATCGAGCGAGCGAAAATGAGACAATCGGAGCAATATGTAAATAACATTTTTTAAAAAATCCTAAGGGGGGGGGGGGGGGGGGGGTTAAGGGGGTTTAGGGGGGTTTACACACAGACAAATACCAAAGGGGGGTTAACCCCCCCCCCCCCTCTGTGTACGCGCCTGATATCAATGCAGAAGTTTGAAGTCGGTGAGATGTATATTGTCGGTCGGCCGACAATTTTGTTTTCCCTACGAATTGTGACTTTGTATCCGCTTTGACGACTTCGAGAGTGACTACAACTAACCTACTATGTTACATGCTTACATAGAAAGAATACATGTTTATGCTGTTGAACGTCTAACGTGTTTGTGCACAATTTCAGGGCGAATTCGATAAGAGATGGCTACTTCCAGCTCGGAGATTAGGAAAGGGAAGGAAGAACTACGACATGGAATATTGTCGTACAAACCAGGCGAGGCTGTACCTTGTGAGGATAAACGAGTGATGTTTCCTGATAAGCTTGTCATCGGTATGATATATCCGTACGGACATGCGCCCGACACAATCCTTGCTCTGAGACGTGCTCTTCATGGAGATGTAGAGCCAATTAAGATTGCCGATAAACGTCAAACATCTACTGATGATCAGGAGGAATATCTGACTGGTTCTATATCTGCCGTCATGAAAGATCGCTTTGGTTCGTATATAAAGACACTGTAATGTTGATTGAATTGTGATTGTTGTACTTCAAATGAAACTGCACCTCCAATCATAAAATCCGTATGTTTTGTTGGTAATATGATGAATGATATGCCCAAGGTCTGTCTTTGTTATTATCAAACCAACATAATGCCCGTTGACCCTAAATAAACCAACACTGCGAAGAACATATAGACACTGTAAACATTCAGGGTAGAGCAAAACAAATATTTAATTGTCTCTTTTGGTGTTCTTTATCGTTTTTAAAGCGTACTTCAAAATGAGGGATATTAGGTCCAGGCCTATTAAAAAGGATGGCGGTTTTGCAAAACCACGAGATTATCCAAACTGGGCTTGAAATTACCTTCAAGTTAAAATAATACTACGCTGAATTATATATCTTATATTCTCTATGATTATGTTAAAGGTAATACAAAGTTTTGGTACTGGGTCATGAATTTGGAAACATATGCGATCCTACCATATTCAGTGATGGTTATCGCAGTTGAAATCGAGTTTGAAGTTCTGAAATTTTAGATTTTTTAAAAAAAAGCTTTTTTGCCTTTATTCAGATCTTCATACTTATACAAAATGATGAATAGGAACACAATTGTTCTTACAGTATAAACATACATATAGTACATTGTCTCATACATTGTAAACACAGACATATTTAAAAAATATTTTCCATTTGTATCCAAACTAATGAAGTACACATTCAAAACAAGTGTACAGAATGTGCTCCAATTCCTTTAAAAAGGAAAAAGTGACAGTAATACTTGGATACAACATTTACAAAGGAACATTTTTTACAACATAATAAGCAAATCAATTAGTTCAATATAAATTAATCAATCTGAACAAAGATTTTCTCATATAAACAAAAAGTATAAGGTGAAGGTGCTGCTTCATAATCCATGATACAAAAAATTGTTATATTTACATATAATGATATGGTGCATTTTTCATTATAACTATATAAGGGTCTTGTATCAGTGGAGGTCTTTAACTATACCGTTATTTTAAAAAAATAAAAAAATAAAATATAACAAACAAGCAAACACGATAGCAGATAAGTGTCCGAATCGATGAGAAAGTGAGGGAGTGAACAGGAAACAGGAATTACAATATATATACAATCAGTTCCCCTGCCTTAAGGGGTAACATTTTCCCATTTTTGATAATGTATTGGCAGTTTGTCCTTTAATTTTGCTTTTTCACGTTCAACTTTTTTTGAGTTCTCTACAGCCTTACATATTTCTTTACTAGTTGGGAACTTTCCTTTTTTACGATTACTGTAAATCATATATTTGACCAAAATCAATACATGATTTAACAATATATTATCTTTCATATTTTTTCTGAAACCAAGCAACACATCAATCCATTGCATATTAAGAAACTGAAACATCTTTAAACTGTTTCCCATCTCATTCCATATTCTGGACCCTTCAGAACATTCAAAGAAGATATGACGATAGGTTTCTACTTCTTTTCTACAAAAGGAACATAAATTTGACTGTGTTAATCCAAAAAGATACAATTTATCATTACAAAATATGATGTTATGTAAAAGTTTATACTGAAATTCCCTTAACTTCCCATCTAGAGTGGAAAATCTGGGGATTGAGAAACATGTTGTAGTTTCCGACTTATCTAGATTTAAAGCTATTACCTCTGGATGTTTAAAAGCAAATGCATCTTGTATTATAGCAATAAAAATGTTATAGAGCATTTTGGAAGAGACAGACTCAAAAGAATACACTGTTTTGTTAATGATAAAGTTAATGTTGGAAAGATCAACAGTGTCATTTAGAGTATCATCTCTCCCTCTGCAAATTCTCTTAGTCTTCCAGGCAGCTGGCAATTTGGTGTATAGATCATTAAGAAAAAACAGATCGTCTACATGAAGACCTTTCCTTATGAAATAGTCCCCTGATCTCATATCACCTTCTGCGTCCGTCAAATGTTTAACTTGAAAAATGTTCACATGAAATAATTTTGCATTAGAAGGAATTATCCTACCTTCAATAAAAGTATTGTTAAAGATAATTTGATTTTCATTATGTGTTTCTTTTACCATATATTCCTTCTCCTTTAGATAATTCCAGATCTTTAAAAAATCCAAGTATATATTGGGTGCCTTAATATTGATTGTTTTGGGATTATAATTGCAAAGAAATATTAACTTTCCTCCTACCGTTCTGAATATACATTCAAAAAATTGTTTCCATTTCATGTCATTATTTTCACCAAGTAGTTTCTTAATCCACACTACACGCTGTGCATAGATCATGTACTTGAAATTCAACATTTTCAAACCCCCTTTATCATAGTTCAAATATAAAATATTCCTTTTTTATCTTATCATGTCCATTCCATATAAAATTAAAACATATCGTTTCAACTTCCTTGAAAACACTTGGTGGTACCGAAATTATAGAAGACACATATAGTAATTTAGAGATTGCAAAAACTTTAACCAATTGAATTTTCCCAAAAAGTGTTAAATCCCGTTGCTTCCACCACCCTAACAATCTTTTTATTTTGCTCAGTATTTCCTTATAATTCATTTCTTCTTTAACATTGATATCCAAAGAAAAGTATATTCCAAGAACTTTTACCAGAGAAACCATCTTACCCAATGTTATACCGGTCAAATTTTCATTACTGTGACCAGAAGAACCAAGCTTCATAATTTGTGTTTTGTCCCTATTAATTTTTAATCCAGATACCTGAGAGAAGGAATCTAATAATTTTTCTAAGATTTTCATGTCTTCTGTGTCTTTCAAAAAAATTGAACAGTCGTCCGCATACATTACTATCTTCGTCTGTATATTGCCTATCAAAATACCTTTTAATTTTTGTTCATTGCGAATAGCCACTGCTAATGTTTCTATGATTAACAAAAATAAATATGGACTTAAGGGATCTCCTTGTCTTACTCCCCTGCCTATTTCAAAATAGCCTGTGGAAAAGCCCCCATTCATGACACAGCCAACTACATTTTTGTACAAAACTTCTATCCATCTACAAAAATATGGGCCGAAACCATTTTTTTCAGTAAGAAATTCATATATGAGTGTGAGACAGTGTCAAAAGCTTTCTCGAAATCAACTGTTACTAGAAAACCCTGTACCTTGTATACCTGTGTGTAAAATATGACATCGTCAATAATTCTCACCGCTTCTCCTATATTCCTACCAGGCAAAAATCCAACTTGATCTACATGTATCACCTCTTCCAATACATTTTTTTATTTTTTCCGCCAACACTTTAGACAAAAGTTTATAATCCACATTAAGGAGGGTAATTGGTCTGTTATTGCGAATATATAAAGGGTTTTTATCTTCTTTTTTTATTACCGTTATTACACCCTGTTTCTGTGTGGTGGACAATTCACCCTTCTCAAAGGAGGCATTGAAGGAGTCCAAAACAAGCTTCCCTATATCAGGCCAAAAAATGCGATCAAATTCCACTGACAAACCATCATTCCCGGGCGATTTGTTTAAAGACTTTTTATTTAACATTGAAGTACATTCCCCAAATGTAATTTTCTCATCACACGACTTCTTACTAGCTTCACTTATATTTAAGTGAGACATATTAAAAAAGAGATCATCTGTCCTATCCATCTTTTCATTTTCTGAGTATACTTTATGAAAAAAATGTTTAACTTCTTTTAAAATTTGTTTTGGATCAGATGTTTCTTCATTCCTACCATCTAATTGTAATTTGTCTATAAATGTTTTTTTCTGATTGGATGCCAACAGTTGTTTAAAATAATTTTCATTGATTTCACTTTCTTCAAACCATTTTGCTAACTTTTAACCCGACTACTTTTTGATCATATAACACTTTGAGTTCCTTTCTCTTTGACTCTAAATTTTGTAAGGTATCATTATCTGGAGAAATAACCAATGAAAGTTCAAGCATCTGAATATCTCTCTGTATTTTGCGTAGGTTTTCCTTCGTTTCTTGTGCCCTACCTTTGGAATATTTCTTTGTTTTTTCATGAACTTTCATTTTAACGAAATCCCACAGGACTCTGGCGTCTGTAATATCTTTTTTCCCCTGATCTACGACAGATTTAATTTCTGCTCTCATATATTGAACATATTCTACATCTAAACACAGACTATTATTGAACTTCCAGTAAGATGGACCTATATTCTTAAAAAAAATTATCACCCAAAGGCAAGCCTAGATGAATGGCAGAGTGATCAGGAGCTATGGAGGGTATTATATTACACTCGGCAATTTGTTTCTCCAGTTCGTTTGAAACTATCCAATAGTCTAACCTACTTTGAATTAAAGGGGTATTTTGTCTGTAAGTAAATTGAATCGTGTCTATAGGTTTCTTTCCCTCCATATATCCAGCATATCAAACCTTCCAAGGAAATCCTCGAATTCTAAATTAAACTTGTGACCTCTAATACTCCCTTTACTTGAAATATCAAATTCAAAATTCCGAATCATATTAAAGTCGCCACCGATTATCATAAGGGATTTGTTTAAATTGAATTTATTTAAGCGAACACTTCAATTATTTAAAAAATCTATTTGTTCCTGCTTTTTTTCTCGAACTGGAAAATAAACATTACAAATAATGTATCTTATGTTTTGTACCTCAATTTCTAAAATAATGTACCTCCCGTCTGAATTACACTCACTTCTCAATACCTTCAACTTCAGTTTTTGTGAAATCAGAATACAAACTCCTCGACTGTGGTTGCTCCCGTGACTACAAAAACACTCCCCACTCCATTCCCTCTCCCATCGATCCTCAACATCGTTTGTACTAAAAGTTTCCTGAAAAAATTATATCTCCTTTCTGTCTACTCCACTTTACTATAGCGTTCCTTTTGGTAACGTCTCTAAGACCCTTAACATTCAATGAAACAAAATTCAACAGCTCGTTCTTCCTATCCATCATGCATTATTACATTTCCTAATATACATGTATATACGATCAATACCTCATTTGTCCTTAGATCATTAAATTGAACTTTAAATATCGACAAGTGTACCAATGATAGCATTTTTGCACCTTTCACCTTAACATAAAAAGACACAACACTAATACAAAGACAAAACATCACAACACACACACACAAACAAAAACTAACCAAAAACACACAAAGACGTGGACGCATCATAGCGCACCGAAAGGAACCGAGGGCCCGTCGCAAGAAGCTAAACCCCCTTTTCCGGACCATTTTAAGTAACTTTTTGTTAACTTGCTGTACTCCATCCCCCTACTCTTTAAAGTCCATATCACTTCTAACATATTCTCTCCATATATTTAGGTTCTAATAAATTATATTCAATGGGTATCTTATAAGTATCCATAAACAAAACAAGTCGTATGGACAATAACAGCTTTCTTGTGAAAAAAAGGAAAAAAAAAAAAAGAAAGAAAAAAAAAAGAAAAAAAGAAAAAGAGGACGACTGCTAATAAAAGTCTTCTTCTGAAATATGGAGACCTTTACCACAACAATTACTTTTTAAAAATAATTTCACAGTCATACAATTCTCTATAGTACAACTTTTTTAAGTACGTAGAAATTGGAAAATTAACAATAACACGCATTTCAATTGAAAGCGCAATGAACCATATTCAAGACAATATCATATGAAAAAATTTGGACACCATTCATTTCTTTATGACCACGTTTTGATCCATTTCATTCAGAAGTATGAAAATAAATCATTAGTTTGACCTAAATACATACTTATTTCCTCTAAATAAACATTATAAGAATTGGTCATAAATTAGGTATGAAATGAAATCTTTCCAAACTGTCTCATTTCCAAACTGATTCATTTCACCTGTCTCTTTTCATCTTAAGCAACGAGAGTCGTAATATATTCAATGTAAACGATTTTCAAAAACATTTCAAATACTGTACAATTTATGTACTTTTACATGAGGTTAAAATCAATGAGTTTACATCTTGAACTAATTGAACTCATATTGTATATTAAAACCAGAGAGTGTTCAGACAAGCATTATTGACATAATCTCTTTAAAGTTCACTTGTATATTTTTCAAGTGGCATCAGTTCGTACATAACTATCCCCACAAGAGAGCGAGAAAAAAAAATAAAAATAAAAATAAAAAATAAACTCCTAGTACAGTTCAGACCGAACTTTCAACACAGTCTTGACGACCTAAATTCATCACCACAGTCCTTATCGGTATCTTGGTAGGCATACCATAATAACTTGAAGCGTTGGAATAGCACAGTGAGTCATTCATTGATTTCCCTTCGTTATTGAACTGTGCGGTATAAAATTATAAATCTCAAAGAGCTCGTTTACAACTCATTTTGGCAAAGGCGGCATCAGTTTATGTCCGTTGATATACGCGTTTCATCCAATCACAGCACGCCATGGCGAATTAAAGTTGCCCTTTTCCCTGCATTCCAACTGCAAACTTGTTCCGATCAGCTTGATACGCGTAGATTTGTTTTCATTTTTCCTCATTTGGTACGCCTGTTGCTCCAACATAAATCTCTTTCTTTTGAGAGGTGCAGGTAGGTCCGTTACTAAACGGGTAGCAGGTCTGGCAGCAGCTTGACCTTCAAGGGTCACTGGACGCATTCTTGCTCTTTGTTGATATGCATTCAACACCGAATCTCTGTCCATCATAGCTAGAAACCGGACAATGATTGGATCATGACCAGTTTGACCACGCCCGGCATTCCGCTCATTCCCCTGCGTTACTATGCGTCGTGGCAGTCGATGGCTTTTGCAAAGAAGATTTTCTCAACCTCCTCCTTTGAGAATCCCAGTTCTTCAATAACGTTTCTCACAACTTGAACTACCTTTTCATCCTTCTTTTTCTCAACTCCGTATATAAGCAAGTTCATCTTGCGATCATGCAGCTCAAGAGCCATTAACTTTTGTGTCAGATCCGTTTCCAAATTCTCATTCTTTTTCCGCAATTTAGGCAGAGCGTCATTTTCAATATCGGTAAGCCTGGCTGAGGAATCAGCTACTGCTGCCTGCAAATCAGTCATGTTAGCGCGTATTTCAGCTATTTCCTTGTGGATTGATGTTACATTTGCATTCAGTAAGTCGAGCTTCTCAATAATTTTGTCGGTGATTTTAAACGAATTCAGAGTGACTCACCATGTCTGTCACTGGGGGCGCCATATTGTCTTTCTCCCCAGCACTGGGCTGCGTGTAGTCAGTGGGCTCGCGGAGAGACGTAGACCGAAGAAAGGCTCCTTCCGCGACCGTCTCACCGGGAGGTTCAGCCGACGTGGCGCTGGTTAAACTTGAAGCCTTCGTAGTTGCTGAAACAGTTTGGGTTAAACCACTTCTAGTTTTCCTGTCACGTAATAGATATGGTCCCTTGTTTGCCTTACTCCTTTCCTGTCTCTTGCTCATAGTAATCTTATAGGATGGAGCACAATATTATACCTCTGATCCGGGAAAAAAGGGGGAAAATTAGCAGACTCTAACTACGGAACCTCTCGTCCTCTTCATGCGTTCTGATCAATGATAATAAACTCTTTATGTTGTATAGCTCCCTCTCAAGGTTAAGATATTTATTAAGCTTTAAAACAATGTTTCTTGACTAAAATCGACCGATTAGCTATTCCCATTCGGAAATTATATATCACAATTACATATTCTTAGAATTTCATGGTCGCAGCTACCATTGTACGGCCGTAGTCGCTTTTCGAAATTTATCTCAATTTACCGGGAGCACCGGTACATTTTTATATTCAATTTTTCTCGAAAGTAGAAGTGTTTTAGGGGCTAAATTTTCTAGTGCTAATACATCCACAGGGATATCCAAATATATCAACATTGTAAAGAATCACTATCCACCCAATTTTCAATATTCCCAAAACTTTGTATTACCTTTAATATAGACGACTGTTTGTGGCACAGCAAGCGTGATCATTTGTTCTTCATGCACCCGAATCCCTTTGGTTTTGCACGGGGTGCTTACGAGCTCTATCTATAGGTCCCTTTCTCCATTCCGATTTCTTTAAAAACTTCGTAGGCATAATCTCTGGCGTCCAATCGAGGTCACCTTACCCTTCTTTCTCCCAAATTTCTCATTCGTTACCATCCAGGTGCCATTTTGGCTTTTCAGGCCGTATTTGAAGCCTTTCTTTCGGCCTATCCATCTCCACAGACTCCAAACAAATTGCTCTGGATAGACCGAATGAGGCTTTTTCGTGTGCCATGTAAAAATACGGGCTCTTTAACTCATAGCCTGGCATGAGGCTGCTTGCACGCTATTGTTACTCTGCTTCTTGCATGCTAGCACGCATTCGTAATAGCAGTTATTGTTCATGCCCATTGGACTGTGCCTAGCGTTTCGCACGCGCTATTGTTAGTACCAACGCGTTAATCCGATTATCTCGTTATAAATCTGGCACTTGGGGGATTAGCCCTGTGGCAGGATAAGAGTTAAAGTACAGGTCCAACTTACTTTCAGTAGAGGAAGAAAAATCTGACAAACCAATTAAAAACAGTTTGAGCAAAATCGAATAACTAATAAGAAATTTATGAATTTTTGAAAGGGTAGGTAAAACTATGAAACAATGAAAATCAATACACAAATTGCCAATTTGGTTATCAGTTAGTAACGTCATGCCCTCACTATTTATCAATCGTTTTATTTAGTTTAATCCCATTAATTTATCTTTTTATCCCCCAAACCTTTATTCCCCCATACCTTTGCCCAGGTTATATGATTTGTATCATATTGCATGCTTGACATTTCACAAAATCTTTTATAAACTTTGAAGAATTGATACTAATTTTCTGAATATTGGATATTCATAATTATTGATTTTTATGTAAATAGTTTATCAAAATTCACATTTTTCATGATTTAACTGGAACAAATTACTATTTACTAGTGCATCCACACAAAAACATATTTCTATCAATCTAACTTGGATGCTGGTGTGAAGAAATAAGATTCTTAGGGGAAAATTTATATTATCGATAAAAATAAAATAGTTAGTGGATAGTGAGGACATGACGTCACAGACTGATGAGTGAGTCTCCAACTTGTCTTGTGCTTTTAATTGTTCCACAGTTTTATATACTTTTTCAAAAATTCATAACTTTCCTATTAGTTATCCGATTTTGCTCAAA
This sequence comes from Strongylocentrotus purpuratus, assembly GCF_000002235.5. Classification (NCBI taxonomy): domain Eukaryota; kingdom Metazoa; phylum Echinodermata; class Echinoidea; order Camarodonta; family Strongylocentrotidae; genus Strongylocentrotus; species Strongylocentrotus purpuratus. The sequence goes on along the minus strand of NW_022145599.1, from coordinate 20,456,772 downwards.
CTTTTTTTGATCGGTTTGTCTGATTTTTCTGCTTCGATCTATTGAAAGTGAGTTGTTTTTGGAGTGGACTTGTACTTTAATGCATGTCTATCGTTTTAATACGATTGCAGTTCTAGTAACCATTATATTATTATTTGTCCCCCTTGTTTGTGTGTATGTTTTTTTATTTTTTAGATAAAGCATTTTGTGTAGGATTTCCTACCTGTAAGCAGGGAGAGTGTAAGAGATGGAGATACCGTCCACGAGGCCCATTAGAAGTCATCCATGGCACCGCGCGTATATTGTTTCCCCTACCGTAACCCCCTCCGAGACCGCATTAGCACTGAGCCTCCCTTTCCACCCACAGCCCAGCCCAGCGAGCACGTCGGCTTAGGTGTTGCCGGCCCGTTAAGTGGTGATGAATTGACAACTGTTAACACTCATCCAACAAATGCGGAAACATGTAACAAAATTTCATTTATAGTTCTCTCGGGAGATAAACCTTTGGACTACCTTCCGTTTTTATCTACAAATGTCGGAAATTTTCGGAAAATGGCAATAATTAGATGAGAAAATTACGATGATGAAAACCTTAAACTTGCTGATTGATTGATTGATTTCGCTGGTTCAAATGGTTATGTCTTCAGTAGAGTTATCCGAGCACGAACAAGACATTTGATAACCACTAGAAAGTTGCACTGGTCATATGCTGTGGATTCTTACAATTTTTTTTTTTTTATAGCTATGCAGTGCCACGGATTACTGCTAAGCTTTTTTTAAACGACCGAGTGAATAGAGAACTTATGGAAGCAAACGGCGTTGCGTAATATTCCGTAATGTTTAAAATGCCAGCGGGATCATTTGTTTTGATAAGGGCAGCTGTTGATGGATTTGATGGCTGGAGAGGGTTACATTTCTTGTTGTTAATACCCCCTAATTCACATACACGGATTTTTTTACGAGTCCTTAAGGCCCGGTCACACAGATGGGACGCATGGGGAACACACGGCCAGCGCATTGGAAATTTGCAATTTTGGCCAGTGCGTTGTCGTGCGCCCAACTTTTGTCGAAGCTACAGCGAGCTGACACCAAATGCATAGCATGTCGCTAGCGCGCTGAGCGCATACAGGGCGCATACAGTGCGCATACAGACCGTACACAGAGCGCACATGATAACAACTTCCACGAATGCACAGCGTGGTGCTAGCGCGCTGGACAAATGGTCCACGCATGCACCGCGTTCTACGACGTACGGCCAGCGCATTGGAAATCGCAAAAGGCCGTGTGCCTAACTTTTGTCATAATTTTGAAAAGCTAGCGAGCTGTGCGTATACAGGGCGTGTGCTCCGCGTATGTATGGCGCTGGTCTAGCGCGCTCCACGCATGTCTGGCGTGCCTTTGGCGTGTACATTCACGCGTCGAGCTCCGCGCACACTTTTAAGCATGCTCCAAAAATCCCGACGCACACAGCGAATGACGACGAATGCATAGCGTGGGTCCAGCGCGCTCGACGAACGAGTAACGAATGATGACGCACGCCTAGCGAACGACAACGCACTGGCTCAAATTGCTAATTTCCAATGCGCTGGCTGTGAGTCCCCCATGCGTCCCCTCTGTATGACCGGGCCTTTAAAGATCGCCAACTCGTAGTCAATCGCAATCATCCGTATAAATAACTCGCTGGTATCCGCAAATAACTCATCACAACTCGCAACAACTCGCAGAAACTCTTAAGGATCCGTGAAGGAGAGGCAAATTTTTTGACATGTCATTGATTGATTTTTCTGTAAGTAACTTGTAAATAGCTTGTAACGATCCGTAAGTATCGTAAACTGTTCGCAACAACACGTTACCATCCGTAAACTGCTTGCAAGAATCCGTAAATGACTCGTAACAATTTTGTTAAAGATTTGTTTCGGTTCGTTTACGATTTGTTCACGGATTATTTACGGATTATTACGAGTGCTTACGTGTTGTTTACGATTTCATTCGGGTCTTGGTACGAAGGCTTTACGGATTGTTACGAGTTATTGTGAGCACTTTAAGTGTACTTATGAGTACTTTACGAATAGATATGTATACGTTACGTATTGTTTACATCTGGGGGGGAAAGGTATAAAAGCTGCAGGTTTTTGAAGAAATCATTTTCAGTTGCTTTTTTTTGTTAAAAATCGTAAGGACTTGCAAATACTCGAAACTAACTCGGAACTATTCGTAAGAACACGTAAACATGTCGTTACTAACACGTAATACCCCCTCACATACACAGATTTTTCTTACGAGTCCTTACGGATCACCAACTCATAGTCAATCGCAAGCATCCGTAAATTACTCGTAGACACCCTTATGGCACAGTCACACGGCCACTTACGGTAGCTGCGGATGCTTACGGATAAAAGTCCGTAAGCATCCGCAAGGATCCGTATCATCCGTAAGCATCCGTATCCATCCGTAATTCAATCCGCAGGATCCGCAGACATACGCAGATCCGCAGCGGAATTTTGAAAATCTCAAAATTTTGCTGCGGATGAAATATACGTAAGCATCCGCAGAATATACGTTATCCATATGTAAAATACGTAACTCATACGTAAGATACGTAAACTCATCCGCAGGATACGTTAGATACGTAACTGATCCGCACACTTTGTCGGGTGTGCGGATGCCTGCGGATACATAGGGGTACGTAAACACTATTACGTAGTAGTTACGTATGTTTAACGTATTTTTGACATATATATTGCGGATCTTACGATAGGACTTGCGGTAATTGCGTATGCTTGCGGATGGGATACGAATATTACGGATGGGATACGGATGTTACGGATTGGATATGTATGTTACGGTTGAGATACGGATAATATGCGGAATTTTTACCTATGTCTTCTTTCATTTCGGCGGATGTCGCCCATGCCAAATGGTCTTCACTTGGGTATGCAACCCTGGATGCTGCCAGCATCCTCATCATTGTCAGTTCTTCAACTGTAGACTTTCACAGGTCACTCAAGATGGAGAGAGAACGCCGCCTTGTGTTGCTGGATTGTTTGATGGCCATCCAACACAATCAGATGCAGATGAAGATCCTGATGGCCAAGATGCAAGCCAACCTTGAAAGGAGAAAAGAGAGGATGTGTTGGGTTCGTCACTGGATCACATTGCGACCACACCAGGGTGCCTTTGGTAACCTGATGCACCTGCTACGCAATGAGGATGTTCAGGGCTTCCGCAACTTCACCCGCATCACACCTGCCATGTTTGCCGAAATGGTCACCCGCCTCACTCCTCGCTTACAGAAGTATGATACCTGGTACAGGAAGGCCCTTCCAGTAGGCTTAAAGGTCGCCATCACCATGCGCTACCTTGCCAGTGGGGACTCCTACCACAGCCTGATGTACCTATTCTATGTACACCACTACACCATCTCACTCTTGGTGTTGGACGTGTGTCAGGCCATCTACGCTGAGTATGGCGAGGAGACCATCAGCAACCCATCTACTCCAGAGGGGTGGAAGGGCATTGCCCAGACCTTCTCCGACCGGTGGAACTTCCACCATTGCCTGGGAGCCTTAGATGGCAAGCACATCCGCATCAAGGCACCCGCGAACTGTGGCTCCCAGTTCTACAACTATAAGGGGTACAACTCGATTGTACTCCTTGCCCTGGTTGATGGCAACTACAAGTTCCGGTGGGTGGAGGTGGGAGCAGGTGGTGCGAGTTCTGATGCCCAGATTTGGAACACGTGCAGTCTGAAAGAGGCAATTGACGATGAGAACATTGGAATACCACCAGATGAGCCACTGCCTCATGACGATCGAGACATCCCTTATTTCGTGATTGCTGACGCTGCATTTGCACTACGCACCACCCTGATGAAGCCTTTTGGTGCCAAGCCACTGACCATGGAGGAGAGGATATTTAACTATAGACTTTCCAGAGCCAGGAGATGTGTTTAGAATGCCTTTGGCATTCTTGCAAACAGATTCCGGTGTCTTCTGAGTGCTATGGCACAGGTGCCTTCCACAGTGGAGACCATCGTCCTCGCCTGCCTGTGCATCCACAACCTCCTGAGAGACCAGGCATCCGCTGAGCAGAATGGCATGATGGACAGAGAGGACGACCAGCACAACATCATCCCGGGTGCATGGAGAGTCCCTCTTCTTCTACCTTTTGAGCCTCTTCCTCTGCCTGGGGAGGCTGTTGTGGCTGCTCACTCACTGGAGGATTCTTCCTGGTTTTTCTGCTACTTCTTCTGCCAGACATGATGCACACGAAAGTCCAAAAAGATGGAGAAGAAACTGTTGAATAACTGGAACTAGATCTCAGACTTGATGAAATGCGACTGAAGCAAGCTCCGATCCACGTGGGTTTATATGCGGATGGTGCGGACGCCAGAGGAAGCCGACATGCGCAGACACGAGCGTAACTTATCCGTATCGTCCGTAAGTCATCCGTAAAATCCGTAAGTCATCCGTAAGTCGTCAGTAACATGTGTCAGCGGGTTGGCAGCGGATGGGTTCATCCGCAGGTTTTACCCGTAACATCCGTAATTCATACGTAACATCCGTAACTAATCCGTATCGTCCGCAGAATATAGGTAACTTTTGCTCAAATTTCCGTATTGGGGTTAAAAATTACGCATTTTCATTATCCAAATATACGCAGGCATCCGCAGGTCCGTAACATGGCCGTGTGACTGTAGCATAATGTTCCGTGAAAGGAGAGGAATTTTTTTTGACATGTCAAAAATGTTCTTACGATTGTCCACGGATTAATTTGTCCGTACATAGCTCGTAAATAGCTCGTAACAATCCGTAACCATCCGTAAAATGAGATTTTTGTAACAATTCGTTACGGTTAGTTTACGATTTGTTTACAGATTATTTACGGATTATTGCGCGCAGGTTACGTATGGTTACGTGTGCTTACGTGTTGTTTACGATTTTATTCGGGTCTTTTTACGATGGCTTTACGGATTGATACGGGTTTTTACCAGAATTTTATGTGTAGTTACAAGTAATTTACGAATAGATACGTATACTTTACGTATGCTCACGAACTGTTTATGATTTGGGGAAAGGTATAAAGCTGCAAATTCAAACACTTCATCTTCAGTTGTTATTTTTTGGCTAAAAATCGTAAGGACTCGTAAATACTCGTAACCTACTCGTAACTATTCGTAACAACACGTAAACAGATCGTAACTAACACGTTAGTTGCTTCATGACAACTCGTAGCAAATTGTGAACTGTTGCCGTGAATACATCGTAATAACTTGTAATAATCCGTAATAAACCGCAAACAGCTCGTAATAACTCTTAAACCGGTCGTAAAAGTGGCCAAATAGTAAGGATCCGTGAAAGATCCGAGAATTTGTGCAATCCGTAAGGACTCGTAAGAAAAATCTGTGTATGTGAAGGGGGTATTAGTGGTAACCCGACACATGCTCCGCCGACGATTGCTCCGCCGACATTTACTCCGCAAAACGCGACAATTGCTCCGCGACATGTGCTCCGCGACATTTGCTCCGACGTCAAATGCTCCGCCGACAGTTGCTCCGCCGACAGTTGCTCCGCCGACAATTGCTCCGCCGACAGATGCTCCGCCGACAATTGCTCCGCCGACAATTGCTCCGCCGACAATTGCTCCACCGTCAATTGCTCCGCAAAACGCGACAATTGCTCCGCCGACATTTGCTCCGCCGACATTTGCTCCGCCTGAAGCGACACTTGCTCCGCCGACATTTGCTCCGCCGACAATTGCTCCGCCGACAATTGCTCCGCCTGAAGCGACAATTGCTCCGCCGACATTTGCTCCGCCGACATTTGCTCCACCGACATTTGCTCCACCGACATTTGCTCCGCCGACAATTGCTCCGCCGACAATTGCTCCGCCTGAAGCGACAATTGCTCCGCCGACATTTGCTCCACCGACTTTTGCTCCACCGACATTTGCTCCGCCGACAATTGCTCCGCCGACAATATTTTCTTTACACCTATTTTTTTTCGTTTCTTTTTTTCTTCTTCATTTTCTGAATGCATTTCTTGAAATAATGTAGATGAAATGAAATGAATGAATGTTGATGAAGTGGGAGGAAAAAAGGAGTTACCTAAAAGTCATTTCGAATATACTGAAATAACTTTCCATCTATCACTGTACGTCCCATATAATGTATACTAAACACTCATTACATGTCGTGGGAAGTTTAAAAAAAAAAGTAGAGCAGCAAGCCACATTCCCCAATACGCGCATACCTCCTAGTTAATTTCAAGTAGCTCATCAATATGTAATACCTGAATTTACCTCGATCAATGCATCTTACTAGGTAAAGCATTATACAATGTACTAGGTCATTATGGAAGTTTAGAAAATAAGGGCACTTATATACGTAAGGAAGAGAACCCATTCAGACGGGAAAATGAGATGGCAGCCTTTCTGCTTATTCACATTTATACAAATCATTTTGTTGCAGTTTGATGTTAGTTCTTCATGATAAGCCAATTGCTCTTCTTCCGGTGGCTTCGTGAGTCCCTTAAATTATTCAGTGAAAACAAAGTACTCGAATGAAACGGAGTGTTTTACACACTAACATATATATATATATATTAAAGCTACATACACTTAACTAAAGGAAAGAAACCTTTAGAAAATGGACTGGATATTATTGAAAATATTATTCTAAACAAGAATGTACTACATGATTGTATTACTTTACGTTTCAATTTCACGAGAGAAATAGAACTCGAGAGGGGGAGCAGAGAAGAAGTGATGGAAATGAAAGAAGACTAATAGCATAAGAGGAAAGAAAAGAGCAAAGAAGACAAGAAAACGGTGTAAACAGGAAAAGGAGGAGCATGGGAGAGAGAGAAAGAGAGAGAGAGAGAGAGATAGCCTTGAGCTTTGGATCAGCTAATGAGTAATACATGAAACAGATTTTGAGCGGAGTAATTATCTTTCGCCGGAGAACTTGCGTAAGGAGCTATAACTTTATTTTTTTATTTTTTTAAATCAAACATTATGGGGAATAGCAAAAAACGGTTGTCTCCTTTGCTCTTTTCTTTCCTCTCAAGTTATTAGTCGCCTTTCATTGAGGTAATTTCAGGTCTTACATATTGATGAGCTGTTTGAAATTAACTAGGAGGTATGCGCGTATTGGGGAATGTGACTTGCTGCTCTACTTAAAAAAAAAAAAACTTCCCATGACATGTAATGAGTGTTTAGTGTACATTATGTGGGACGTACAGTGATAGATGGAAAGTTATTTCAGTATATTCGAAATGACTTTTAGGCAACTGCTTTTTCCTCCCACATCATCAACATTCATTCATTTCATTTCATTTACATAATTTCATGAAATGCATTCAGAAAATGAAGAAAAAAAAAAGAAACAAAAACAACCCGTGAAAAAAAAATATTGTCGGCGAAGCATTTGTCGTAGTACTAGTAGCATTTGTATTTAATGGGACACTTTTTGGGCGGAGCAAATGTCGACGGAGCAATTGTCGGCGGAGCAATTGTCGGCGGAGCAAATGTCGTCGGAGCAATTGTCGGCGGAGCAAATGTCACCGGAGCAATTGTCGCTTCAGGCGGAGCAATTGTCGGCGGAGCAATTGTCGGCGGAGCAAATGTCGGCGGAGCAAATGTCGGCGGAGCAAATGTCGGCGGAGCAAGTGTCGCTTCAGGCGGAGCAAATGTCGGCGGAGCAAATGTCGGCGGAGCAATTGTCGCGTTTTGCGGAGCAATTGACGGCGGAGCAATTGTCGGCGGAGCAATTGTCGGCGGAGCAATTGTCGGCGGAGCATCTGTCGGCGGAGCAACTGTCGGCGGAGCAACTGTCGGCGGAGCACCTGTCGGCGGAGCACCTGTCGGCGGAGCATTTGACGTCGGAGCAAATGTCGCGTTTTGCGGAGTAAATGTCGGCGGAGCAATCGTCGGCGGAGCATGTGTCATGGAACCGGTATTAGTTGCTCGTAGTTATCTGTGACAACTCTTAACAAATCGTGGAATTCTCCCGTAAAGCATTGTCGAATCGTAAGAACCCGTGAAAGATCCGTGAATTTGTGCGATCCGTAAGGACTCGTAAGAAAAATTTGTGTATGTGAAGGGGGTATAAGCCAAGTCAATCCTGAATATATTTCCCTCGGGATATTCTTTCGAGACGGTATCTCCATCTCTTACACTCTCCCTGCTATAGGTTTCTTTAATTTGTGATGATCCAACCACTTCGTAATTTCGTTTAGTGTATTTTTCATTTGATTGGCTAATCCATGTTTGTAAGAAATATCTTATTGCATGTATTTATAAAAGTGGTGAATAAATTAAATTTAATTCAATTAAAAACAAGCACTTCTCAAAGACATGTTTAATATCATGAAGCTCAAACATCTTTATTTTTTGTTGCTATTTTGGTTGTTTCTACTTTTTGTTTCGGAATTGTACCATTGTACCCACTGCGATTCTTACAAAATTGTACATGACTTTCATGTACTTTGATACACGCGTACATAGATCCGTAGATTCATCGTTATTTTGGCTCCATCTTGTTATGATTCAAACTTCTCAAACCAATGTATGATTCTCTTCATTAAACACATTAGCTCACTGTTTTGTTATCACAACAAAATTGTTCTGGTTTTCTAAAATTGTGTTGCACAAGCAGTTACTTCATTGGTGTTATTCAAGCATATTGCATCCAATTAGTACCACACAAGTTTATATTTTCTTTCCCCATATGTAGGCTAAAAAAAAACATGTTCATAGTTCCTCAGAGGCAAAACAGTGCAAACTGTATCAAACACATTCTCTATTACAGGCAAATGGCTCGAATTCGAAGACGCTGCACAAGACCTTACTAGGAAGGTTGGATGTATGGTGCTGTTAGTAAAGTAAGTATTACATGTTCTTTGCCGATATTTACATATATATATATATTGTAACTGGAAACAAATATTTAACCTCTTTATCGCAATTTTTTAAAATGTAAATCTCTAAATACATATAAAGGTTTGAATTTAAAAGGTTTTCTGCAAACCCGGTTTATAAGAAACAAGTGTTGATTAGATGCTGCTTGTAAGTATCGGCTTGTATGGTGATGTAGATATACAGTAGGCGTGCACCATGTGTGAGAGAGAGAGAGAGAGAGGAAGGATTGAGGATTGAGCACTCCTGACGAAGGATAGTCAACCTGTTCGAAACGTCGAGCCACTACCTGTAAGCATGTTTCTGACTCGTACAAATTCCTTTTTTTTTCTTTAGCCCGAGGGATTTCCCGTTTTTTCCTAATCTTATCGAGAAGATAAAGAAGATCACAGGTAAGTTTGATCCTAATCCATTGTGGTATGTAGGACAGTAATTTAAACTAAAGACATGGGAATGCATGTTTTTAATACATTTTTTTTTTATATAAACAATACTTTGTTGATACCTTGTTTAATTCTACGAGTGGAGCTTTTGTATATTGAAAGTTTGCAAATTTGTGTGTACGTATTTTGAATTTTTTGGGTGTTATTTGCAGTGCTATTGAATTGGTAGGTATCTAACGATAATGACACTTGTATAAGAATGAAATGTATCCGTTATATAAACTATTCCATGAAACCTACGATAAAGAAATATTATTCATGTCATATTATCTTCACTTTCTACTAGTAATATAACCTTGAAATCAAGCACTTTTTAAAGTTTTTAGTATCAATGTTTATTAAGTCATATATTTCACACTTTATTACACATCATTAATTCCTAACACGTTGATATCGTGGACTCTTACACGCTCTACGTCCGTTCATGTTGTAAATTAAATGCCGGTTCCTTCCTTCGTGAAGTGCATGTTAATACTTATACCTCATTTCTTTATGCTGAGGCCTTTATTATATATTAGGCCTATGAAATTACACTATTTTTTCTCTTTTATGTAATGTCCATAAGCATCAACTCGATCGAAATATTTGGACAATTTTAATTTTTTGTTATTACATTGTGTGTACATGCACATATCATGTCGGTCCTCGGTTTGTAATATATTTGACACATGCATGATGTGTATTATATACCTTTCCCACACAAATTCTAATCCGCCTCCTTGTTCACATGGTCGATTTTATTACAATAACCAGGGAGTTGGAATGTCCATTCCAACTCCCTGTTCTAACCATGGACCTATGTGTGAGACATATGGACAATCCAGGAGCCAAAGATTTAAACTTGAACACGATGAAACAATTATTGCGTTATATTTGGATAAAACATACGGTAATATGTTTATAAAAATAAAAAAAATTAAGTGTAAACTAAAGTAGTATCTTCAACCAATCTGTTTGTATATCCTAAAATACCATTTGGTGCTAATTAAATATACATTTATAGATACAGTTTTTTCTTAATTATGAGCCGAGGCATGGGGTGATTCACACCGAATACCCCATATTATATCAACCGAACACAACGTGATCTTTACTTCATTAATTTGTTCATGGCATAATAACTTTTTATACGTAATCAATGGTCTTTACACTGACGACTGATCTTTACATTTCCCATCATTTTCCGTTTTATTTGTGTCTGTCGCAGTTGTTGTAATCAAACGATATCATAAAGAAAATCATTAGACTGTTTTATCCTGATTGCCCCAATTCATTTACCTACCATGAATGCTAAATTTACCTTCCATTGTCACAGTAGTAAATGTATATCTCCTGGGCTCTTTCCAACTCCTCTGCCATCTCTCTTCTTTATTAACCCCTCTATCTCTCATTGTCCCTCTCTCCCTTTCCCTTTAAATTGTCCCTATTATATTCACAATTTAAAGATGGCGGCAACATATAAATAAACACAAAAGAGGATGAATAAAGCATTGCAGTTTCTTTGCATTATTTTGTTTTAAAGTACACCTCTTCCCACCAAAAAAAAAAAGATTTGGTGACGTACGTGTGGTAACTAGAAGTCATTACATCTTCGAGACCTTGGACGTAATTTCTATTAAACGCATTGCATATATTTCGAATTGATAGGTCGCGTCCCTATCTGTGCCATACTTTCTACCGAGAGTCCTGAAGCCATCAAAAAAGCGAAAAATGATTTAAATCATCACGGGATCGCTGATATCTACGAATTAGCTCTGCCTGCATATGATCACATTCTCTCAGATGAGGATCAGTTGCAGTGGCTTGACCTCTTACATGGATGCCTCCAAGAAGGTGACAGAGTGTTAGCAATAAATGAACTGAAGAAAATACAGCTGGAGGAGAAACTAAAATCAAAAGAGCTGCACACCGGAACCATGGCGGTAAACTCACAGAAGACAGAAGAGACGACAAGACATGAGGTTGAGCGACTACATAACGAAAAGGAGGACGAACGAGCAACAGCGGATATAGAGAAGCACTCATTGGCAGCAAAAACGACGAAGAAACTCGAGTCTCACAAAGAACGTTTAGATATTTTGACAGGAATCGTAAGGGAGACAGAGGGAAACGAGACGATTCTAAGAAAGCAAATAGAAGAATTAAAGAACGAAAAAGATGAAAATGAAGCACGATTTGAAAAGGAAAAAAGGTCAATGGAATATAGCTGGAGAAAAGAACTTGATTCTAAAGAACAGCTTATGGAGCAACTTAAGCGTGAAACCTGGAAGCTGAGAACCAAAATTCAACTTGAAAGTGAGATACGATCAGCAGAGCAGAAAAAGAAAGCAGAGACACTTCCATGGATGCAGAGATTTATTCCCAGCATGATTTTTGGAAAGCAAGCTCCAGGGGGTACGTTTCCATAATCTATGTCCTTTACAACTATTTTGTTTTTACATGTTACATAAAAAAATTCCCATTCCATTTTGGCTTAGTTTTAAGATAATTACGATTTAAAGTTTTTCTCGTAAAAAAAATGATCTTAAGGTTTGTTTTCTTCAATTGATAGTACATTCCTATATTTGTCTTCTTGTTTTTTCCAAAAGTAAATGCAATTCAAGTGCATTTCTAATGAAGGAATTATAATTCAGAGATACATGCTTAGCATTAACTTACAAATATAGAAAAAATAGAATTACAGTGGACGTTACAAATCTTTCAAAAATGGTATCTTTTATATTCCTTTTTATTTTGTAATCATACTGAATCTATCCTTCTACCCTTGTTACAGGTACCTCTTTATATGAGGATAATTCTGCCGGAGTATCAGGAAATGTTGATGCCTCTAAAGCAGGGTGAGATATAATATATCCGTTTTCCTTCTAGTTTTTAAAGCAATTACTAGGATATGTTTTGCTGCTTTTTGCTGCTTTTTGGGGGTAAACATGGTAACCGATTGGTGCTGTCTTCTTAAATTTCAAATTATAAGAGCCAACGGTCGTGTGTAATCACGACAGCAATTGTGTAATATGATTATCCAGAGGCGTTTTTGGACCATTATTAGTTCTTAATCGTAATGTAATCCGACTCACGGTGAGCTCAGTTATACATTGATGAGCACAGGCGTAGCCAGGATTTTTCAATTGGGGGGGGGGGGGGTGTGGGCAGCATGAAGGATCGACTAAGCAGGAACAAACATTTGCATCACCACCACTCATGCATGCAGGCCCCGCTGAACGCTTTTCAAAGTGGGTTGGGGAGGCTAAAGTATTTACGATCAGGTAGAGCGGAGCGTAATTTGGCATGGGGTCTAGGGGCGGACCCCCGGAAGATCAGGGGGTATGAGCATTTAATTACGGTCAGATAAGCATATTTTGATACCTTATTTGTGACATTGGCAAGTCACAAATTGGCGTGGGGTCCAGGGGGCAGAACCCCCTGGAAGCTCGAGGGTTTTAGGCATTAAATTACGGTCAGATAATCATCCAGGGGGCAGAGCCCCCGGAAGCTCAGGGGTTTTAGGCGTTAAATTACTGTTTGATGAGCATATTTTGATACCTTATTTGTCAAACTGGCAGGACACTAATTAGCTTGGGATCCAGGAAGCGGAGCCCCACGATCATGTAGGCCTCTAAATATGCATAGTTCTTGCCTGACTGTCAATTTGGGAATTTGTCATTTACCAGCATACATGTATGCTTAAAAAAGTATAATTTAATAAAAAGTGAGAAAAAATCCCGGAAAGCAACATTTGTAAATCACAGGTATCGAGTTAGAAATAAACCATGTTTGAGTTTTATTTGCAGGGGGAACTGCCCCGAATCCCCCACCATCCGTGCGTCAGTGCGTGTGGGTGCGTGCGCGCGTGGCGTCCGGGGGGGGGGAGGGTCAATACAATTCCTACATGAAGGATGAGGTACTGCATGTTTTTTTTAGGGGCTGAATAGGGGGGGGGGGGGGCATGGCTCCCTTGTTCCCCCTGTCTACGCCTATGTTGATGAGTCTTATGATTTCCAACTACAATGTCGGAGGGATTCCATTTTATTGTAACGTGAACACATCATTCCTACGTTTTCTGACCGCCCCCATGTTTGTCGTTTTTATGACCGTGTTCAATCCTAGAGAGGAGCCCCCCGATGACGAGTTTGCAGACGTCTTAAAGCAAATAGCTGACGAACTTTATGACGAAGCCAATATTGACAGCCTTGGGGGTCAGCTTGGAATCCTACAGGGTGATATACAGAGAGCGCTCAAGACTAATGTGAAGTTCAACCATGTTACCAGTGATGGAACTCGTCATATGCTCACACAGTGGAGAAGAGGTGTGTCTAGGAAAGATGAACGGATTGAGCTAAGGAAGGCATTGCAAGCTGCCAAGTTGGTTAGCATTGCAGACCGTTATCTCAGCGAAGGTAACGTATATTTTCATAAGCAACAATATTATTTCGGTAATAAAGACCCCATTTAACACTTCAGCAACATGATATTTGGTTAATTTTTTGCTGAACATTGGTTTTTCAGTAACAAAAGAAACATAATTCATATTTCTGCGGTTACTTGAGATTTAATAGAGGATTTTTTTTTCTTCACATGTGCCTATTTTCCTTTCTAATAAGTACCTCTTTGCGTTATGATAAGTGCCCCGCTAAAAAAAGAGCTCCTTCCCCATCTCATAAATACCCCTTTTTATCTCTGATAAGTGTCTCGTTTTCTTTTTAATAAGAGCCACTTCCCCCTTCTCGTGAAAGCCCCCTTTCACCTCCGATAAATGCCCCTTTTAAAATCTGATCGGTGCCTCTTTTCTTTCAACAAATTCACATTTGCCTTTACCATAAGTGCCCATCTTTCATTCTCATTAGTGCCCCTTCTCATATCTGGTAAGTGCCCCATTTCAGAAGCGATAAGTGCCCCTTTTCACACATATGGCTCCGAATAGTCTCATTGGACAAGGCCCCCTATCGTCAGAGTCCAGAGCCTAACATGTTAGCCTATGGACTGTACCAAAAAAAAAAATCGTTAAAAATTCATTTTTTGTTTTAAAAAAAAACACATCCACCCCGACGTACGTTGACACTAGCTCTTTCATTGAAACCCTCATGTCCCATTGACTTTTGAAAGTTCACCCACCGTAATTTGGTCAAAATAGGTCGCTAGCTCGTCATTGCCTATACAGGGTGAGTCAGAGTCCCACTTTTTAAACGTTGTATTGTTTGAAGTTTGACTATTTAATCAGGGGTTTCAGGATATGTCTTGGTAGAGTTATCCTCCCAGTACATTTAGGTACCATTTTCATTTGAATCCCTTCACGCATGACTGAACATCAGACAACTAGACTGCCATATTTCACTTGCACCAACTTACCTGGTGAGGAATAAAACAGTGCATTGAACAAAGACAGTCAGACAGGCACACAGACATACACACGCACGCACACGCACACTCACACATATGCACACACGCACACACGTACACACGTACACACACACACATACACACACGAACACAGACAACACACACGGTTACAATTTATTTTCTGATAATTTTCCCTTTTCTCATCAAGCATTGATTTGTATCAAGATCCCTGAATGTTTAAGTGGCATTTCCCTGACAATCTTTCCCTTTAGTTAACATTCACTACCACCATCATATCATCATCATTAATTGTCATCATCTTAATCTTAATCATCATCATCATTATCATCATCGTCATCATCATCATCATGAAGTGCACATGAATCCTCTCGACTTCTTCTTGTGGTGGCACTTGAAGTCAAGGATCTTCAGCAGCCCACCTGTGAACATCGAGGAGCTTCGGAGGAGAATCGTGGACGAGACAGACGTGGTACGCCAAGATGGGGACATGATCCGGCGAGCTTTTCTAGGAATGCTTCACCGTGCATGGCGGCCATGTCGAGGATTGAGTACGGAGGATGGAGGACTTTGGGCAAATTCATTGTTGTACCACTATAAAATACCTCAACAAATACAAAAATTGTTTGTGTTTTTATGCGTGTGCAGACGCGAGCGTGTGTGTGTGTGTATGTGTGTGTCTGTCTGACTTTCTTTGTTCAATGCACTGTTTTATTCCTCACCCAGTAAGTTGGCGCAAGTGAAACTGACAGTCTTGTAAAGATTGTTTGATGTTCAGTCATGCATGAAGGGATTCAAATGAAAATGGTACCTACATGTACTGGGAGAATAACTCTATCAAGACATATCATGAAATCCATAATTAAATATTCATACTTCAAACAATAAAACTTTAAAAAAGTGGGACATTTTTTCTGACTCACCCTGTATAACACATGTGAAACAAGTCGAACTTTGAACGCAATTTGCTTCGCGATTGTAAGGTAACAGCTCAAGCACACGAAGGATAACAAGCATGAATTATCATAGATCAGTTCTGATGGGTTCATTATGTCCATTTCAGCCAACCCCACCACAATTTTTTTTATTTAGTGTAGGCAAACATTTTGCCGAGGTAAGCAAAAACATGAATATTCATGAACGCCATGGACTATTCGATTATTTACAGAGGGGTGCAATTGTGCACCACATCAAACTCCCCTACTTTCAGTCAAGTATTTCATTGTATTATGTAGTTTGGTAGGTTCATTTTACTAACTGTTTAATTATCAGATATCAATGATAGTTTAAAGATATGGAAAAGGTTCTTGTATTTTATATTTAGCAAAGCAATCTCACATACAAAATCACTATCAAGTGTCGTCTGATCCACCGATTGCCGTCTGCTATATGACGTTCAAGGCATATTTATCTGCGGACTGTGGTGTAGACAGTTTAGTCGTCATTGTAGATTTATAATAAGCCTTCTGTCATTTATTAGTCTTTAATGGTTGACACACATACAATTATCACACACATGAACACTCTCACTTCCCCTCCCCAACACATCATTTCCGCACATCCGGTTCACACATCATACCCAATGGCATATACACCCTGCAACATAGTGGAACATTCTAGACGTCGAACTAGCTACGTTTGGGCTGACAATGTTCCAGCAAGCGAAAATGAGACAACCGGAGCAATATGTCTGATAATTTCCCCTTTAACAAGGATACGTGGCCCTTTTCCTTTCTAATAATAGACCCGCCCCTTTTCATAAATCCTCCCCTTTTCCTCTTATAAATGACCCTATCAAAATCTGATGGGTACCCCTTTTCCGTAGACAAATGCCCAATTCCCATTCTCATAAGTGACCCTTTGTAAGGAGTGCCCCATTTTCACCTCTGATATTGTTGCGCTTTCACATCAACGAAAATCCAAATAGGATGGCAAAGGCAAGGAGTACGTGGATGAACTTTAAGTTTAGTGTACGATAAGCCATTCTGTCAACAGTTAAGAAGTCCAAAAAACACAAAAGCGAAATATAGAAAGAAAAATTAATCAAAACTGGGGAGGAAAATACCAGTGGTGGTCTCCAGCTGAGCAGCGCCCTATGTTATGTTGTTATAGACCAACGTCTAAACAAAATTGTTTATTTTCGCTTTGAGATTTTCTCTTTCAAGGTGCCCTTTAAAAAAACAGAAGGTGCCCTTTTTCGTTAGTGCCCCCCCCCGCCATTCGGAAGTCGCTCGGCCGCCCATGTATGCTTATGCATGTACTTGATCATGGAGCTACCATGTCCAACTCAAAGTACTCTCTGCATCGAGGCCACCAACAGACGAGAATTGTGTACACCCCCCCCCCCCCCCTCGCCATAAATAAGCCACACAGGTTCCTGCATTGAACAGGCGAACAGATGCCTTTACAAGCGGGTACAAGTTATAAAACAAACGACAGGAGAAGAGGGTCGCTATTCATAATAGGAGTAGAGAGTCGCTATTCATAATACGAAATGAGGTTCGCTATCCATAATACCACGAGAGGGTCGCTATTTATAATAGGAAAAGAGGGTCGCTATTTAAAATATGAGTAGGGGTCGCTATTCATAATTTCTTTTCATGAATAGCGATCCTCATTTCGTATTATGAATAGCGACCCTCTTCTCCTATTATGAATAGCGACCCTCTTCTACTATTATGAATAGCGACCCCCTACTCCTATTATGAATAGCGGCCCTCTTCTTCTATTATGAATAGCGACCCCCTACTCCTATTATGAATAGCGACTCTCTTCTTCTATTATGAATAGCGACCCTCTTCGTCGATTATGAACAATGACCCTTATGAATAATGACCCTTATGAATAGCGACCCTCATTTTGCATTATGAATAGCGACCCTCATTCCGTATTATAAATAGCGACCCCCTCGTCGTATTATGAATAGCGACCCTCATTTCGTATTATGAATAGCGACCTTCTTCTTATATTATGAATACCGACCCTCTACTTTGATTACGAATAGCGGTCCTTATGAAGAATGACCCTTATGAATAATGAACCTTTTCTCCAATTATGAAAAGCGGACCTTATGAATAGCGGTCCTTATGAATAGCGAACCTTATGAATAGCGTTCCTTATGAACAGCGACATTGACCGTCCGCCACACGGGCACCGCCCACCGCCACTGAGCGTAAAATTATGTCCATTACGAGTGTGAACTTAATATGTTGATCTCAACCTATATCCTAATGGGTTACTGTCGTTTAACTATACACCTTTTGCGATTGGTTCTAGGACAATTACCCCCTGGGCAATGATGATCATTCCCGGAAAATTACCTCCCGGAAAACAACCCCGAGTTCAATTACCCACCAGAAATTCACCCCCCCCCCCCGGAGAATTACCCCCGAGGACAATTACCCCCCGAAGACAATCCCCCGAGGACAATTACCCCCAGAAAATTACCCCCGAGGACAATTACCCCCCGAAGAATTACCCACGAGGACAACTACTGCCCGAGGACAATTAGCCCCGAGGCCAATTACCGCCGAGGACAACCAATCCCGTGGACAATCAGGATTCAACAGCAAAAGACGATCTGACACATTGAGATATGTCTACGCGCGAGCCCATAAAATCCCATGAAATCCCAATGAAAATCCAGCACGTTATCTTTCTCATTATCACACATTTCCCTTTAACTATAATTGATGCAACACCAGTGCGGTTGCTGTTTTCCACGAAGGATGTAAGTTTTAGGTAAGTTTTAGGTCCAGCGCGTCTCAAAATGCATGGAAATACATTTCTCTGGAGCAGCGTTATTTCAATTTTTGGTTACGTTACCCTCTTAACCCTTACTGTACGGGGGGGGGGGGGGGGGGGGTTGAAGGCCCTCCTTGACATTTTCGGAGATTGCGCCGCAACCGCTTGGAATTTTGAATTGTCGTTTCATGACATTTTTTCCTCAAGTCTTACGCACATTTGGATACCATTTTTGTCGAAATGAGATAGACCTGAAGGTGTTACATAACAATTAGTATGTGCATGTCATCAAAAAGTGCTATAGTTGCATATATTCATGTACTGTACAAGCAGAAATGTGAATACAGGTGTAGATGTATTTCTTCCTAAGTGGGAGTTATGAATTGATATCAAATTGCTTCATGTTTCTCAAAGTAACTTGATGTATTCCAGAACAAAAGAATACATTAGAAATAAAACAATCGATATAATAAGAAAATAAATTGATGAATTTCGAATGCTTATTTTGAGTATTCATAACTTATGCAAATTAACCGATGTATTTTTAAATATCATATCAATAATGAAACCTCATGAATTTAAGATGAAGGAAACATTTATTCAATACATTTTCAAGATTCTTCACAAGCAAAATTAACATTTTGCATATTAATTAATTAGGCTATAACGACTAAAATGTGCATATCAGGAAAAAACTAATTATACCATCTTGTTCCTTACGTAAATATCTACAAGCATGCACATTATCGTGTTCATCGGACATTCGACGGCCGAGATCATAGGGAGGGGGAGGGGGGGGGGGGGGGGGGGCTCCCAGCCCCCAGTCAGTGAGGTGCTCAAAATAGCCCAGTACAGTAAGGGTTAAGAATTGAAAATTTTCTCCCAATCCCAAATTCTTTACAAACTATTTATTTTGCATTACTCTGGCACTCGTCAAGTGCTATGCACACTCGTATGGGTACATCTGTTTCTTAACTTAGCGAACGAGCAAGAATAAAAAAGGAGAAGACATTTTCTAAAAAATAATTTGTAATCAACACACTATAAACGTTTTACAGTCTTGCATGCGGGCACCTCCCCGCCGAATATACTTGAATAAAAAGTGATATATTTGGTCATGACCTTGACACACGAATATGAGGATATTCGGGCCTCTCATTGCCTTTATTTATCATGTTAAAGCCCCACTGTCCTGCTTGTAGCTACTTGCTCCCTCTATATAGAAAACTTCCCCAATCGGTGCATATTGGTCCCCCATGATCCTCTTTTTCTTATGTTAGTTGAGAGCTGAGTTGATGAGATAGCCACCTGTCAGTGACCTGGCTGGGTGGTCAAATCCCTTCTGGCCCAGTAGTATTAACGGTCTTAAATAAATGTAATGAGTGTGGTAACAATGTAATTTCGAAATAAAAAATATATTATATATTCGGGCTCCTTGATGTCAAAAATTGTCATCGAGCGAGGACGAAAGACACTTTATTAATTTTAACATGTTATTTGCTCATAAAATTACATACTGCTATTTGTTTTTCACAACATAAACGTTTTCCCCCCAAGTGTTGTTATGTAACTAACATTCTCTTGCGGCACCCCCGGGCCGGTGGAAAAACGCTGCTGAGTTACAAAATCAGTGAGATGAATGTACCAGAGAGGGGATATTTGTTTTCTTTTGACATGGCACCGTACATAGAAATCCTCAATTTTGGAATAGATCATGGATAAGGGCCCATTATACATACAAACATAAGTACACGATCAGCTGATTTTTTAAATATTTTTTCTTACAGAGGATGCATAAGTAATGAAATCGTACATCCTAATTTCTTTGTTTGGCCATTTTTGGGGGAGACAGGCTGTAAATGCGTACTCATCTGCGTGCAATGTATTGTTAAATTTCTAAGACAAAATTTCACATATATATATATATATCTAATTCAAATATTGTACGATTATAATCATTCATGTATTTTTCATGTATTTCTTGTATATTTTCCTGGCTCGATCGCACATTGTAGTTGTGAAACCATGTTTTAAAACCATGCAATAAGCCTTGTACGACTGAACATTAGTTTTTCGTAACCCATTTTTATTTGATTACTAATATACCCATATAAATGAAATGCCGGAATAACCACTTGCGTAGTAAACTGGTGAAGTCTTATTTTTTTGGCCATTTCGTCAAACTATGTGGATTAGTTATGAATAACAGTTTGGTTATTTATCTTGATGTGATCATGATAATGTCTGGTTTAACTAAAATATAAAGAAGATAGCGTGAAAACGCGCACCGGCTGTAACCGGGCAAACATTCTAAATAAGTGTCGCACTACAGCACTGCCGATGTATTTGGGACATCCGAAGACAAGTCCTCCGGTGGTAAACCCAACTAGGTAACGCTTAGCATTGCATTTTATCCTACAAAAGGTTATTGTTCTATTTAAAATGATTTGCGTTTCAATTCCTTATTTTTACAGAAAGCTGTAATCAAAGTATAAACACATAGCAAACTTTTCTCAAAACGCGTTGTCATGGATTGATTTTTGAAAACAGTTTCATGTAGATCATCGTGTTGGAAAAGGAATATTCCATGGGAGTGTGGTCAATCATGACAATGTTGATTCTGATTATTTAACAAAATGAATGTCATAAATGATATGGGATTTTCTTTACTCAGGAGGACAGGTCATGACACAGGAGACTACGGCAACCGTTGACCGACCTCTTCTAGACGACAAGTCCTCCAAGAACCAAGGGGATGTGGCGAGTGGAGGTATGGACCAAAATTCTGAAAAAGAGTCAAAACACAGCACTGCAGACCTGGATGGCACATGCGAATACATGTCCTCTGGTAAGAAGCATTTTTCCAATGAAAATTGTCATTCAATCGTTCTTGAGCAAGAACAAAACAATAGATTTGAACGAAGGACATTGTGTGACATATTGGTAAAACAAACATCGTTACATCAGTTGCACATGTCTCCATTTATCTAGTAATACAACAAATTCATTGCGTTTGATAGAAAAATACCCGCTCAACTTCATACAGCTGGTATTAAGAAGTCGGTAAGAAGCTAACCAATTAAGGGTACCCTTAATATTATAATTTGTCTTAAAACAATTATCGGCTGATTTAGATATAATATGGGTTTCAATTCAATAATACAGTTTCCGATAGAGAACTCCAAAACAAGTACGTACACCTACATGACCCTCTATTTCTGAAGTACCTTGTACGGAGAAGGTATTACAAACTGTCGTTAGTAAGTGGCATACACAACAAAAATGACGCCCCATCCCTCAAAATATAAGTTGACCTGAAAACAATCATTTTGCAAACCTGCACTAGCTGCCTGAAGGTCTAACAGTTCGTTTTGTCATGTGTATTATTATATTAATAATAATAATAATAATAATAATAATGTAACTTATATCGCGCCAAATCCACTCTGTGGAGTGCTTAAGGCGCGTGTAAACAGGAAAAACGATCAAGACTTGAAAAGGAATGTTATTTGTATTCCTTTATTTCAACCTAAAGTTGTATTTTAAATACAAATACAAATATAAATACAAATACGAATAGAAACATAACACTAGTAACAGTCATGTACACTTTGGAACTGTAGAGTATGATACATGGATTATATTAATAATGATTATGAGTATAAATTGTATAATAATGATTGTGGCACACTACCGCACTCACCCACACTTTCATGGCTGTATGTGTGCGCATTTGGGTGTGTGAGGTCTGATGATGAAGATGATAATTATGAGTAGGATTAAGGTGATGATGATGATGATGACGAGAGTAATGATAATACCTCAGTCACACCAACGAAGTATGGCATGCATAAACAACATGATGGCAAGATATAGGTGAAGGGTATAACGTGAAAACATATGACTTTGAAATGAACAGGATGTATGCACAAACATAACATACTTCGTTACAAGGACATACATTTATACAACATATACATACTTACACATATATATGTATGTATGTTTACATAATTAAACATTTACATAATTATACACATGCATACAGCACACGTATATATACATACGTATCCATACACATGCCCTTCTACAATAGACATAGACATAGACAATAGACACACTCATCACCCTTATCGGGTATAGGGCTGATATTTATGCACTGTAATTTAGAATGATACATTTTTTAAGCTTCCAAGAGAAGCTTAAAAGAGATACAGATTTCCTTATAGGTTCAGGTAAATTGTTCAAAAGCTTAGGACCGGTAAAACGGATAATATTTTGAAAAATACGTTTATGGTGTTTGGGAATATATATTTCTTCAGATGATCTGGTACAATACGTATGGATATCTGAAACATGTTGGAACTGGCCGTAGAACTGAGAAGGTAGTTGTGAGTTTAGACATGTTATATGATATTGTACATTGCTGAAGTTTATTTATATCTTCAATACGAAGCAACTTAAGAGATTTAAATAAAGGATCGCTACTGGATCGTGGGTGAGAAACTTATATGATACGTAAAATCTTATTTTGCAGTGCACAAAGCTTTTTTTAAAGACGTGTTCGATATGTATTTGCCCATATAATATTACAATAGGATAGGGATGGGAGAATCAAAGAACAATATAAAGTACGTAATATCGTTTTCGATATAAACATAATTAGGCGGTAAATAACACCCGTGTTTAGAGCTATTTTTTTTCTTCCAAGTGCATTTTTATGATTTGTCCATAAAAACCCCAAGAAACTTAGTGGAATCCACTCTGGGAAGAATATTATTATTTAATTTGATTTGTACAGAGCTCAAGTCAGGAGTTTTGGAAAGTTGTAAACTCTCATGTAGTTACATTTCTTGAAGTTGATTGTTAATTTATTGGCAGCAAACCAATTGCAGACACTTATTAATTCGGTGTTTACAGTTTTACATAGTAAATCGAGATTTTTGTGAGAATATAATTAGTTCGTATCCTCAGGGTAAAGAATAAAAGAAAGCAGGTTGGATGATCGGTAGATATTATTTACATACAACATTAAAAGTAAGGGGCCTAACAATGACCCTTGGGGGACCCCGCATGTAATATATTTAAAGTCAGACAGTTTAGAATCCTTAGAATCCTTGTCTGAGCGAAGCGCGGAAGCTTTAACGTTTCATTAGATTATTAGAGAAAGAAGACGATTCGTTGTATACCGCTCTCTACTCCTAATCCTTGTCTGAATTCAGTTTCCCCATCCTGCGCGAAACGCAGAGGTTTTGACGTTTCATTAAATTATTACTTTTAATCCTTGTCTGAATTCATTTCCCCCTCCCGCGCGAAGCGCGGAAGCTTTGACGTTTCATTTAATTATTAGAGAAAGAAGAAGAAAAAAGTATCTATAAAAGAATAAGAATTATCAATATTATTTTAAAAAGTATGCTTCAATTGCTTTCAATTGCTACGACCAACCTAAAACATTATCCGCAATGGACCTTTCTTCTTATAAATGTATGTACTTATATTCCGTTTTTTCGAAATAAAGCTATGACAGCAAAAACAACAGTGGTAACGCCATCATGGTACGTCACAAATCTTTAATATACTTGTATATAAGAGAGCAGGCTGAATTGTGATGAAGATAAAAAGCACTTTGTTCGCTTTGTTAATCTTTGTATGTCAGTTTTGAAGAATAGCATAGTAGAAATGTCGACTGCAATGGAATTCTCTTCAAATGCCCTTTGGGGGGAAATATTACAGGAAATATTTGTAAATTATTTGTCTCAGGCATTATATTCTGATACCCGAACAAGACTATTCCTTGCTTATGAGGAAATCCTTATCCAGACACCTACCCATGGACATCCACCCCGGATAACCAACCCCAGTCAACTACCCCCTAGGGCAACGACCCTCTAGGACAACTACCCCCGGGACAACTACCACCCGGACAACTACCCACAGACAACTACCCCCTAGGATAGTTGTCTGGGGGTAGGTGTCCTAGAGGATGGTTGTCCGGGGGGTAGGTGTCCTAGAGGATGGTTGTCGTAGGGGGTAGTTGTCTGGGGGTAGTTATCCATGGAAAGTTGTGCGGAGGTAGTTGTCCTAGGGGGTAGTTGACTCGGGTGGTTATCCGGGGGTGGATGTCCGGGGGTAGTTGTCCTAGGGGGTAGTTGACTGGAGGTGGTTATCCGGGGGTGGAAGTCTAGGGGGTTGGTGTCCTAGATCCGACAAAATCATTACATGTGTGTGTATTATATATTATGTCAATCCTTTCCTATGGAGGAATGTTCTAATGACAAACAAAACCTACTCTGAAATCTTATTACAAGTCTACATAAAATATGAAAATAACGATGTTATCAATTCGTCTTTATTCTAATAATACTGCACATTCAATTGATAAATAAGCATAAATAATGCAGGACCGAGGTTTACAAATAAAAATGAAGGTTTCACAGGCAGGGTAATATAACTTGTTCAAAATTATGTGCGGGACAAAAAGAAGATTTATTTATAGATGGTAACTTAGATGGTAACTGGATATAAAGATACGTAATATTTCATGTTGAAATAATATAATGATAAGTCGTTGATTATTTTGGTATTGTGGATTGGCATAATGTGTATCATCCATTAAGATTTTATGGCTTTAGAATGATAAATCAATAAGAAATTAAGTTAGCGGACAAAATATAGGATTTCCCGGCCAAATTCGCGTGTTTGTCATTCGAATTCATTTACTTTGCATTTAAGTTAGCGCAGATCGGCTTTGCCATGCCAATTATCATTCAATTTTCCAGTTTTTGTATTCAATTTAGGATTTTGGTCGAAGGGTTTCATAGATCTGTCATTCAATTTAAAAACTGCTGAACTAGCATTCAAATTAATATTCACTTGTCGAAGCGTAATTTTTATCATTCAAATTAACACCTGTCATTCGTATTCGTTGTTGTTGTTGTTGTTTTTATTTCCGAAATCAGATAAAAATATCATACATAGTAAAAAAATACAAAGTAAAATATTTATACATGTACATAGACAAAAATCGGTGGATAGCCCAATTCAGCAGTGTTTACAGAACACTACTGTTCTTCCTTGGGGTCCTTACACTACAATATTAACATAAAAGTGACATAAAGCAGAATAGAAACAAAACATAAATACAACTTTTTAAATACCAAGGTAACAAAATATACAAAAATAATATCATACGCGTACACCCACACACACACACACACACACACATAGTTATGCAAAATCATTTGAGTTTAAGGAAGTGTGCTAAGAAAAAAATATCAGTTATTAGGGTATGGAAGGATCTTATGTAGTTACATTTCGGATGTGTTCTGGTAGTTGGTTATGTTGTGTCGCCCCCCTATAGAAG
Organism: Strongylocentrotus purpuratus; assembly: GCF_000002235.5. NCBI lineage: Eukaryota > Metazoa > Echinodermata > Echinoidea > Camarodonta > Strongylocentrotidae > Strongylocentrotus > Strongylocentrotus purpuratus. The sequence continues at coordinate 20,430,975 of NW_022145599.1, read as the reverse complement.
AATGTTCTTTTGCAATTATTTGAATTTGGTTTAGGGAGATCTAGATTTCGGGATGAGCGAAATGAATAATTATACGTGCGATATTTGATATTATTTGACATATAAGACGGAGTGTAATTATTTAATATCTTAAAAATCATAGTACATACATGCTTTTTGTAACGGCAGTCTAGAAAGTCCCAATTTAGAGTATCATGAACATGTTGATTGGATGTATGAGAATAAGGATTTACTTTCATTATCACACGGCCCGCCCTGTTTTGAAGCTTTTGTAAAAGTGAAAGGGAGGATTTAGTTGCGGACTGCCAAACCATGTCTCCATAGTCGAAATGTGGAATAATTATGGATTTGTAAATTAGATTCAAATCAGATTCATTTATAATATGTCTTAATCTACCAAGGAAGCCAATAAGTTTACTGATTTTCTGACACATTATATTTATATGAGCATCCCATTTTAATTCATTGTCTATATTGATACCGAGGTATTTTGTACTGTCAACCTTAACAATATTTGTATCTCTTATTTTTACATTAAGTACATTACACTTTGATAACTTATGACGGGTGCCAATGAGCATGGTAACAGTTTTTGTATAATTGATTAATAACTTATTGCGAGACATCCATTTATCAAGATATTCCATTTCATCATTTAAGACAGATTCAACAACAGTGGGACATTTATGCGAAAAATAAATTACGGTATCATCTGCGTATAGATGTACGTGACAAAGATTGAAAATTTTAGGCAGATCATTTATAAATATCGTAAATAAAAGTGGGCCCAGTAGTGAACCCTGGGGCACACCATGAGTTAAAACTCTTTCATTTGACATAACATTATTAATCATGGTAACTATTCTTCTCTCAGACAGATAGCTCTCAAACCACTGTAACGACATTTCATCTAAACCGATAGAATACAGTTTATTTAAGAGCACCTGATGGTCAACCGTATCAAAAGCCTTCTGTAGGTCTACGAAGACTGCCCCCGTGTACCTGCCTTCGTCCATTGCCATTAACCAATCATCCGTAACTTTAACTAAAGCAGTGACAGTTGAATGGCGAGCCCTAAAACCAGACTGCATAGAATCAAGTATATTGTTTGCATGAAGATGGCTAACTAATTGGATTTGGATTATGCGTTCTAGTACTTTAGAAATACAAGGAAGCAAGGATATAGGCCTATAATTGTCTGGATTAGATTTATCACCTTTTTTATGAAGCGGAATTACTTTAGCTATTTTCCATCTTATTGGGACTTTACCATCAGTTATAGATTTATTAATCAGATATGTAATTGGTTTAATCAAAATATCCACACACGACTTGATTACCTGAACGGTTATACCGTCAACTCCGCATGATTTCTTATTTTTTAACTTATTAATCTCTCTCATTACATCAGCTTCAGAAACAACAGATAATTTCAACTTATTTGGACAAGGTGCATCATTAATAGTTGAATGAAATTCATTTTCCCCAAAGTTACTATCTTGATGTTTTTTCAACAACTCTGTTACAACATTAGCAAAATGATCGTTGAATCGAGATGCTTTATTAAACAGATCCGTACATGCGTGACTTGGAGAGACGTTATTTTTCGGCAAAAACGATTTTAGAACTTTCCATGTATCGTTCCGATTTGTACATTGCAATAACTTATTTGTATAGTGTTGCTTTTTCGCCTTTTTGATAGCATATGTAACCCTATTTCTTAAACGTCTATATTCAGTCCATAGCTCATTACTTTGCTTAACAATAGCTTTCTTTTTAACTTTATCTCTCTCTTTCATCAAATTAAAAATTGATTCATTTAACCAAGGAGAGCATTGCTTCCTCATCCGTTTCGTTCTCAAAGGCATATGATTGTTTATCACAGATAATATCATAGCTTCCCAATTCTTAGCGGAATCATCAATATCAACAACATTTTCAACGTCGCTCCAATTAATATTTTTTAAATCATTTCGAAAAGCATCCAAATCAACACCCCTAGACTTCCTAAACGTTACAAGATTATGAGCATGAGTGAGTAAATTGGGTGATTTCCATATCAGGTAATTCATATAATGATCGCCCATACAAACATCAATAACACCAGACGCCTTTATCTTGTTTTGATCATTCGTCAACATGTGATCTATAAGTGTAGTTGTATCACTAGTAATTCTAGTGCACTTAGTGGTGTTAATATAATACAACCCATGAATAGTATTTAGTTGATCATAGTATTTTGTTTGCGAAATAAGTGGCTTCTTAAAGATATCAAAATTGGTATCCCCTACTATAATTGAATTTGAATTAAAATTATTCATAAATATTAATACATTTTCATAAGCAAATAAAGTATCACGCCTGGAACTCGGTGGTCTATACCAATTCATAAATAGGATGGGTTGAGAGTTCGTTATATTTATCATAATAAGTATTGCTTCTAATTCAAGCAGAGACTGATCTTCTAAGACTTTATAATCAATATTATTTTGTATGTAAATGGCCACACCCCCACCATTTCGATTACGATCTTTCCGTATAAGTGAATAACCAGATATCGAGACTTCAGTATCATCAATTTCAGCATCAAGCCTCGTTTCATTTAAAGCACAAACATGGATATCATTCTGGAATAAAATAGACTTCAACTCGTCAAAATTTTTCAACAAACTCACAATATTCAATTGCACACATTTTAGTCCCTTTTCACGTAAAACATCGAATTTGTGAAATGATTCCAATTGGGCATCAATGTTTATTTTTTCTCTTTGACTTCTACCCGAACTATTGTTATGTGATTCCACATTTTTTCTTCAGTAAAAATGTTTCCAGGGAGTTCGTTAAAATAACACTTTGGACATATCCAGTCATCGATACTTAAAAATACATCAATATTTTCACGAGAGCATGTAAGGTGACACCATTTGGTACATTTGACACATAGGAGTGCATTCTGGTTGTTATATACATTTTTTAGGAAAATTATACACGGATACTTAATTATCATAATTTAAGGAGATAACTTTATAAATCATTCTATGCCTCGAACAGTTCCTATAGTTTATCAATATCATGTCTGGAGTTGATGTGAACACGTTTGTTTTCCTTGGTGAAGGCAAAGATCTTTCCGTCTTGTGACCAGATTGAATTTACATTGTTGTTCTGGAGTGTTACCCGGTACAACTGAATGCGTTTGCTCGTCAATGACTCATGGATAAATACCTTCATACCTTGAGCGTATCTAAAGGCCCGGTCACACAGGGAGGACGCATGGGGAACGCACGGCCAGCGCATGGGAAATTTGCAATTTTGGCCAGTGCGTTGTCGTGCGCCCAACTTTTGACACCAAATGCATAGCGTGTTGCTAGCGCGCTGAGCGCATACAGGGCGCATACAGTACGCATACAGACCGTACCCAGAGCGCACATGATAACAACTTCCACGAATGCACAGCGTGTTGCTAGCGCGCTGGACGAATGGTCCACGCATGCACCGCGTTCTACGACGCACGGCCAGCGCATTGGAAATCGGAAAAGGCCGTGTGCCTAACTTTTGTCATGATTTTGGAAAAGCTAGCGAGCTGACACAAAATGCACAGCGTGTAGCTAGCGCGCTGTGCGTATACAGAGCGTGTGCCCCGCGTATGTCTGGCGCTGGTCTAGCGCGCTCAACGCACGTTTGGCGTGCCTTTGGCGTGTACATTCATGCGTCGAGCTCCGCGCACACTTTTGAGCATGCTCCAAAAATCCCGACGCACACAGCGAATGACGACGAATGCATAGCGCTGGTCCAGCGTTGGTCCAGCGCGCTCGACGAACGAGTAACGAGTGATGACGCACGCCTAGCGAACGACAACGCACTGGCCAAAATTGGAAAATTTCCATGCGCTGGCCGTGCGTTCCCCATGCGTCCTCCCTGTGTGACCGGGCCTTTAGCTTGGTGCGTGCTTTGTATACTGCTTGGCGGTCGTTGTAGCGGGTGAACTTGACAACAATAGCTCGAGGGTTGCTACGTTGAACGGCGTTCGAATCCAGGGGCGTTGGGTTGCCATGGTTGCTCGGACGCCGGTAGATCCTGTGTGATCTGTCGATGGCTTCTGGGGCAATCCTAATTCCCAAATTTTGATTTATGATGTCAATAACTTTTTGATCCGTGTTTTCACTAGGTGATTCACTTACCTCATGCATTATCAAACAATTTCTTCTGCTGTATTGTTCAGCATCATCCTTTGCGTTTTCCATTGCATTGATAGATACTTTCAGACTTTTCATTTCATTCTCAAGCTTTTTTATTTCACTGCATTTCTTCTCCAGATCCATATTAATTGCGTCATACACTTTAGTAGTAACTTTCTCTTCCAAACGTTGCTCAATGGCATCATAAACAGCTTCGGTGATGATGTCAATCACTTCGGGTGAGCTCATCGCTTCGGTTATTTGCTGTTTTATGGCACATTTCAGGTCATTGTCCGGTGTAATTGACTTCACGCCTGGCTGACCAGCTGACGAGACATCTGACTGACCAGAGACCGGCCCCGTAGAACTAGGGACGTAATCTGACGCATGTCCGTTACCTTTCTCAGTGTCCTGTTTCGTAGCCATATTCGTAGTTGCAGCAGCTTCAAAATTGTCTCTGTTATTGTCCTTTCTCAAATTGTATTTTTTCCTTGTCGAATTCTCACACTTAGATGATTTGTCCTTCGGTTTTGTCATCATTCAAATGAGTGTAATCCATGAAATTCGGGAAATTCGAAGAAAATTTTGCAGAGAACTGAACAGACTCGTCCACTTGCATGGTGCTCTCGAGAGAGATATTGGCAAATATTTGTATTATTTGTATTCAAGTTAGGAATGTTAGGGGGAAGAATTGCAACAAACTTTTACAGTTTTTAAATAATGCAGTTAAAATGCATGAATTGCCATTGGGGTCTAAGCTGTTATTCCATTTATTAATTTTTAGGACAATGCAGATGGGTGTAGTCAGACATAAAGTAAAGAAGGGGCGAAATCAAGGGATATGGCATTTCTGCACGGACATGTTCATATACCCGGGAAAGGTGGGGGTACCCTTAATCGCCCCTTTTTACTACAGACTCGGAATTTTACAAAAATAATTCACATTGTCTCTTATACCCAGCACACCCCTCTGTCAGAAAATCGTGTTGCGCCAAATCGAATGACCAAATAGCGAAAGAAGCACATTGTTCATTAATTTGAATGAAACATACGTAGATTCTAACGAAAATTCCATAGATTTGAAAACTAGAAAAGGGAATACAAACCCGAGATATACCTGACTGCACTAAAACCGTCGAATTTGAACGCAAGACAAATTAATTTGAATGACAAACTCGCGAATTTGACCGGGAAATCCTATATAAACATATAAACATAATCATGAACATAGTCAGCAACTGCTTAATATTTATACTTTTTTGCCAAAAAAAGGGAAAACTTATATTTCCCTATTTTGTAATTAAGGGAGAAGAAGGAAAATTCAACTTTGTGTAAGTGGAAATGAAAAAAAAAAAATCCCATTTGATATTTTCCTTAAGGTATCACTTTAACACCGATTAAACAAAAACGTGTTGGGCAAGAATATGGTATATGGTAGTTTAATGCAGATATCATTCAATAATTTCGCTATAAAGAAGATGTATTAAGATGACATGAGTATAATTATGATGATAACAAATGTTACTCATTGATTTATCAATATCAATAGCATACATCAATCGTAAAGATTAATGACAAAGTTATTTAGAGTTATTGGATCAGTTTAATTAGCACTGAGAGGCGTCGCGTCAAATAAATTGTGTCATCTATTGCGCTTCTTTAACATTTCCTTTACTTGAGTATCCCATTTTATATCACATTGAATATAAACTCCGAGAACTTTGATTACATTTTCTTTATTTAAAGTGTCTCATCAATATACAACAGTTGGTGAGCTTGATTTTTCATAAAAGAGACCGTCATAGCAAAACATTTAGTTGGGTTTAGTTTTATATTATTGAGTAAAGACCAGTTTTCTAATAACAATAATTCCGATTGCAATTTTGATATCTCTGTGCACGTCCGGCTTTCTACTATAGTCAAATCATCTACATACTTATAAAAAGGGAGTAAACAATCATGACATCATCCGTACCTCATCTCTAATAATCGTTTATTCCTCCCCCTGTGATGCACTCTTCTCTGATAAGATTTTTTGAGGGGGGAGGGGGCATGGGTTAGGTTCTTGCTGTGTCGGTATGGCATCTGGATGACCTCTTCCTTCGTCTACGTTATCGCCCTCTTGGTCAACAAAGACTCTTACATCTGTAAGTTTAGCGTTATTGCGTTTTATAAGTGAGACAAATGATGCAGGGTACCTTTAGCTTGGCATAGATTGCAATTTAGTTAAAGCATTTGCCCCTGCGATTAACGTTCTGCTTATCAATACAATACTTCAATGCAAACTTTAGGACCCCTGGCGTACCAGATATAATCAACTTACACCTGATTCACCTAACTTCACATGAACAAGTCTCAATTTTAACTGTACCTACATTCATAGGCGTTGCTAGACCTTTTCTTAGTGGGAGGGGGGGGGGGGGGTGTAGAGGCCAGCGATTACCGACAAAACTAGCCACCAATTACCGACAAATGTCCAAATGTCTACAAATTTTACCATTTAAAGTGACTCGGTAAAATTGGTGAAGGTTGATGACAAAACTGTAATTTTTGTATGAAATGTTCTTTATTTTATTCTTTGTACTATACTTACCCTCTAACAGGCAAAATATCCTGAGAAAATTCTCAAACCACAAAGATATTTTTCTCTGAAGGTTTTCTCTGAAGGCGTCAATGTGCAACGATTTCTAACAGTGTAAATTCTCCCAACCATTTGTTAATTTAACCAACCGTTTTTCCATGAAACTAAGACATAAAACAGGATTTAAAAAGTCTAAGCTTCGCGCGGTAGGGGAGAAACTGAATTCAGAAAAGGGTTAAAAGTCGAGAACGGTATGACGAATCGTCTTCTTTATATAAAAAAATAACTAAACGTCTAAGCTTAATTACTCGAGCGGCCCTTTAACCCCCTCCCCCTAGGGAGCGCGTCTCGCGTGCTCTTTAAGTTATTCGCTTGCTTACAACCGCTGCCCCCCTAAAATGAGATCCTAGCTAGTAGATACGCGCCTGCATTTACATATATAGCTAAAATCGTATATATATGTCGTCGAGGAAAATGACCATGTGCGGATGTGCGCATACAAGTACTATAGATATTTTATTGGAAAAATAATTTAGCCTTCGGCCCCGGGTTTAAACGGACTTAGTAGCATTGTTCAGATGAGAGATAATGGTACTAAGTCAGTGACTTCAATGCTAGATGTACAATTAAAGATAATCTGGAAGTTTGAGTGAAAACGGACCTTTATTAATGATAAAAATTAGTAAAAACTGATCTGATCGATTCCTTAATTCTCCCAACTATATTATTACAATCTAATTACATTTTAGGTGAATGTAAATCGTCATAAAGCAATGACTTTGCTCTTCATACCATTCCAGACATTTCAGTGTTGAAAGATTTTTAAAGCCTGTCTATTTTCATTAACAAACGGTTGGGAAAATTCAAAAATGGTTGGAAGAATTTACTGTTAAAGGGTGTCGGAAAGTGACATCTTCAAAGGAAACCTTGCTTTGTGGTTTGATAGTTTTTTTCAGGATTGTTTGCATGTTAGAGGACTAGTACGGATGTAGGAATATAATTAGTAACATTTTATACAAAATTTATACAGTTTTTTCATCAACCTTCAATAATGTTACTGAGTCACTTAAAAAAAAAACAGTAAGTGCATAACAAGTCATTTTGAACCTCTTTAGAAGTGTATAATTTCCCTCATGCACCATATCAAATGGAATTTTTTAAAATTATAAAATGGGTTCAAGAATGTAGCCTATGAGCGGCGTCAAAATGGATCACGTGACCATGCATTATTCTTAACAAAGGGGAGTGCATTTTGGTGATAACAGCGGTGCAAAAGAGGTGCAACAAAAAGGCATAATGCGCGCTGCGCGTAATTCAATCCATGTTTACGAGAAGTCACACCATGCACTGCACAGTCTGTTTACGAGGCCACTGCTGCCGCGATTGTCTGTGTGCACACGTTATTTCCCATAAAAGTTGCAGGTTACGGTGTTATCGCCTTAAGATTGTCGACCCATTTTATAAATCAAATAATACAGGTTTTCTTTCGTGACGTTATAGCAATGCAACGCTATTCAGGTATTCACAATGGCACAAAATACACTCGGCTACGCCTCGTAAATTTTATTGCACCGAAGTGAATACTCTCATGCTCTGCATCGAACGCACTCACACCTATGTATTATTTGTATAATGTCGTTTTCCTTCACTTGTACTTTCTATTGGTGTATCAAATCTTTAGTAGCTGTCAAAACCCAAGATTATATAAATGCATCAAAATATGTTTATGCCTCTCATCTTTTGTGATGTCCCCGTATACATTTGTATATGTTTTTGTTTTGTTATTTGTGTGTTATTGTCATTGATGTAGCTGTATGCCTATATATTATTTTTATTTACCACCACCTTACAATCGGTTGTCGTTGGCCAGTGGCAGATCCAGGGGCCCCCTTCCCTGGCCAAAAAACAGGTAAAAACACGTTAATTGTACCCTTTTTTGTTAAAAAAAGAAGAAGACTGGCCCCTCCCCTGACAAAAAAAAAAAAAGGGGGGGGGGTGGTGTTGAGTAACAACAAAATAGCGGTCGCTATACCCCCCCCCCTCCCCCACTGAGCGAAATATCGGCTGCCGCGATTTTCATATTTTCTCACAAATGAATTGGGCCCCCTCTTTGGACCCCTCCCTTGCCGCCGGCTGGATCCGCCCCTGTCGTTGGCTCTATGAAGCTGAAATTGTTCATTGCCTCTCAACTATTAACGTATTCACATGTTCACAAAACGTGCTGTGTTGTTGTTCCTGCTGTAACTGCTGCTGTAATAAATTTTCACCATGTCATAAATACGGTGTCATGGAAAAAGCCCTTTGTACGAGAAATCACATATGTTGAAATTCATTGTAATTTTGCATCATTTAAAAAAAATAACAACCAGTTTCAGATCGAGTTCAGAGGTCCGAGGTCAACGCCGATTTTGACGGCATCTTGAAGAAAATAGCCGAGGCCATTTATAAGAATTCAGACATCGATGATCTGGGAAGGGCATTGGGCTTTGAGCCCGCAGATATTAGTCGCTACATCGAGGCAAACGCTCAACAAGGAAGGAATTCCATGGGAACAGTCAATATGCTCAGGACGTGGCGAAAAAGACAAACAGGGTCGACGGAAAAGGCGGCGTTGAGGTCGGCACTATTACAAGCTGGATTTAAACACCTGGTAGATCAATATTGCAGCACTAGTAATCCCGGTAAGCCAAAAATTTGCATTTTTTTTTTCTGAAGCAGATGCTTTTAAAATATGAGTTTTATTAAGAAATGCTTCAAAGATACAACTTTCACAGATATTCAATCTCTTTCAGCTAAAAATAACAGCCATATAAAATCAACTCGAGCGAACCTATTGCTCTTGTATGCTTTGACAAAGCTTAACCACCTGTATACTATTTGTATTTACAAATCACAATTAATTTAGTTGTATTTAGTTTAGGTAACATTGATCTTCTATAAATCAGGGCATGTTAAGTTTAGTTTTAGTTAAATTTAGCTAATGTACAAATTAAAGTCTAATGTAATATGATAACAGCACAATATATGAGCACCGGCCGCAGGTCAGCGCAGCGTTAAACATCAAGTGCCCGTAACGACGCATCATCGCAAGCCACAACAAGTTTATCAACCAAAATGTTATACAATGGCCCTAGAGTTTATACTTTTTTTGTGTACGAGTGTTTGTTCTTGCGAGATGGTCGTACAAGTAACTCGCGGCATTTTAAAGTCATTCGTAAGAAGATTCTACGACTTTTTTGTAGATTTTGTGGAGTTGCAAAAACGCGCTGCCGTGTACTGTCGAAAATTATATGACTGTTGCAAGTTTGATATTATTTGCTTGAATATATGATTCTCCATTTTTGTTATTCTGTTGAAGATAGATTTTCCAACCGGTAGATTTCTTAACCTACACGACAGTAAGCATTTTTTATCTTGCGTATGGTAAACAATGGAGACTGATTGATTGACAAATGCCCGTCATGTCAAAATGAGACAGAAATCGCAAGGCGAGAAGATGAGAAAACGGGGACCATAATGGAGAATGTAATTTGGTATATGTAAATATATATATATATATATATATATCAGGAAAAAAATACACGGGGGCTAAGGGTGATTAGTATCTTCGATTAATTCGTTCCCTCTGAGGATAGAGCTGTACTTTTAACTTAAAGCATAATAAACACAATTAATGATAAAATCCAATTAAAGAAAAAAAAACAACTTTTGTTTCCCCTTCACGCGAAAGGTCAAAAGTATCTGCTTTATTATTAACAACCTCTCCTGAATAAAGAACATGTGAATGAGAAAAAACTCAATTAGGGAACGTGACAAGGTTGAAGGCTGGTAGCTCTTACCTCAAATAAGTATCTCCTTATTCTTTACCTCTTTTATTTTAATATGAAAATTTGTATTCTTCATTTGAAGGAAACGTGTTAATGGTCAGAATTGCTAATAATGATAAGAGATTTTTAATGTGAAGATTAAGAAGTAAGAATGATAGACTATAAGACTAGCAATGATTTCTCACTAGAAGTATTGAGCCCTCTTGCCAAGGTTTCCATCATGGGCCAACTTTATATACATGTATTGATGACTCACCCCTGCAAAACAGAAAGTTGTATATGTTTAGGCTTCTAAAACGATATGGACTGTCTTTAGCTGATCTGAAACTCGTATATACGGGCTATATTCGTCCTGTCATGGAATACTGTACCCCAGTTTTTAATGGTGGGCTTTAATACACAGAAACAAATAAGAAGTTTGGAGCAAGTTAAAAAAAGAGTATGTAGAATCTTGATGGGTCCACGATACACAAATTATACCAATGCCTGCCAAATATGTGAACTTTCAACGATTGAATCCAGAAGGGTAAAGCTTTGTCTGGATTTCGCTACGTCCTTAGCTAAACACCCAACATGTAGTACTTGGTTACTTCTTCGGAAAAACATACCCGTCTCCTTACGCCACGCATCTAGATATCAACAGTTCAAGTGCAAAACCAATCGTTTCCGAAATAGCCCCATACCTTACTTTGTCGTTCTTCTCAATAAAGTCAAGCCAAATAATAAAAAAAGATGATATACAATTTTTTATTTGTATTATACTCTTTTCACAGATGTTGAAGTTTCCTGATTTTTACTGTCCATAAGATAATAACAAACCAAAATAACACAATGATGTTCCCTTTCTCTTCAATAGCCACATTATATCTGAAGGAAAAGGAATGTTAGAGTGCCAAAATTGTTTTTTGTAATATCATTTTTCTATGCAATAAAACAAATATTTGCAGTGTCAAACTTCAAAAATGTTATGAAAAGAATATGTTCTTTTCTACTCTTTATATTCGTATATTGTCTTAATGACTCTCAAAACATACATGTATGCAATTTATACTTTTTTAATGTACATGCATTTCCAACAACTTCTTATTTTACTTCTTTTCTTCATGTTTCTCCTCTTCGTTTTCCTGACTTCATGTTATATTCTGTTTTCTTATTTTTGCCGCCCAAGCAATCTTATCATATTAACTATATATATTTCAATATTAACAAATCAATTGTAACTGTATTTTATCTTTGAAATATATACAAATCTCCGTTCGTAAGGCGTTCTCACGAACGCCATAAGAGCCCTCTATGAACAACTTAAGGCGTTCTTACGATCATCGTAAGAAGTTAAGGCTTGATTAGGAATTGTCTCTCGACACTACGAAATGTACGAATATTTTGCGTGGTTCTTACCATATTAATAGGGACTTTTAGATTTGCGTGGACTGATACGTGTGACGTCCATTCAAGGCAGTGCATTAAAAGGACGTCGATCGTAGCAATCCCCATTGTCTTCGTGCGAATATAAAAGTCCCTATTATGACGTTCTTACGGCCGCCATACAGAGGGTTTCGTAAGAGGTTGAAAAGAATCTTGGACAAGACCATGGACCAGTCTGCGAACTTACGAAAGGTCTATGAACGGTTTACGAACGCTGGTTTCGTACGGCCTACTTAAGAAGATCGTACGAGCTAGTCTGAAAAACGTACGTACGGCGTTCGTAGCCGTTTGTAATGGTATTTTTGACCGAGGCTTTATGAGTTGTGGGTTATCCTTGCTTATTTTTTGCTAAATCTTCATTAGATACAATTCTGCCTACAAATATTGTCGTAATGTAGCCCGTTACTAGTAACTCAGACGAGTTCTTCTCCGAAAATCTGTCCTTTACTGAATAATTCAATATACACTGTAAACTACTTCATACTCCACAATACTACCTGCGATGGCAGTTAGACTGTGTAGTTACAACGGTTAGCAGACTACATTATCTGTAGCAGTCTAAATTATCTACAGAGTCTTTGTTATTAGGCCACCCAAAATAGCTAGAAACAAGCATTTTGTAAAAATTTCCTCATAAAAAGCTCTTTAGCTGTCTATTTCGAAATAAACTAAAAACTCCAAATCTCAATAATCAAATTATAAAAAGAATCATAAATTTATCATGCAACCTGTGCCAGCCCAAAATAAGCCATGAACAAAACTGGTATAGAGCACCATAGCCAACTTGTCTGCATATAGTTATCGATGAATTTCTTGATGTATTTAATGAAAGAGAAAAAGTTTGGGCACGTTTCTTAGATATATCAAAATGTTTCGATAGTGTAGACCATAATATTCTACTTTTCAGAATGCAGCAATATGGTATTGCTGAAAACATGCTAAGATGGTTTTCAAGTTATCTGAAGGAAAGAAAATGAGTTGTATTCTCGCAAGGTAAACTTGGTAAATGTGTAGAACAGGTAAATATGCATATGACACCTGTTCCACACATTTTTACATAATAGCAGGGAAGGGATGTTCCTTTGTCTACCTGAGGAACTATATATTTTATGCGCACGCGGCATATACTAGTACCGTACTAGATTTAGGAAAATCAAGGTTGACGCATTTTCGATCGCCGACTGAGACGACGTGACGCATGCGCAGTGCCTTAAAGTGACGTCACACGTTGCAGTCAAATCTGTCGACGTGCAAATTTAAAAGTCCCTAATTCCACTTGAACACCTAACATGTCTGAAGAAAATATTAGTAGGTTCAAATACTCGGAATTACTGACTGATCAATGATATACAACATTCATAATGTAAATCAATCTTCCCCAGTTGTTCGTATTTGGCCGGACTGGCCATTTTTTAACATCGAAATTGTAACACGTGTATGATTTGTTTCCATATCATACTAATTAAAAATGGTTTCTCCATGGCCACCCTCTCTCTTCCTCTCCCTCTGTTTTTTTTTTATCTGTCTGTCTCACTCTGTGTCTCTTTCCCTCCTCTTCTCTCTCTCTCTTTCTACCCCTTTCTCTCTTTGCATCTCTCTCTCCACCTCTCTCTCTCTCTCTCTCTCTCTGTCTTCTTCTCTTTCTGCCGTTTCCCCCTCTTTTCCCCCTTTTCACTCTCTCACCCTTATTTTGTTTGTGTACCATCCCCATCTTGTCTAATAACCAAATAATTTTCCATTACAAGCCTTAAAAATAAAATATCAAAGAAACTTCAATGCTAATTTTCTGTTATATCATTACCTGTATTATTGTGAGCATCTTGCCATTGTTTATTTAATGTGGAAAATGAAATAAAATTGCTCTGCATAGAGCAACTACTACTAATACTACTGTATGAATGACGGTATATAGGTTGCTGCTTTTGCAATTACGACTTCTCGCAGATGCCGTGTTCTTGTTCGCGTTCTAAATTCATATTCATTTTCTTCTTCTTCTTCTTCTTCTTCTTCTTCTTCTTCTTCTTCTATTCTTCTTCTTTGTCTTCTTCTTCTCCTTCTTGATCTTGTTCCTTAAAATCCTATTCGGTTTACAGGCAGCTTGTTTTTTATCATCTAGGTCCCTTTCTTTAGCCAGATTCCTTTCAAATTTCGTAGGCATATAATCTCTGATATCTAATCTAGGTCCCGTGACTATTCGCTTTCCATAATCACTCATATGTGACCGTCCATGCAGGTGCCCGTTTCTGGTCCGTGTTTAGCGCCTTGAGCACCCTCTGGGTGGATATGTTGCGTGTTATAAATGTCTGTATTATTATTATTTTTTTTATTCTCTCTTCGTATCTTCATTATCCTAGATACTACAGACTTCAACAAACTTCTCTAGATAGAGATGTTAAATCATCTGCGATGTATAAAAAGGCCTCCAAAATGCCATTTTCATAATTTTTATACAAAATTAAAATTCGAAACCAACCCAGAATCCAATCCGAAAATTGCCATTTCTTTCTGATTTCGAATCCGGTTTGTCTTTTTAAATTGTTTAAGTATTTTCTTTCTATAATGTCACCCTTTCACGGTTAAGGCCGCCATTTTAATTTGCGAGAAAACATTTCGTCGTCAATGTTTTCAGATGCGCATTCATTGTTTTGTCACTGCCTGCGCTGAGCGCTCACATCATATTTACATAGGTGCCAGTTGAATTTATAGTAAAATGAATGTAAATACACCAGTTTACGGTTACAACAGTGCGCATGCGCAGACATGGGCGCCATTTTAATTTAAAACAAAGCTGTTTACTCAACTGACCTCTAGAGCTCAATGGTTTACGCGTAAATTAAGATAGAGCCCATGGGTGGTATTCTCATAAGTTAAGCCGGGACTAAGTCCAGACTAAACAAGAATTTTAGTTCACACTTCTATGGAATGCTAGGTTTCATCTTCCTCCTTCAATATTCATGACAAAGATAATCTACCAAAAACTTTGTTGAAATTCAGTTCATACTCATATTATCTTTTTCTTCCCATTTCATTGCAAAATTAATTTTTTGAACACTTTTCATTGAAGGATTAAAATAATCTGTACAGGGTAAATTAGTTTGCAACAGGCACTCCATAGAAGTGTGAACTAACTAAGTACGCGCTAACTTAGTACGCGCTACCGGAATACCACCCTATGTATTATGATGTGAGCGCACAGCCCATAGGCCCAGACAGTGACGCTACAATACATGCGATCTGAAAAAAAATGATGATGCGATGTTTACGCGCGTATTAAAATGGCTGCCTTAACCGTGAAAGGGTGTACTAAAATGGCACCCTTGTCTGCACATGCGGACTGTTGTAACCGTTAAAGGGTGTATTGCACTTATCCATGCCGAATGTCACGCAGTAATGGTTGATATTGATAGCGACCTCTACATTTCTGGAATGGCTTTCTTTCTGTGGCCGTAGCTTCATTTGGCCTGGCCAAACTCGTACCCTTTTTCGGATTTAAATGCTTCATTATATGCCCTTTCCAGCTAAAAAAAAAAAAAAATTACATATCATTGATCGACTTTGCGAAAATTGCCCTTCAAATTCGCATTTTTCAAGAAAATTGCAAAAGGACTTCAACTTCGATCTTTATATAAATGTAAATGAAACCTGGCAGACATATGATTCCATACACGTGACAACTCTCTGCCAACCTTGGTAAAAAAAAAAAAAAATAATAATAATTTTTTTTAATTTAGATTTTATTTCCACATAAACTGCATATGAAAAGAATTTACAAAGGCATATACAAGGTAACAAAACATGTACATAATATTCGATTGATACATATGGCAAGTCATTAAATACATAGGATGCTAACAATTATCTACAGTAATGAGGAGGAAACCTTGGAAGCATTATGCTTGTAATTAAGGTTCCCTTTACATAATACATTAGTTACATAATAAATTTGATGACGTCAGCGCAAAGTTATCACCCAAAATGATGAATTTACTATGCATTACGTAACAGCTCGTTAAATGCATGCCGTACAGTAATATTGCCGTTTCGAATGATATAATGCGGTATATGCTCACGCAGAAAATGTTGAGTAAATCGCATTTGAACAATGGTCACTATAAAGTTCCGCTGAGTTTCCTCCCCGGGAAATCGGCTATGACGTTATTTTTTGAGACCGCTATTCTCCTCCTTTCCGTCCTTTTGTTATCTTTGAATTTTGCAAGCGTAGTCGGGGTGGCTGAACGCAAGTCATCTCGAAGCCGGATTCTTAAAAAATGTCAAGGGTGCCATTTTAGACGCCATTTTATACTATTCATGATGTTAGTATTAGCTGCTGTTGGTGCCACAGTACGCGTCATCAGGTTTTCTTCAAGCACCCAAATTTCATTGGTTTTGCACGAGGTGCTTGCGAGCCCTATCTACGTCCCTTTAGCGATCTCGATTTCTTTCAAACTTCGCAGGCATTGTCCCCGGCATCCATTCGAGGTCAAATTATTCTTTGTTTTTCGATATCTCTTATGCTTAACCGTCTAGGCGCCATTTTTGTCTTTTCATGCCTTTTTTGTTAAGCTCTCCACCACCCTAGATGCTACGGACTTCTACCACATTACTCTGGATAGTCCGAGAGAGGCTCTTTTCTCTGCCAGGTAAACAACACGGACATCAATGCATGCATACAGTTCTAATACGATCGCACATGACGAAAATAGTCCATTTAAACTTCACCCCACTTTGGACCCGAAAGTGGGGTGTAGTTTGGTGGGAAGCTCACCACAGAGCTAGAGAGAGAAAAAGTCCCTAATGCTAGGAGTCCACTGGGCCGGCGCCAGTTGGTGCCAGTTCGCGCCAAAGATTATGTGATTGGCGCGTAGTGGCTCGCTGTGGCGCCGAATAATGTCCGCTCGGCATGTGTCGCCAAGTGGAATAAACTGGGTGCCATATGGCGTGCGCCAAATGCCACCCGGCTTGCTCCAAAATGTTGCGCCAGTTCGCGCCAGTTTGCTCAATTACACGGCCATTTGATTCCAAAATTCACCCTGTTGGCGCCATTCGCGCCAATAGACGGCTACTTTGCGCCACTTGGTGATTAGTTTGTGCCAAAGGTCACCAAATTGGTTTGAACTTGCCGCCGCTTTGCGCTACTTGCCGACTAAATAAATACCTGCCATTGGCTACCCGGTTCAGACCCTCCTCAGCTGCTGTATGAACAACATCTCTATTAAATATTTACAATTTTGATATGTCTGAGGCTTTTGATAATGTTGGAGTGATGATGCTGCTCCATCAGAAGATGATGAGAGATGTTGAGGTGGCCACTGCCTATCAACTTATGCTGGCCAATCCTGAAGAAGAAGGAAGCACAACTGGTGGTTTAGACCCATGCTCCACCCACAGTTGAGGGCCGAACGTGGACAGTACCACACTTCGATGGAAGAGCTGAGTGAGAATGACAGGAGGAAGTTCAAGAACTACACCAGGGTGTCCCCAGAGATGTTTGATGACCTGTTGGTCAGGCTTACACCCCACTTGCAGAAGAAGGACACCCACATCAGGAAGGCCATTCCCCTGGTCTCAAGTTGTCCGTTTTCCTGCGCCATCTCGCCACTGGGGCCACCTATGCCGAGCTGTCTTACAACTTCCGAGTGGGCAAGGAAACCATCCAGAAGTTTGTCCCACAACCAATGAAGGCTGGCTTGAGGTTGCAGGTGATTTTGAAGCCAGATGGAATCTTCCTCACTGTCTGGGAGCCTATGATGGAAAGCACATCCGTCTCCAGAAGCCCAACAAATCAGGCAGCCTTTACTTCAACTACAAGCAGTTCTTCTCGGTTGTCCTGATTGCTCTGGTAGATTCAAAGTACCAGTTCCTGTGTATCGATGTGGGTGGGGTTGGCCATCAGTCTGATGCCCAGTTCTACAACAACATACGTGAACTGAAGGAGTGCATTGAAGCTGGCACTTTAGGCATCCCAGATCCAGCTCCTCTTCCCCATGATGATGAAGAGCACCCTATGCCGTACTTCTTCGTGGGAGACGATGCCTTCGCCATGAGGACGTACATGATGAAGCCCTATGGCCGTCGTAACATGGACTAACAGCAGAAGAGTTTCAACTACAGGCTGTCCAGGGCAAGGCGTGTGGTTGAAAATGCCTTTGGTATTCTGGCTCTGCGGTTCCAGTGCTTCCTTGGCCAGATGAGACAGGAACCAGACACAGTCCACATGCTCATTGAAGCTGCCGTCATGCTGCACAACCTCATCAGGAAGCACTATCAGGCACTGGACGTCCGCATGTTGAACCAGGAGGATGCCAAGCACAACCTCATCCCTAGAGCTTGGAGAACTGCCGCCATCACTGTGAGAAAGTCCTGCGATGCCGCCCGGGTTATAGGCGGCAAGTGGCGCCGAATGGCGGGCAATCAGGTGGCATTTGGCGCGAAGTAGTCACCTATCGGGTGCCGTTTGGCCCGCGTAGTGGCGCAAACAAGGTGCCCCTTGGCGCCAAGTGGCGCCATGTGGCGCGAAATTTCATTGGCGCAACTTGGCGCGCGCCATTACATTCCAGTGGATTCCAATAGGCGGATTGTTTGCGCCAAAGGGCGATATGTTCGCGCCATTTGGTGCCACTTGGCGGACACTTGGCGCTGATTGCTCGATGCAAGTGGCGCGACGAAAATTTCAAACATTTTGAAATTTTCTTGCCGCCACATTAAAATTTGGTGCCGTTACGGGCCACCACGAGCCAGTTGGGAGGCAGTTTGAGCCACTACACGCCACTAGGCACCTTATTGGCGACACTAGGCGCCACAGTAAATTGCATTGGCGCAAACTGGCGCCAACTGGCGCCGGCCCAGTGGACTCCTAGCATAATCTGCAGTGTAAACAGACTTTGCCAGGACATAGCCAACTAGCCTACCTTGATAAGAACTGCTTGGAGGCTCGCTAGATGATATTTTAGTCTTATTCACAGTCTCATATAGGTTCGGTTTATGTCCATTCGTATAGCTATACCTGAGAGTTGTCAGTTTCATCTCCCTTGCTTTTCCTTTATGTTCCTGTCATCATAATTGTCTAGTTTAAAATAGTACATGGACACAAGTAAATATGATATAAATAATAGTGCATGATACAATAGTATAAGATATAGCATACGCTATAGACTGATCTGGGTTGCCTGCATATGATTCATAGCGCATACATATTAGGCTTGATACTTTTTAGAATGATGTATTAATAAGCAAATACATATATGCATAACCAACGTCTAAAATTATGATTATGATGTCCTCGTTTCGTTGTAACTTGTATGTAATCAATTCAAAATCGTGACGAGAAATGCGTTGGAAATACTCTGAACTTCGAAATAATCTTTGATCTTGTTCAACTATTTCGATTAAAGGCTTTTACTTGATCTAATATTTGTTTAATAACATATTCCGCAATAAATTTGACAATTATCAACATCTATACTACAGTCGTATTTTTCACAATTAATAACTCATGAACCTCACACTAGTACAAGGAAAACATTTATCCAGATTCTCCAGCTTGCTAATTCGGATCCTCCAAGACCATCACAAATATTGTTTTATATACGCAAAGATATCACTGAAGAAAGTGGTGTGTAATACCAGACAAGCAAGTGGTGTGTTTTGCCCTCTGCTCACCGAAAATTGCAATTCTCCATTTGAAACTCTGGCAATGTCCACAAATACAGCCTTTGTTAAAGTAGATATTCATTGATTTTAAAAACTAACTTTATTTTCATTATTGCAAAGTAGAAACTATGATTCGACAAGGTTATCACAATTCAATGCTTGGGAACATTCGAAGTAATGATCATTATAAATTACAAAACGCTTAAATACAGCCCCGGCATAGCACCTAAAAAGCTCTCCGAACGCTGCTGAGATGTGTGAGATCACAGTATGGACATGATTTGCACAAGCAGACGATGTCCCATGACATCTCACACATTTTCAGTGCCTGTGTTTTCATCTTCTCTTGAGTTCTTTCTCTTACTTCACTACAGTCAGGCTAAATGTATAATCTATTGCCTTACTCTAAACCCTGCGCATGGTTTTATTTTGATGATAAATGCAGCGATACAAAAATAAAGGAATCTGTTGCTTGTAAACAAAATAAGACGCCATTGTATATTCAGCTGCACACACCGCGGTATGTTCGACGTTTCAAGATGGAACAAATGCCGTCCTTAACATCATTCCGGGGGGGTTTTCAATTTGAAAGTCTGGTTTATTTGATTGTAAATTAACCCCTATCCTGTCCATTTACAATCAAAAGATTTTAGTAATCAAAATCGGGTCATATCCCCTTTTGAATGGTTTGACATGCCATTACATTTATATACACTAAATTCATTATAATTTTACAAATGATAGCCTTGCAATTATGTTTATTCTTTATGGGATGTCGTCTGCTTGGGCAGTATTGGTCCATATAGTGACGTCATGAAAACATCGTTATTTTTCCGGCGAATCTCCGGTATATCCCAGCTGCTATGGAGGTGGTTGTATTTGTATGTTTATAAATCACCCGATATGTAGTTGACCTAAAACTTGTAAGATGGCCATCAGCTTACTAGTTTCTAGTGATACATTAGTTGACATATTTGTGATTTTCTTTGAATTTCACTTTTAAAGGCGTTATTGCACCTCAATTTTTTTTTTCTTCTGCCGTTTCCATCTTTTCCTACATTATTCTTTATTTTCTCCTTTTTGTATCTTCTTTGTTTCCTACTTCATTCATCTCCCGTTTTTTCCATTTGACTTAACTATAACCATTCTGTATTTTCTTCTTTTCTTATCTTCCATTTCCGTATTTCCTTATACTGTCTTTATTTTCTCTGTGTTTTCTTTCTATCTTTACTTATGTTTTTTTGTTATTATCACCTTTGTTCTATCTTCCGGCTATTGCTATTCTTTATTTTTCTCCTCCTTTCAACATCTCTTTTTTGACTTTCGTAATATATATATATTTGTTTAACATTCTTTTATCTTCCTTTTCCTTCTATCCTTATATTATTTTTCATTTTCTCCTTCTTGTATCTTTTTTGTTTTCGACTTCAGTTCATTCATTTTCTGATTTTGTCTCGCCTGCGTAGCGAAAAGTGAGACATAGGCGCCGCTTTTCCGGTAACGGCGGCGGCGACGGCGTCAACATCAAAAACTTAACCTAAGGTTAAGTTTTTGAATTTTTGATATAATTTTTAAAGTATAGGTTCCTAGTCAATGAAACTTTGACTATGGGTGATATAGTATCCCTAATCATGTGAGTAGAATTTCAGATCACAAAGTCAAGGTCAAAGGTCATTTCAGGTCAACAGACTTGGACTATGTTGTAGCATCATTATCGGAAACTTAACCTAAGGTTAAGTTTTTGATTTTTTGATATAATTTTGAAAGTATAAGTTTTTAGTCAATGAAACTTGGACTATAGGGTTATCAAGTCTCCCCAATCATGTGAGTAGAATTTCAGGTCACTAAGTTAAGGTCAAATGTCATTTAAGGTCAACAAAGTTAGACTTTGTTGTGGCATCAACATCAAGATTTTCAAAATGCTTCTTCTTCGTTATTTTTCAACCGATTTTGATTCTGATTTTTTTATATGATAGGGCTAGGAGGGGGATTTAAAACTTCTACACAGAATCGTAAAATTCATTATCTATGCTAATTTATACAAATTTATTCGAAATCACAAAAACTTACTTCTTCTCCCTCATTTCTTGACCGATTTTGATTTGTCTGGTGGAGCTAAATTTGAAACACTAATCTTCTACGCAGAAGTTTGAGATTTTTCTTCTTTGATTAATTATGGTAATTTATTCCAAAAATCACAAAAAATGCTTCTTCTCCTTCATATTTTGACCGATTTTGATTTGGTTTGCTTTATATCGTAGAGCTAACTTTGGTACACTAAACTTATACACAGAATTTTGAAATTGTTCTCCATTAATTAAGTATGGTAATTTATGCAAATTTATTCAAAAAATAACAAAAATTGCTTCTCCCTCATTTCTTGACCGATTTTGATTTGGTTTGCCTCATCTGGTAGAGCTAAATTTGGAACACTAAACTTCTACACAGAATTTTGAGATTTTGCTCCATTGATTATTTATGGTACTTCATGCAAATGAAATGAAATTATGTCCCTTCCAGGGCATCAAATTGTTATTTTTTGACCAGTTCAAAAGTGTACCACATAAGATTTACGATATTTGTTGTTGTGAGATGCGGATGAGCGCTACGTCATTGACGTTCTGGTTTATCATATTGAATTGTGTTATACAGGCGAGACCGCCGAGAGCGTTTCCCTTGTTTCATTTATCTTTTATAATTATTCCGTATTTCCCCCTTTTTTATCTTCCTTTTCCGTATATCCTTAAGGCTGTTTTTTATTTTCTCTGTCATCTTTTCTATATTAACTTATGTTTTTCGCTATTATCAATTTTGTTCTATTATCCGGCTAATGTAATTTTATATTTTTCTCCTTCTTTCATAATCTCTTTTTTGACTTTCCTTATATATTTCTTTATTTTTTCCTAATTTTTGTCTTCTCTTTCCATCTTTCCTTATGTATTTCTCTAGTTTCACCTTGTTTTATTCTTTCTATCTTTGATCATGTATTTCTTTATTTTCAACCTTCTTTATTTTCCTTTTCCATCTTCCCTTTTGTTATTCTTTTTTTTTCTTCCATTAATTCTATCTTCCATTTCCATCTTCCATTTCTATCTTTCTTATACATATTTCCTTATCATCACCCATCTTTCCTTATGTTATCTTTTATTTCTTCCTTCCTCTATATTTTCGTTCCGCATTATTATTATTTTTTTTTTTCTATCATTTCTTTCTTTCCATAAGTTATTGATTTAAACCTTCTATTTTCTTCCGTTTCCATCTTTCCTTATTTATTTTTTTGTTGTTTTAAACCTCTTTTCATCATTTTGTTATAACTTTCTTTATGTTATTTGTTTTTGTTTTTTGTATCTATCTTTCTCTCATTTTCACATTTAATAACTCATTAACCTCACACTAGTACAAGGATAACATTCCTCCAGATTCTCCAGCTTGCTAATTCGGATCTTCATCACAAAGCTTGTTTTATATACGCAAAAATATCACGATTCTCCATTTGAAACTCTGGTAATGTCCACAAATACAGCCTTTGTTTAAGGCGTTATTGCACCTTCAAATTTTTTTTTCTGCCGTTTCCATCTTTCCCTACATTATTCTTTATTTTCTCCTTCTTGTATCTTCTTTGTTTCCTACTTCATTCATCTTCCGTTTTTTCCATTTATCTTTACTATAACTATTCTGTATTTTCTCCTTTTCTTATCTTCCATTTCCGTATTTCATTATACTGTTCTTTATTTTCTCTGTGTTTCCTTTCTATCTTTACTTATGTTTTCGTTATTATCACCTTTGTTCTATTTTCCGGCTAATGTTATTCTTTATTTTTCTACTCCTTTCAACATCTCTTTTTGACTTTCCTAATATGTATATTTTGTCAACCTTCTTTTCTGAGGCTGTTCTGGTTCTGTTCCTCCCCTCGTATAGATAGCACTCAATTAGCGCAAGGGCCCACAGGAGGACAAACCAACACACGGGAGACCACAACAGCCACTGAACAATCTCGTCTACTAGACCAGTCCTCCAAGAACCAAGGGGATGAGCAGAGTAAATGCATGGACCAACTTTCTGAAGAAGTATCAAACTACAGCATTGGTGAGTAGAGGGCAAAACCCCCCACTTGCTTGTCTGGTATTACAGACCACTTTCGTACATGGTACACCAGGAGATAAGCAAACTTAGGAACGGAACACTTAGCATTGAAATGTATTGCAAAACAATTGCGGATTATTAATTCACCTAAAGCTGATGTGCTTTCCAATTGAATTAAAGGTTTTCGACAGGGAACGAATACAAATACATGGTACTACCGTGTGAGTCAAAAATGATGTTAATCTTGATATTTATCATCTCCAAGAAGGGGTGTGGAGGTGTGTAGTCACGTGCTATGTGTTATGAATACACCTGTATATAGTTCATCATAATCTATCAGCTTCTAAGGTATGGCGTGGTCATTCTTGTTGATATAAGCCCTAATTAGAAAACATAACATATTTTATGATTTATGTAAATAACAGCGACGACAATCTTATTGCTTTCTATTTCCAATACGTAGGAGGAGTAACAGGACGTGAATATCCAAAGGAAATATTTGAAGCGATAGGGTCCTCAGGAGTACAGACCAAGACACAGAAGCCTACAACAACCAGCGATCGACCTCCTCTTGACGACAAATCCTCCAAGAACCAGAGGGAGGAGGTGAGTGAAGGCAAAGACCAACATTCTGAAGAATCATCAATCGCCAATCTCACAGATGATGTACAAGAATCACTTGTAGATGTATCTTATAACGAGCCGTTTGACGAGGGACATGACACATTTGATGGAAGGGGTGTAGAATGTGTCACCATTAACTGTAGCGACATGATTTCTAACCTCGCCTTGACCGAGACATCACCGAATAAACTATTGATGCTTTTGCTCCTGAAAGTAATCATTGATGTTTCTCAAAAAGCATTTGGTGTATAAACCTGCACAGACACATTTTTTGTGTGACTGTACACATCTTGTATACAACTGTTTACGTCTATGTAACTTGCTAATACATTTACCCAAGTAACCAACGCAAAACCTGGAAGTTTATTGGCAAGTCAATTAATATGACTAATTCAGGGTGTCTTCTAGATATTGCCTTATCATGATTTTGGAATCATTATGCCTCCTACACAATCTCAAGAAAAGTATTATCTAGTTTGATAGATTTATCAGATTTGTATTACACATCATTAACACGGTGTCATACAAGAACAAAATACATATACTTTATCTCTGTCATAGAAATTTATAACATAACCATATTTGACATACTAAGAGTCAAATACAAACAACGTATAAAGTCAACCAGGGATGGGATAGAGAAGGATTGGAATCAAGCCGCTCTCCTTTGACAATGGACGTAGTTATTACGGATGAACATTCGTCGTTTTCTTAACGAATTCATTGTGATTGTCTCCGTCAATGTCGTCTCAATAACATTCCGTACCTGTTTCTTCACTTTGATCTCATGAAGTCCACCGCCAAAAACCCGGGACAGAATCAAGGTAGTGATTTTACACATATCAATCTACATGCACAGAAGATAATAACTCGCTTAAATCCTGGAAAATCAATGTGCAGTTCTGGCTTATAATCGGAAATTGTTGTTCCGTGTACTTTTTTTTAATTAAAAAAACATGTTGATATTACCAGATAGAGGTTATATTTGGATTAGTTGTGATTTAAGATCCCGTTTCCCCCAATTTCCTCATAATATTCAAAAGTTACAACGTACAGGGCTTATAGAGATCATGGCCTTCTAAATTGTTTTATAAGGTCATGGGTGTGTACGAAAGTGTGCGAATCAGTAATAATGCATTTCATATCACCAAAATCGTCTGCTTGTAAACTTTGCTGCTCCCCATTGGGGATATTTTTTATTTAAGGCACACTCTTATAGAGCACACCATCCAAACAAAACCCAAGAAAGGGAAACTGCTCCTTTGTCAATGACTGAAAATACTTGAGCAGTCGTTATTGTTGAAACAGCTGAATGTTCTCATTATGATGCACATATTCAGAGGGCGGTGACTATCATTGGATCAAAGAAAGAATCACATCGAATGTCCATCCGTAATAGGTCCATGCTTTGACCCCATGCTCCAAGCCGTCGAAAAGTTAAGCGCTAATCCGCAACTGTTGATCAAGTGGTGAGATAAAAGAGCGCATGAAATATCAGGATTTAGAATTCCCACATCAGAAAATGGTATCTCAGCAACTTTGCTGCTCCCCATTGGGGATATTTTTATTCAAAGGCACACTGTCCTACTTAAAGCTACTTGCTCCCTCTATATAGAAAACTTCCCCAATCGGTGCCTGTTGGTCCCCCATGATCCTCTTTTTCTTATGTTAAATGAGAGCTGAGTTAATGAGATAGCCACCTGTCACAGTGACCTCACTGGTTCGCTGTGTGGTCTTATCCCTTCTAGCTGAAGTAGTAAAGCCTACCTTACATAGACACAAAGACTTTGAGGCTGTTCACACCGGCAGAAATAGCGCGCGCTAGACCGCGCTATCTCTACGGTTTGGAAGGTACAACGTCGTTTTGGTCCGCCCAACAGCGAGCCACGGCAAGCCAAAACGGCGTGCCACAGGAGCACCTCTTGGGGGTTGTCCACGAGAGATAGCGCGGTCTAGCGCGCGCTAGAAAAAAGGGGGTGCTACGATAGACCGCGCTTTCTCATTGCGGTGTGAACAGCCTCTTAGACACACTCTTACATAGCACACCATCCAAACAAAACCCAAGAGAGGGAAACTGCTCCTTTGTCAATGACCGAAAATGCTTGAGCAGTCGTCACTATGAATATGACGGACAAAGAAAGAGGACAAAATATACAGTTCCTCAGGTAGACAAAGGAACATCCCTTCACTGCTATTATGTAAAAATGTGTAGAACAGGTGTCACATGCATATTCACCTGTTTTACTCATTTTTACATAATAGCGGTGAAGGGATGTTCCTTTGTCTACCTGAGGAACTGTATATTTTGTCCTCTTTCTTTGTCCGTAATGTTCATAGTGCGTTATTGTTAAAACAGCTGAATGTTATCATTAAGATGCACATAATCAGAAGGCGGTGAATCTCATTGGATCAAAGAAAGAATCACGTCGAATGTCCATCCGTAATGGGTCCATGCTTTGACCCCATGCTCCAAGCCGCCGAAAAGATAAAGTAGACACACGAAGAATCAAAGTGTTTTGAATTGATGCAAAACTCATATCACTGCGAAGGGGAAGCCTTACTGATCAAATACAACAACTCTCCTCTCCAAAATATATTTGGGGCCCGCAGTAATCGACTCTCAAAAATGTTAGTTTTGAGATCCAGATTGTCTGCCTTCAGCAGTCCTTTGTAGAGCGTCAATATTTGTGAAGTCACACACGGGATACGGCTGGCTAGCTGCAGACTAATACACGCGCGACTCCGGTATGCGGCCGGTACTGAGCTGTTTGTCCAGTGTGTGACGTCACTATTCAGAGCTCGCTACGCTCGTGTGTTTGGCTTACGTTCAGGGGCGTTCGGGGGTCTAAGAAGGGGCCTTGAAAAATTGCACTTTACGCCTTTCCATGATATCTATATGATTTCTCAGCAAATTATTCGTGTTTTTCAAGAGAAATTCTTTCCATCCATATGTAAATTGTTCTAATTATCAGTTGTAGTGAATTTGTCTTTGTGTAGCTCCTTTAAGCGCTAATATGCAACTGTTGACCAAGTGGTGAGATAGAAGAGCGCATGAAATATCAGGATTTAGAATTCCGACATCAGAAAATGGTATCTCAGCAAATGTTTGCTGTCCCTTCCAATGATTCCTCATCAATTGTTGAATGTGTAATGAGTTGAAAAAAGCGAACACAAACTTTTGTAATTTCATACTTTTTTCAACTGCAAAAATACAAAAAAATCACGCAAAAGCACGCATTAGCAAACTTAAAGTTATCGAAGATTGTAAATCATGCATTAAATGACAGGACATTAAAACATGCGAAAATAATCGGTTTATCCTAAAATGTTGAGTTTTTGTCAGGATAATTTTTCTTTAACCAACTCTGGCACACAAATTATTGGAAGGGCGGAGTACTAAATTTAAAGAATTGTTTGATGCACTCTTCCCAATACAATCCCCATAAAAAGTTTATAATTTACGCCGCACCAGTAGGCCTACGCCTGAGTCCTCGCAATGACCGGGGCTTTAAAGTGTTATATATGAAGTCTTCATCAAAGGAATGTAAACAACGAAGCTTCTAATGAGACTTTACTTTAAATTACTGAATGTTATTTTGCTTGAGTATTGACATGTTAATTCAGCGTTAGACCTACGAATATAAATGCCTGACATGATTATTGTGCATTGGTATTATGTTCATTGTCTCTTATCTGCACACACGGCATAAGCATAATACATGCTTTGGAAATGTAAGGGACATTTATAAGTGGAATTGAATAGATAATTATTGCCATGATTGTGGACGTAGCATGGACGTATCGTTTGGTTGTCTCTTTTAAGGCTCACTTTATTTGTATCGTTATTATCCGGGATTACTTTTTCCTCATCGGAGTGTACATCATCATAATCTGGTATCTAGTCGAACTAATAATTGCAAGCTAACCACAGCCCAGAAGGCACACTGTGCATTATGTGTCTACATAATGATTATTTAGAAATACTTAAATTTGACAATTCAAATGCAATATATCGTAGAGATATAATGTCCGAACTTATTTCTATACGGTGTACGCAACTGCATCTTATCCACTTGTTCTCTCTTTAACATTAAAAGTAATTTAAGTCGATTAGAAAATCGTACCTGTTTTAAATGACACGGATGAGAGAGTTAACAACAACACAAATGATGAGCGGCCGGTATAAAGACTAAACTTGGAAATCCCAGTGACTTCTGTGTAGGGGGATTCCCTGGTCTCGAAGAATACCTGCGATAACTGAACATAGCGTGATATACAACACTGGCGTAAATTTGAAATTGATATTTGACATGCCTCAAAATTCTAAACATTATAATGTTTTAGATTGATGATATTAAGTTGTGGTACGAGTAGTATACATTCACCGGATTTTCAGTATAAAGAAGAGAACTCTTCGTTATTTGATTAAATTTATATTCTCATTTAGGCTTACCCATGGAGCATAATTATATCCCTTTCAATGTTTCAATTACTCACAATATGATCACTAGTATTGTCATTACTACATTAAGTAGATCCTAATTATTTGAAATATGACAGATCTTCTTGCTAAATTTCAAGTCACCCACAAGTACTTTCCGGGTATTTTTTTTATGTTATAGGCCAACATAATTATGGTCAGTTAATTTAACTTTGATTTACTTTGTAGACATAAATAACAAATTTCAATCAAATATTTTTTTTCTTCCTAGAATCTTGCAAAGAGTTTCCATGGGAATTTCCATTACCATATTGCACGTCTTTATCCATGATACGGAAGGTTTGTAGATTGTTTTGCAGAAAATTGTTCCTGCTTTCGCTCATAAATACACAATGTTTATCAACCCTTTTTGAAATTGTGTTTGCAAAATCCCTCAATCAATATAAGTCGTGGTCATGCGATTGCATTATGAAATACACGTTGTGGAATCGATCAAAAGGTTAATCATTTAGCATATAAATATTGGTGTGTACTGCAAGGTTCTGGAAGAAATTTGACCCAGTCTTGGTAAAGTTACAAGCACTGTTCACAGAAAGATGTACATGGGACTACACAAACACGTGGCGAAAAAAAATCGTCCCGATTTGTATGATGTTACATGCCATATTTAGAATATTGAGGCATTAAAATAGCCATGCTTTTCAGGGAGTATTTTTTAGCTGATGTTCTTCTGCACTTGCATAATACAATGATAACGCTCACAAACTATTTTTCACCTCTTCCCAGAACTCAACCTTCTCTTTAAATACATTAATCAATAATTATTCATGTAACGGTTATTCCTTTGAGAAATGGTTTATACTTTCAAATAATGTTTTCATGGTTGAACATTAAGTTAGTCGACATATTGACATAATTATTATGCTATAAATATCGTTCTCACTCAGTGTATGCATTTTATGAATTTGCGTAGCATATTTTATGTTACATTTGAAAATCTTTTTTTATTTTGATATTCATGATATGTTCATTTTGTAATAAATGTTATTCTTTGTAAACGAACTTTAACAGCCACTTGGCGGTTAATCATAGTATATTATTAGCAGTAAAGAGCTCAATAATCGGGAGAAGCACACTGTAAAAGCAAAAAGGATTATGGATAGTTGTTGCTTGTATCTGTTACCAAAACTTACATACAAAAGTTGTGCGCATATAACTAAAGCAGAACTCCCTAGCATGCAGATTGATTTTTAGAAAAATTCTCCTCAAAGCCACATAACATAATAACTCGTTCTACCTCGTTCCCAATACGTCCAAATCATTCTAACTAGTTCGTAACAAGTTCCTGGTAGGATTGAAGTACGTAATTCCGTTCGTAGTACGTCCATCTCGTTTTAAGTACGTTGTCAGTCCGTCTTATTTCAGGACGGGGACAATTCTGAACAGGCTCAAAGTTTTGGAGCACCCTTCCCGTCCAATCCAGTTCGAGCCCGTCCATAGAGTAAACAGTTGCTTCTACGTTCACTTCGTTCGCGCACAATTTGGGCACGTTTGGCAACATTTTACAGAACCTAGTGAGTACTAGTTCGATGTGATGGGGGCTTCACTTGAATGGCTTGATTGGCACAGCTTGAATCGTTGAAGTTGAACGGGAAGAAGGAATGGCAAAAACGCGCTGGGGTTTTATAACCCTTGAGCCAGGACGTGCCTCCACAAGCGTTGGGAGCGCGTTCGAACGCACTAAGAACGAGATGAGGACGAGCTGAACTGTCACTGAACTTGTTAGAATGGGTTTGATGGTATTGGGAACGAGGTAGAATTAGTTAAGAACGGGTATAAAATGACTACGGGCTGGCTTGAACTGCCTGGAAATGGCAAATTTACCCGATCTGAACTTGATATGAACTGACTGTGCACTGGGTACAGACGAGATGGACGTACTGAGGACTGTTTATAAACGAACTAGGGTCGTATTGTAGACATTATTTACAAATTCTTTTCCCACCACAACCCGTTTTATGTTTTTCTAGGACGGTTCCAAAACGTATAATGAGGACTAGTTTGGCGTCGAAAAGGTTGCCAAACGGGCTCAAACTGTGTGCGAACGGAGATGAACGTAGTAGCAACAGTTCACGATCTGTTTTAGGACTTTATGGACGGGCTCGGACTGGAATTTTACGTATAAGAAGGCAATTATGTACTAGTTTGTAAAACAACACTTTTGCTAACTTCATTAGATATCAAATATAACCTTCGGTACAACCCCTTATTCCTGATTTGATAACTTTCACACAAATAATATGCCCAAATGAAACATGATAATTCCCCAAACATGACTAAAATATGTAAATTATGCTAATTTTTCTTCATTTGGCAGTACCTATATCGACACGATGCGCCATTGCTGTAGCGCATGCGCATACGCACTCACAATAGAAAAATGCTGAACCTCCCAATGCCAAAGCCCTGATATGGTACAATATATTGACCAATCAGAGTTCGTCTGACGAAAATAGGGTGTAAAATTAGCCCCCTCAAATGACTATTATGTATACCCTTGCGCATTTCCGTGTTTTGCTCCCTAAAAGGTGTAATAGGGGGCGCCCTATTTTTCCAATTTCGTTTTACTCCCCAAGAACACCTTTTATTTCTCTATGTGTATGCCCGTTGTGTCGGGAAGAGGACGATTAAAGTACCCCTTTACCACGTTCACTTGCTATCAAATGTTGTGTCAAGTCCCGTGGTAAAAGAATAATGTACTTAACAAAAACTCGAAATTGCATTCTAACATCTACTACTATTAGGCTACTACTACTACTACTACACCTACTACAACTACTACAACAACTACTACTACTACTACTACTACTACTACTACTTCTACAACTGCTACTACTACTGCTGCGGCTATTACTAATATTGGACCTACTTCTACCACTGATACTACTACTGCTGCGGCTATTACTAATATTGGACCTACTTATACCACTGATACTACCAATCCGCATTTTATAAATATAAAATAATGAATAACATGTTACTATGCCCCAACATAGTTATCATCCCTTTGTCGAGAGTAATTGTTATGAGAATATGTTTAATTATAATCCGTGCAAGTGGAAGGTTTGTCCTATACTTTATCAAGAATAAATGAATTGCATCATGTAATTGTGAATATAAATTGTCACAAAATTAATGATTTAATGTTAAACTATAGTAGAACTATCAGCTTGAAGCAGTCATTAGATAGACGCAGAAAGCATCTTTGGGATGTATAATAGCTTATTGAAATTGCCTCAGGATGATTTTTCGAAAGTCATCGCGATCGTATTTTGCATAATTTCCTAATTAATGTGTGAATATAAGAGTAATATATTGAATAATATGAACTTGATTTATTTGGAAATACACTAGCTCATCAAAATTGCCACTGGTTTATTTCTCGAAAGTCTCTGCAATCGTATGCAGCGTAATGTCCTGACAAACGTTTATAAACTTGTCGATTTATCGTGAAAGAGTTTCACATCGGGAAAGTCGAGCTGTCCTGCCAAAGCTTCAAAGTCTGCCAATTCATAAGTCCCCGGCAGGGCTCGTTGAAATGTCTCCATGTAGATTTTTAGGATTTCAAACTCGTACTCGAAATCATATACAACCACAGCCATGTGATCCGTTTATGAAGATTAGAATAAATGAAATATAAAACAAATGACTGGAATATTGTCTCCTGATGGTTAGTACTACATTTAAATGATACTGGGTCTGTAAAAAAAACGATTGACGATGATAAAAAGGACGATTGGAAGATTAACGGACCATAATCAATACACATCCATCAGTCACGTATATTAATCCCATACACTATCACACAGGCTCATGCGGCTAATATGGCCCTAAATTTTAAAACTACAAAACTTACCTCGACAACAACTCTGAATTTATTCATCGACTAAAGGACAGTGTTTTGTATCATTTGAAGAAAAAAAAAGCCATTCAAATCCAAATTATTATCATTATTATATTTATTATCATTATTGTTGTTGTCGCTGTTGTTATTTTCATTCTTGGTCTTATTAGTTTTATTATTTACTCAGTCATTTTTACTCAGATAATCATGCACTAATCGCAACAGCAATCTCTACGATGAATCACTCAATCAACGACTCAATTGCGTAGTCAATCACTTTTTCCTACACAACCAGTCATTCACACAATCAATAATTTAAACAACCAATCATTCACATAAACAATCATTTATACAATTAATCACTTACAAAATCAATCAATTACAAATCAATCCCTTACGCTATTAATTTTCACACTAGTCAATAATTCACATAGTCAATCACTCGCACAATCAATAACTCACACAACCAATCACTTACACAATCAATCACTTCTATGTTCATTTTCCATCTCCTTGTGACTTAACATTTCACTAATGCACGAGCTAAAAACAAGTATTAATTGTTTTATAAGATGGGTCTACAATATGACTATAAAGTCGAGAAATTGACGGCTGTTATCAACAAAATGCACCTCTCGTATACATGGTAACAAGTAATGCACGTACATACAAGCACTCGATCCATTTAGACGCTTATCATTCGCTATATTCTTGAACCCATTTTATAATCTTATATATCAAATGGAAAGGGGGAGAGTTGGGTCATTATTATTAGTGGATATTAGAGATATATAGTGAACGTTTATGATTCCTGTTTAATATTGTGGCACATCCGCTATAACCTTTTTCACCCCCATCTTAGCTCTCCAATAGAACCTTTCTGCTAACTATGTTAAAGACACGTGGAAGCTGGTGGTATAAAGCATATTTACTTGCTACCACCAATCAAAGATTGGAACAATTCAGCCCGGTCCTCATAATAAACATTATTTTTATTTCGATCCCAGCTATTGTACAAAAATCACAATTAAGTTTTTATGACTGAGAGGATTTTAAAAAAAAATCAATAACAAATCTCAATTTGATTCAATTCAATTTGATTCAATTTAGTCGACCGAGTCAAGTATCTCTTGAAACCCACGCCATTTATTGGTAGTTTGAACCATTTCTGTTATCGATGTTATACTCTCTGACCGTATTACTCTATGTTAAACACTGAAAGTAACATCTTTATTACTGTAATCACCGAAAATCAGTACATTTACGCGAAGTGTTCGGATACAGGGTTTACATAATTTACACAGCGTATAGGTAACGTTATCATTAACACAGTACAAATAAAACAAACTCAGAACTAAAGGTAAAAGATTCAAAACATATATCATCCATTACATTGAATATAATATTACGTTATAAGTGGCAGAGTTCAAGGTAGAGATAAACTATAATCAATAATATCAACATAAGATATTGAAGACAAAAATAAAGGATCATTTGACAGACTTCAGTGTTTCATGGCAACAGCAGTCTCGACCTGAAAACACATAATTTGGATTTAAAGATTGGCTAGTAGTATTCAAATGCATAGGAGTAGCAAATAAACATTTTAAGGTGGATAACTTAAAGTAAATACATGTACATATGGGTGTATTAATAGAAGGACTTGTTTTCGACGTGTGTAGTTAGAAGATTGCTATTATCGCTTCTTCGCATCTGTTTAATCTTCTATTATATCTATTTTCTTCCTATTTTTTTACCATTATATTTGGTAGGAAAATAACAGAACTTTCCTTTGCGCCCTTTCTCACTTAATATAAAACTGCCATCACTATATACACGATTTACAAGGCCACATTGTGTTTTCATAATTAGTACTGGAGTTAGCTTCTATATTAGCATACGATACAGATATGATTTCAAACTTAAATTAGCTATTTCTTTTTTTATATTAGTAATATTTTATTTTTTCTACATGACAGATTCTGCTTTGAATAGCAACTAATCTGAGTTAGTACAATAATGCGCATGACATTGTACTTTCATCGAAAAACATTTATAACCAGAATACATAAATAAATGAATGAATAAAAACAATTACCAACGATTGTTAAAAACATTAAAAGAATGAAAATAAATCACAATTTCAGTTGCCCGTTGCTTTTCGAGAATAGAGCAAAGTGGGCATACATCACCCTTTAAAAACAGGCCTGACAAAATATGTCGATTGAAGAAACGAACACTTCACCATCTGCCAAACACCGAGATGAGCATTTACAGGTTGATACAATAATGATAATGATAATCATAATAATAATGATAATAATAAAAATGATAATAATAACAATAATAATGTTAATGATAATATAAATATTAATAATACTACTACAACTACTCCTACCAATAATAATAATACTAACAATACTGATGATAACAATACTACTGATAATGATAATATCGATAATAATGATAATGATAATAATGGCAATAATGATAATATTAATGACAATAATAATAATAATGATAATATATTTTGGTTCTTATCGCTTAAACTGACCAAAGCGCTGATACAAAAATTAGTATGTACACATAATTGATATCCCAGTTTAATGTATAACCAATCATAAGGAACACAATTGTGTAAACAGCATACACGTATGGTATTCATCAACTAAAGTCGACTTTAATTTGATTTAGGCTACCTTTTACCATATCTTAAATCAAACATTTCCCCGGCCACAATACTTGTAATCATAAATAAGTATACAGTCCTATACGAACGAAGATATTTACATAATGATTACCAACTACAATTTGTGCTTTCTTCGAAAATCATACAACATTCGTCACGACAATCTTGAGTTAAATGAATATCTTATGTAATGTACGATTTTACAATAAAAAACTGTGTATAAAATTAAAGACTCATCATTCCAACTAATAAAGATCACCTCATTTCAGTCTCTGCAAAGAAATTAGCAAAATCTCCTGACAAACGTCTCTAAACTTGTCGACCTATCGTGACAGAGTTTCACATCGGGAACATCGAGCTGTCCTGTCAGAGCTACATAGTCTGCCAATTTATAGGTCGTCGGCTGGGTTCGTTGAAATGTCTCAATATGGATTTTGAGGATTTCAGGCTTGTTGTCGAAATCGTGTACTATCACAGCCATGTGATGCTTCCCTGAAGAATAGAAGAAATGATATATAACAAACTGAATACGATATTTTCTACTCTTAGTAAGTACTATATTTAGATGATACTGGGTCTGAAATAAAAAGACACGTTTGACAATGATAAAAGGGACGATCTGAAGATTCCTGGATCAAAATAACTAAACATCCATCATATACGTATTCAAACAATCGATCAATCAATCTCATGATAAACTCATCACTCAATGGTAAAAATACTTAAACAATCATCTAATGAATAAAATACATAATCACACATTCTCATGCGGCTATTTTATGTGGCCTTAAATTTTAAAAACTACAAAACATACCTCTACAATAATGCTGAATTTATTCATCGACTAAAGGACCGTATCATTTGGGGAAAAAACGCCATTTAAATCCAATTATTATTATTATTATTATCATTTTTGTTGTTGTTGTTATTATCATTATTATTCTTGTTGTTGTGATATTAGTATTATTATTCACGTAGTCATTTTTACTCTGTAATTCACCCACGCAATCACTCGCTCAAAACAGCAATCTCTACAACAATGAATCACTCAAGAACTACTCAATCACACAATGAGCCACTTATGCCTACCAAGTCAGTCATTCACACAATTCATACAATCAGTTATTCACACATATTCAATTATTTTACACAATCGATCACTCACACAATCAATTACACACACAATCATTAGTTCACACAATCAGACTTTCACACAGTCAATGATTAACACAATCAACACTTACACAATTAATCACTTATACAATCAAGCGCTCATACGATAACTCACAAAATCAATCATTCACACACAATCACTCACTCACACAATCAATAATGTGCTAGTAGACAATCAATCACTTAGACAATCAATTACTAACACAATCAATCATTAACACTCGCAATCAATTAGGCCAACCCACTCAATCAGTTACTCCTCCAATCGTTTAATCAAGCGAGCATTCAATTTGAGTGCATGAGCAGTCAAACGACTCAATCATACAACCCACCAATCAGTCACCCAGTCAATGCATAAAAACGTTTAAAAACGAAATTATTCTATCAGTTTGAATGAAAGGTAAATCAAGCTAAAGATAGCATTATCAAATAAATATACCCTACATATCACTTTTCACTTACCAAAAACTCGATTGCAGTACTTCAGGAACTCGTCATAGATTGAGTTTTCAACATCCGTGATAGAGAACCCCCTATTCTGGACCGAATGGCAGAGAATCATGGCATCAGTTCTGTCCACCTCCGGGGGAAACTTGAAATCCTCCAGGCGACTGTAAGGTAGTTCCTGCTCCCTGATCTCATACCTTGAGAACGATTGCTTCAACAAAGTTGTTAACTTTTCCTTGAGTCCTTTGACACTGTAGAGCCCCCAGGAGGTGCAGATATAGATGGCAGGCTTGGGGGAACGCGTTACCATCCCATCAGGGCCACTCGATGATGTCCCCAGTAGCTTCACCAAGCTCTTCCAATCTTCCTCTTTAATCTCTGGGGACTTATCCATCATCCCACAGATCATGACCAGGCCCGCCTTCTCAAAGGTCGACCACTGGGTGTTCTTGAAAGTATCCATCTTCATTGCCCTCACCTCGTCTTCATCATGTGAGAAATCGTGAGCAATCACCGCGATTCTTTCTTTTCCTAGAAAGCACAAGAGGAATAGACGTTAAAGAACCATAGGCAAATCGTGCTCCTATAACATCTACTCGACAAACCTTTCACCCGCAACCAGTGACAATTGGCAGAGTCGCTTCCTGACTGTATGCGCCAATTGGCACAAAAGAAAAGGTACAAATTAACAGTGTGGAACACATATTTTGCAAAATCCACAATTTCCGGTCTCGATTAGCAACATGAATGCCTTTTTCCTTTTGACAATGATTCAGAGTGAGTCTACAATGGAAAGAAATAATCTCGAAGCCATAAATAAACGTATCGTGTATAAAAATACACTAAGGCACAGGGAGATCATTCGCAGGGCACACAAAGAGTTCATTAATTTTCTTTATTTTTTACCTTTGGTGATACAATTTTGATACCTCTTTCCATTTCTTTCATCCACCCAGTTTATCGATTTGATTGTTAACAATAACGTAGTTTCTAAGAACTGTAATCGGAGTGAACCATGCTAAGGCTGAGCTTTGAGTTGTACCCCAACTGTGGAGTGCAGGATAAAGTTCTGCTTGAAGCCGATGCTTGTGATGTCACAGGCGTCGTTTTGTAGAAAGTGTATGGATTAGGCCGCTTAAGGGCGTACTGGATTTTGCGTGTTGCTGATTTTCCTTGTCATGGGATAAATTACTGCCCAGAGTTGCCTAAGTTTTCTTTTAATTTTGTGATACAAGCCCAATGATGTAAGTAGAAATGAATATGTTATCTTGAAGTTTATGAGTTATATTGTCTTTACAGCTAGATAGCTTAATGAAATATGATGTTTATGACACTATTTTGAGGTGATAAATAATGACATGAATGAGTTGTTCACGTAAAAGATTGTACACGTGTATGTAGGATACGTAATTGTCGTGCACGGTAGTGCATAATACATGTACGTAGTAGTAACATGAATGATATGACCTTGAAGAATGACAAAGTCACCGTCGGTGCGTCATTAATTGTTGCATGTATTTACCGTAGTCAGATATATAGTGAAGAAAGCATTGTTTGTTGCAATGACGACCTTCGTCATTGCCTTGTTTTCGTTCACGTTAT
This sequence comes from Strongylocentrotus purpuratus, assembly GCF_000002235.5. Classification (NCBI taxonomy): domain Eukaryota; kingdom Metazoa; phylum Echinodermata; class Echinoidea; order Camarodonta; family Strongylocentrotidae; genus Strongylocentrotus; species Strongylocentrotus purpuratus. The sequence continues at coordinate 20,392,354 of NW_022145599.1, read as the reverse complement.
TGCAATGACGAACCTTCGTCATTGCCTTGTTTTCGTTCACATTCTGCCCCATTAATATTCTCCTTATCGTCCAGAAATCACATTCGTTTTGCACGTAGTGCTTGTGATTCCTAGTTAGGTGCTTTCCTCATGTCCTTTTCCTCTGAAATTTCGTAGGCATCATTTCTAGCATCTCATCAAGGTCACCTACTTTTTCGATTTTCGAAATCACTCATGCATGACCGTCCAGGCGCCATTTTGTCCGTTTCTGGTCCATTTTCAGGCCTTTCTTTCTTCCTTCCTATCTCCACTATCATAGATCCTACAAACTTCTAACAAATTCCTCTAGATAGTCTAAGAGATGTTCTTTAATGTATAACTTGTACTTCAAAATGCCATCTTCATACTCAAAATTCAAATCTGAAACCGTCTCCGTCAACAATCTCTCAAATTCTTGAAAAATGGACCCCTAAATAATCTAAAACTGCCATAACTTTCTCATATAAATTCTGTTTTGTATTTAAATCGCACAGTATCTTTATCTCATAATTGCACATAGCCATGCCAAATTTCACGCTCCAATGGCTTTGCAAAACATAAATAGCGCCCTCTAAAGTTCTGGGAACTGGCTTTCTTTCTGTGGCCGTATCTCCATTATGGCTTGGCAAACCCGTACCCTTTTTTGGATTTAGATACTTGAAGATATGCCCTTTCCAGCCATATACAAAATTATATACCCTTACACTGACTGACTTTGAGAAAAATGCCCTCCAAATTCGCCATTTTCAAGAAAATTCAAAAATAACTTAAACTTGCTCTAAAATGGCGATCTTTATACCTACACCAATGAAACTTGGCACACATATGTATCCATATACGTGACAACTGTCTGCCAAGTTTAATAAATTGTAATGCCCTCGTTGCAAAGTTATCGCCAAAAATGATGAATTTGCTATGCATTTCGTAATAGCGCCTTTAATGCGTGCAGTACATTGCGTGCAGATGACAATGGTGTCAAACTGACCGCAATGAAGTGCCCTTTCGAATGATACCAAGTATGGTATATGTTTACACAGAAAATTGTGAGTAAATCGCATTTGAACAAGGGTCACTATACGAATTCCGCCCGATTATAACACTTATCGGCCATGACGTCATTTTTTCAGACTACTTTTCGCCCCCTAAACATCCTTTTTTTTCCTTGAAAATTTGCAATGACATTCCGAGATGCAATACGCAGGGCACCTCGTGGCCGGATTTTTGAAATTGGTCAAGGTGGCCATTTCAGACGCCATTTTGTCCTTTAAATCTATTTTACATCACATGTTTCGATAGGATTATCATATAAAAAAAAGAGTAGTTTACAATAACGACCATGAAATTCTCTTTCCAATGATACCATATACGGCCCATAAAGAGACATAAAGAGAGAGAGAAAAAACAATTTAACTCCGGTCATAATACAGATCCTGTACGTTTTCCGTCCATGCATTACACGCATTGTCTATGGGGCAAATCGGGTTCACGCTTTTGACCCCTAGAACGATCTTGATTGCAATGACGAACATGCAACTAATCCCATTTGTTTTTGCACGTAGTGCTTGCGAGCCCTTTCTAGGTTCTTTCCCCTATCCCAATTTCTTTCAAACATCGTAGGCATAGTCACTACCATCCCATCAAGGTCACTATTGAGGCCTTTCTTTCGCCCTACCTGTCTCCAATATTACAGAAGCTAAAGACTTCGTACAAATTGCTCTGGATAGTCCGAGAGAAGCTCTTTCGTTCGACACGTAGAAACACGGCGTCATTGCACGCACATCGTTGTGACACGATTGCATTTCTAGTTGCAATGACGGTTGCAATGACGAACCTTCGTCATTGCCTTGTTTTCGTTCACGTTATTAATATTCTTGGTTCTTCCTCTTCTTCTTGTCGTCCGGAATCCCATTCGCTTTGCACGTAGTGCTTGTTATTCCTATCCAGGTCCTTTCCTCAAGTCCTTTTCCTTTCAAATTTCGTAGGCATCATCTCTAGCATCTCATCAAGGTCACCTACTTTTTCGATTTTCGAAATCACTCATGCATGACCGTCCAGGCGCCATTTTGTCCGTTTCTGGTCCATTTTAAGGCTTTTATATCTTCCTTCCTATCTCCACTATCCTAGATCCTACAAACTTCTAAAAAATTCCTCTAGATAGTCTGAGAGATGTTCTTTCATCTGCGACGTATGACTTGACCTTCAAAATGCCATCTTCGTACTCAAAATTTAAATCTGAAACTAACTCCGTCAAAAATCTCTCAAATTCTTGAAAAATGAACCCCTAAAAAATCTAAAACTGCCATAACTTTCTCATATAAATTCCGTTTTGTGTTTAAATCTCACATTATCCTTATCTCATAATTGCACATAGCCATGCCAAATTTCATGCTCCAATGGCTATGCAAAACATAAATAGCGCCCTCTAAAGTTCTGGGAATTGGCTTTCTTTCTGTGGCCGTATCTCCATAATGGCTTGGCAAACCCGTACCCTTTTTTGGATTTAGATACTTGAAGATATGCCCTTTCCAGCCATATACAAAATTATATACCCTTACACTGACCGACTTTGAGAAAAATGCCCTCCAAATTCGCCATTTTTGAGAAAATAACAAAATAACTTCAACTTGCTCTAAAATCACGATCGTAATACCTACATCAATGAAACTTAGCAGACATATGTATCCATATACGTGACAACTGTTTACCAAGTTTGGTAAAATTCAAATATGTCAGCGCAAAGTTATCGCCAAAAATGATGAATTTACTATGGATTACGTAATAGCGCGTTCAATGCGCGCAATACATTGCGCGCAGTGAACAATGGTGTCAAACTGACCGCAATGAAGTGCCCTTTCGGATGATACCAAGTATTATATATGTTTACACAGAAAATTGTGAGTAAATCGCATTTGAACAAAGATCACTACACGAATTCCGCCGAGTTTCCGCCCGAACCTAACACGTTTCGGCTATGACGTCATTTTTTCAGACTGCTTTTCGCCCCTTAAACGTCCTTTTTTTTCCTTGAAAATTTGCAGTGACATGCCGAGTTCCAATACGCAGGGCACCTCGTGGCCGGATTTTTGAAATTGGTCAAGGGGGCCATTTAAGACGCCATTTTGTCCTATACATCTATTTTACATCACGTGTTTCGATAGGATTATCATAGAAAAAAAGAGAGTGGTTTACAATAACAACCATGAAATTCTCTTTCTAATGATACCAAATACGGCCCATAAAGAGACGTAAAGAGAGAGAGAAAAAACAATTTAACTCCGGCCATAATACAGATCCTGCACGTTTTCCGCCCATTCATTACACGTATTGTCTATGGGGCATATCGGGTTCACGCTTTTGGCCCCCAGAACGAACTTGATTGCAATGTCAAACATGCACCAAATCCCATTGGTTTGTGCACGCAGTGCTTGCGAGCCCTTTCTAGGTTCTTTCCCCTATCCCAATTTCTTTCAAACTTCGTAGGCATAGTACCATCCCATCAAGGTCACTGTTGATGCCTTTCTTTCGCCCTACCTATCTCCAATATCACAGAAGCTACAGACTTTGTACAAATTGCTCTGGATAGGGCGAGAGAAGCTCTTTCGTTTGACACGTAGAAACATGGCGTCATTGCACGCACATCGTTGTGACACGATTGCATTTCTAGTTAATATTCTTACTTCTTCCTAGCGTCCGAAATCCCATTCGCTTTGCACGTAGTGCTTGTGGACCCTATCTAGATCCTTTACTCTTGCTCAATTCCTTTCAAACTTCGTAGGCGTAATCTCTGATATCCAATCTAGGTCACCTACTTTTTCGTTTTCTGAAATCACTCATGCGTAAACGTCCAGGCGCCATTTTGTCCGTTTCCGGTCCATTATAAGGCCTTTCTATCTTCCTGCCTATCTCCACTATCCTAGATCTTACAAACTTCTAACAAATCTCTCTAGATAGTCTAAGAGATGTTCTTTACTCTGCGACGCATCACTTGACCTTCAAAATGCCATCTTCGTACTCAAAATTCACATCAGAAACCGACTCCGTCAAAAATCTCTAAAATTCTTGAAAAATGGACCCCTAAATAATCTAAAACTGCCATAACTTTCTCATATAAATTCCGTTTTGTATTTAAATCTCACAGTATCTTTATCTCATGATTGCACATAGCCATGCCAAATTTCACGCTCCAATGGCTATGCAAAACATAAATAGCGCCCTCTAAACTTCTGGGAATGGGATTTCTTTCTGTGGCCGTATCTCCATTTTGGCTTGGCAGACCCGTACCTTTTTTTGGATTTAGATACCTGAACATATGCCCTTTCCAGCCATATACAAAATTATATACCCTTACACTGGCCGACTTTGCGAAAAATGCCCTCCAAATTCGCCATTTTCAAGAAAATTGAGAAATAACTTCAAATTGCTCTAAATTAGCGATCTTTATACCTACATCAATGAAACTTGGCAGACACATGTATCCATATACGTGGCAACTGTCTGCCAAGTTGAATAAATTTTAATGCCCTCTTCGTAAAGTTATCGCCAAAAATGATGAATTTGCTATGCATTACGTAATAGCGCGTTGAATGCGTGCAGTACATTGCGCGCAGATGACGATGGTGTCAAACTGACCGCAATGAAGTGCCCTTTCGAATGATACCAAGTATGGTATATGTTCACACAGACAATTTTGAGTAAATCACATTTGAACAAGGTTACCTATACGAATTCCCGCGAGTTTCCACCCAATTATAACACATATCGGCTATAATGTCATTTTTTCAGACTACTTTTCGCCCCCTAAACGTCCTTTTCTTTCCTTGAAAATTTTCAGTGACATTCCGAGTTGCAATACGCAGGGCACCTCGTGGCCGGATTTTTGAAATTGGTCAAGGGGGCCATTTAAGACGCCATTTTGTCCTATAAATCTCTTTTACATCACGTGTTTCGATAGGATCATCATAGACAAAAAAAAAAGAGTGGTTCACAATAACAACCATGAAATTCTCTTTCCAATTATACCAAATACGGCCCATAAAGAGACATAAAGAGAGAGAGAAAAAACAATTTAACTCCCGTCATAATACAGATCCTGTACGTTTTCCGCCCATGCATTACACGCATTGTCTATGGGGCAAATCGGGTTCACGCTTAGTGACCCCCAGAACGATCTTTGTTGCAATGACGAACATGCACCAAATCCCATTGGTTTTTGCACGCAGTGCTTGTGAGCCCTTTCTATGTTCTTTCCCCTATCCCAATTTCTTTCAAACTTCGTAGGTGTAGTCAATACCATCCCACCAAGGTCACTGTTGAGGTCTTTCTTTCGCCCTACCTATCTCAAGTAACACAGAAGCTACAGACTTCGTACAAATTGCTCTGGATAGTCCAAGAAAAGCTCTTTCGTTTGACACGTAGAAACATGGCGTCATTGCACGCACATCGTTGAGATACGATTGCATTTCTAGTTTTCCTTTGTTATGATAACAGATAATTATTAGGATTTGATACATGATATGTTATTTTCATGTCTGTTTAGTTGACTTATTATTGTTTATCCTTTTATTAAATTGCAGATTGAACCTTGCCTGCTACAGTGTTGTAACCAAATTACAGCGGTGCATGGTGTCTTTACTATGGGTCTTGGGCAACTGGGTTGGTTCGCCAAATCATACATCACAACAGTTCAATATCAACTTGTGTGACTGTCATATCCTCCATCATGAGCGTAACCGGCATGGATAGCAGCACAGATCCAGAGGTTACCTTCAAGGACCACAAGTCGGACAGCATTAGACCTGAGGACTCTGCGAGCCAAAGGGGGAGTAGCACCACCTCGGCGAGTTGGAGGATACGGGCAAAGGCTAAGAGAGCTGCCTTAGCCGCAGAGGTCGCAGCTCTTAAGGAGCAGCAAGAGCTCGAGATTCAGGAAATAAAGCTAAAACAACGGAAAGCTGAGCTTCTTCTGAAGACTAGATTGAAGATAGCAGAAGCGGAAGAAACTGTGTATAAATTAGATACTCGGTCCAATGTTCAGTCCAACATAAAGATTGAGAGTGTACCTGTTAGAAGCACTGAATCCATAGAACAGAAGACTGAGCCTTCCAAGTTTGAACCTTCCCAACAAGGTTCATCAACTCCTGTTAGAACGAGAATGAAGCCAGCAAGTGAAAACCTGACACTGACCCGTCAAGATGATGAGATAACTGGAAAGATGGACTCTGACATCTTACATCATCTACAGCAAGGACAGAGACAACATCAACAGCAGTTGGAAGCCATCATAATTTCAAGTGCCAACATTATGTCTTTTGATGGTAACCCATTGAATTTCTTTGAGTTCATACGATCATTTGATAGTGTCATCGGAAATTCATCATTGGACAATAACGCCAAGCTGCTCAAGTTGTATCATCTTTGTACTGGAGCTGCCAAAGACATAATCCAATGTTGTCTCATGATGCATCAAGATGATGGGTACTTTCATGCCAGAACGCTTCTGATAGATCGCTTTGGAAGTGACCATAAGATCAGTGACGCCTGGATTAGGAAGGTCACGGAAGGTCCAGTTATTCAGAGCAATCCTAAACATCTGAGGGATTTTGCTGATCAGCTAAAGACCTGTGCTGAAACTTTGATGGCCCTTGGGATGCTTCACGAGATGAGCAGCAGAAGTAAGCTGGTGAAAGTCATTGAACGTTTGCCATTCCATCTGAAGAGCCGGTGGTTGCGTTTCGTAAAGACCATCAGGGATAGTGGCAGACAGCCTAACATCCAGCATGCAGTTGAATTCATCACCGGCGCAGCTGATGAACTCAATGATCCTGTGTTTGGAGCCTTACTTATGGGTGGACCAAAGAATCCAGGAAATGCAAGGATTGTTAAGGAAAGATCTGTGTCAGGTAGAGGTCAGGCAAGCATGTTTACTACCTCTGTGAATTCATCGACCAAGAACTGCATTATGTGTCAGGACAGCCATGTATGATTGACCTTTTCGGTTGCCAGGAATTCAAAGCCATGGAGCCTGATCAACGCTTTGATTTTGCCTTCAAGAACAGGCTATGTTTCAATTGTTTGTTACCTGGTCATGTATCCTCAAAGTGCATCCTTAATAGGATCTGCTCAGTCAAGGGGTGCAATCAAAGGCATACCAAGTTCCTCCATACCGGGAGAAGGATGAGACCATCTTCAGGAAATCCTACACCTTGGAGAACAAGAAGGGAATCAAATGACTCATCAACTCAAACTGACTATGATGTAGCATCTCATGCTAGTTCCAATGCCACGAGGGCCGGAGGTTGCAGAGTAGCCCTTCCAATAATTCCGGTTACTGTCAGTGCTGCAGATGGTGGAGAAAGCATTGAGACCTTAGCTTTGCTGGACCCTGGTTCTACGAACTCATTCTGTCTGCAAGAATTAATAGATGTGCTCCAGACAAAGGGGAAAAAGAAAGTCATTCAGGTCTCAACACTGGAAAGCCCTAAAAGAGCAATGGAATGCGAAGCCGTCAAGTTGAGGGTTAAAGGTTCCACAGCAGACAAGACGATAGAGGCTGAATTTCTAACTCGTCCGAGCCTTAACATCAGTACTGCAAACATGGCCAGGGAGGAAGATATTTCGAAATATCAACATCTTTGTGGCATTGATCTTCCAGGACCGGGGAAAAACCAAGTAACCATACTGATTGGACAAGATGTGCCTGAAGCCCTGATGCCACTTGAAATCAAAGCAGGTAAACCTGGTGAAGTTTATGCTGTCAAGACAATACTTGGATGGACGTTAAATGGTCCACTTGGAAATGGAAGTAGTTTACAGAGTTTTCAAGCCTCGTCTAGCTTCATCTCTGATGATGGCAACATACTCCTGGAAGAACAAGTTCACAAATTTTGGAAGCTAGAAGGGACAGAATACCTTCATGATGATGAAAGGAGCATGTCCATCAATGATCAGAAAGCCCTGAAGACCTGGCAGGAAGGAGTTTGCACAGATGGTGATCACTATCAACTTCCCATTCCATTTCGGAAGAGGCCTGAAGATCTGCCCAATAACAGCCAAGTTGCACTAACCAGACTAGAGTCACTGAAGAGAAGACTGGAAAAGGATGATTGTCTACATGCTAAGTACAGTGAAGGAATGAGGTCTTTGTTGGATGAAGGGTATGCTGAAGAGGTTAAGGACCAGGATCTTGAGAAGGATGAAGGAGTCTGGTACTTACCGCATCACCCTGTATTCAATCCAAATAAACCAGAAAAGACAAAAATTGTCTTCGATTGTGCTTCCAAGTACAATGGAACTTCTTTGAACGATGCGGTACTTCAAGGTCCAAACTTGACGAACAATCTTCTTGGTGTTTTGCTCAGATTTTGCCAAGAACCTATAGCCATTATGGGAGACATAAGGGCAATGTTTCACCAAGTTAGAGTCTCGCCAGAGCAGAGAGACTTTCTTCGCTTCCTGTGGTGGCCAGAAGGAGATCTTATCCAACACCCTAAGGCTTACAGGATGTGTGTTCACTTATTCGGTGGGACATGGAGCCCAAGTGTTTGTAGTTTTGCCCTTAGACATACAGCTGAAGAATTCAAGACCAAATATTCTCCAGCAGCAGTGGATGCTGTCGGTCGTAACTTCTATGTAGATGACTGTCTCGTTTCATGCAAAACAGAAGATGATGCAATAAAGCTTGTAGCTGAACTCATGACGCTGCTCAAGAGGGGGTGGATTCAAAGTGACCAAGTGGATAAGCAACAGCCCAGCTGTGATCAAGTCTGTGCCTTTGGAAGATCGAGCTAAAAACATTGTGGGACTCGATTTGAATCGGGATGCCTTACCAGCAGAAAGGGCACTTGGAGTAACATGGGATGTAGAACTAGACTGCATCACCTATAAGATCACCCCAAGGGCAAACCAGTAACGTGGAGGGGAATTCTGAGTGAGATAGCATCAATATATGACCCCTATGGATATGCCAGTCCATTCGTCTTGGTTGCCAAGAAATTCCTCCAGGATCTAACTGCTCTGAAGCTTGGATTTGATGACCCAGTACCAGATGAACACCATTCCAGGTGGCTAAAATGGAAAGAATGGCTTCCCTTAATGAGCAACTTCAGAGTGAGCAGGTGTTTCAGACCCTTTGATGATGTGAACGAGTACCAACTGCATAATTTCTGTGATGCATCTGAGTCGGCGTACGGTGTAATACCTGCATATGACCAGTGCAGGAGGACATGTCCATTGCAACATGATTCTGGCTAAAGCAAAATTAGCACCTTTGAAAAAGATGACAATACCTCGCTTAGAGCTCATGGCGGCAGCACTTGCAGTCACAATGGATAGAAAGATCAGAAAGGAGCTGGACTTTCCCTTGAATGAGTCTGTCTTTTGGACAGATAGCACAATAGTCCTCCATTACATCCGCAGTGACAACAAGCGCTTTCGGACATTTGTGGCTAACAGGATATCTACCATCCGTGATGCCTCAGAGCCCAGGCAGTGGAGATATGTCAACACAGAAAAGAATCCAGCTGATGATGTATCACGAGGTCTAACGCCAGACAAGCTCAATGGCAGATGGCTCAAGGGACCATCCTTCCTATGTGCTGATGAGATGGAATGGCCTATCTCTCCTGCTGATCTGCAAGTGCCACCAAGTGATCCAGAAATCAAACCACCTACAGAAAATGCCAGTGCATTCACAACTCAGTCAGAGGAGAAGTCATTGGAAAGGCTTATCAACACATATTCCTCCTGGTATAAGCTGAGGAGGGGAGTGAGCTGGCTATTGAAGTTCAGGCAGTGGTTGAAACTCAAAGGAGGAGTCTGGGAAAGGCAGATTGGGACTGTGAGAAAGCTCATACTGGCAGTAACTAAGCAGCAGGTGCTCTCAGGTGAAAGTCTGACAACTCTCTTCTGCGAAATTGAGAGCATCGTCAACAACAGGCCTCTAACAAGTGTATCAGATGATGTCAATGATCTTGAGGCCTTGACTCCCAATCACCTACGTCTGCTGAACAGGAAACCGCAACTGCCACCAACAGTGACGGACAGATCAGATGTATACTCGAGAAGGAGGTGGCGTCAAATAAAGTTTCTCGCCGACGTATTCTGGAGGCGCTGGTCTAGAGAGTACTTACCGCAGTTGCAAAGAAGAGAAAGATGGGTACCATCGCATCGCAATCTGCAGATTGGTGACTTGGTGCTGGTTGCCGATGCAAACACTCCGCGGAATTCGTGGCTGCTGGGAAGAGTACTTCAAACTTTCCCAGACAAGAAAGGCTTCACCCGTGTGCGAACATCAAGACAAAGAATAGCGTAATTGTTCGTCCTATCTCGAAATTGTGCCTGATTTTGGAAGGAGATTGTTAATTGCCCTCATTTGGAATTCATGGATCACGTGATGTTTAATCATATAAGAAAGAGAAATTTTTGAGATATATAAATTTTGTGATCAAGGAGAATTTGTGTCTCAGAGGATGTCTTCGCAGAGATATGATCATAATTGCCCAGCACCACAAAACCACCAAAAAGTCGCAAAAAATATTTTCCTGATTTCATCTGATTATGAAAGAAGAGGTTCTCCTCATTAAAATGGTATATTACTTGTCCAAATTGAAGCTTCCTAACCCTTTCAATTTAGTGAATGAAAAGAGCTGGTGAGGGAGGTTACTGGTATTAAATTGTGAGAAAGAGAGCTTTAAAGTTTGGGGCTATTCAAGCATGCGGAGCAAGCAAACCACAGGGAAATCAATAGAAGGGTGAATCAAAAGGCCATATCAACCACTATGAAGAGATTTTCAGATTAGGCTGAAATTTGGCCTGATGGTCAAACATAGTCTGTTCATCATGTTTCTGAGGTTTCAATGTGTGGACTTAAGTCTTTCAAAAGTTATTATGTTGTAAATGTATAGAGTTGTAATTGGACAGATTAAGTGAACTGCAACATAGTGCCGAGACACCTGCACTAGACAATGCCTATTCATGGTGGACCCGGAGTCTTTTTGTTCCCCCTTACATAACACTGCTTGTCACCTATCTTGTTTTGTATACATCTGGGCAATTATTTGTAACCACATTATGAACTTGCTTTATACTTAATTCCCATACTGTTTTCTTTCTCACAGGAGGTTCAAAGTATTTTTACTATGACTTGCTCTTTCATTTCCATTGACCGTCCGAGCTACCCGGGCATCTGCGTTGGTGCACCCCGGTACCATCCCACGGCTCTGCTCACGTACAAAACCTGGCATTGTAACGACGTTGTAGGGCAATTCCACGGTAACGGAAGGACACTCAGACAAGATTTTTGAACTTCAGGTTCATACTAAAAGAACTGTTTTATTAGTATAAGATGTGAAACAGTACAGATATAATACCTATATAAGTGCCTTTAATTCTCCCCCAAAAAATTGTCATTATAGTTAAGTAGTTTAAGAATGTGCATATTAATTATCTCGGTAACGGAAGGACATAAAAATGGACATGGTTTTTCCAGTTAATTAGTGTTCCAAACTTTGTGAAGTTGATGAAGCTTTCCACTTGACTGAAACACATTTTGTTCCCCATAGTTTAATACATACTAATAAAACATTTCTTTTAGTATGAACCTGAAGTTCAAAAATCTTGTCTGAGTGTCCTTCCGTTACCGTGGAATTGCCCTGTAGACTTTTTCGCAACTTGTCACTCTCAAATGTATAAAATATAATAATGTTCTTACTCTTGATCAACAAATTCTGGATATGTGATGTACAATCAAGCTACTCGAAGTCGTTAACGGAGAATATAAGACGAACGCAAATCTGGAACTCGGATGTGAAAGCGGATACAAACAAAATGGCGCGCCGCACTGATTGCTATAACGGACCAATCACAGCCCGCGTAGCACGACCCGTTAGCAACGACCGACCATTTCCGGACTACGATAATTTCGCTCGGGAAAAGTGATCAAATTTTGGAAGAGACCGAAGGCTGTGCGAAAAAAACTGGTCTAGAAAAACCGTTTAAAACACATCTTCTACTATGTTTTAGACTTCCAAATTTTGATACTAGGTACAGAAAAGACCACTCTTTCAGAAAATGCAAAAAAACAAAAATCTATTTTTTTCACCTAAATTGACATTTTAGCTGATTACGGAGAATCGCTGGTTGCGACTTTTTGTTGGTTTTGTGGTGCCGGGTCACATATGAAGATCGTTTGTCAGTGATTTATGATTGGAAATCAGAAGGATCCAATTAGAGCAGAAATGTTATTATCATGAAATGTGATGTCATGATATCGCCAACATTTATTTTACGTGAAAGTGTCAAAATGTGACAATTTGTATTCAACGCGAGGATAGAATTTTTGTTGAGTTATGAATCGTCTAGTGATCTGGAACTCTCCGACGATTCAGATTCAGTCACCATAGCAACTCAACAGTGACTGATAACTTAGAATTAAGAAACTGAACGGCTTACAAGAAGAAGACAAAACTGATACATTTATAGAAAAATGACTGTCCGCAATTCAAAGACTCATGAACTAATGAACATTAGTGTATTACACTTGAAGTTATGGAGTTATTTGCAAATTTTGACACGATTTGTTATTTTCCAGTGTAAAATGTAAACATGGCATTTAGCAGCATTTAAGTTGCAGTAAATGTGCAGTTGTGTATGTTGTTTGATGGTAATTTACATGTAGCTTCAGTGATTATCAGATTACTGTATATTTACTTATGTAAAAGTATTGCTTCATTTAACATTCTGATTTAAGATGGAATTTATTCCAGAATTGGTTTGCATATCATTTTCTTGTTAGTATAGTGGTAAAGTGGTAAAAGAATATTCTATATTCTGACACAGAAAATGTGAGTTGTGTGTAGAAAGGTTCTACTAGTTGTCATGTTGATTAATGCAATATATGCAAATTTTATTTGAAAGTATGACTGATTATCAGGAATTAAGCATAATGGGAAATTTATCATTCCTCATGTCAAGGCACATGTAGTATACATGTAGTTTGCTTTTTAGTACAGTGTTACAAATACAAAGGGTATTAAAATAGGAAATGTCAAGAGTTCAGCTCTTCATGTGAAGCTCGAGTAGAAAGTTACTTACAAACATAAAATGTGTGTTTACGGTACAGTCAAGTTGTTAATGTATGTTTAACTTGACACATCACTCTCAGATCTCCCATCGTCTGAGTCAGTAGGAAGATTTAGTTTTGGATTAAAACATTTTTAGTGTCATTCCTGGTGTCGGAATTATAGTGAGGAAGCAGCGTGGTTGCTTACAGTTATCTTTGGAGTCGATGTTTTCCAAAATGATTCTAAATTCTGGCAAGGAGTGTTGGGAGTTCTGATATGGTTGTCATGGTGATGTTGAGAAGGATATTTGCTTTATGTAGTGCATTTGATATACACTTGGTGCATTTTATGCAAATGTCAAAGCTTTTGAAATTACTTAGTTGTTTGCTGAAAAGAAACTCTTCAGATATTTTATGTTGATATTAATGGTCAAGATCATTGAATAGGTTAAGGGTGATTAGTTATTTAAAGGTGTGAAAAAAAAAAAAAGTTGAAGAATTTAAAGGAACAATGATTTATTGCAAGTAGCAATTGTTGATAGACTTAATTTTGAAATGTTTCAAATGAACAAAGTATTGTGAAATGTTCAGAAAGGCTTCTCATTTAAGAGGGCCGGAATGTGGAGTGCAGGATAAAGTTCTGCTTGAAGCCGATGCTTGTGATGTCACAGGCGTCGTTTTGTAGAAAGTGTATGGATTAGGCCGCTTGAGGGCGTACTGGATTTTGCGTGTTGCTGATTTTCCTTGTCATGGGATAAATTACTGCCCAGAGTTGCCTAAGTTTTCTTTTAATTTTGTGATACAAGCCCAATGATGTAAGTAGAAATGAATATGTTATCTTGAAGTTTATGAGTTATATTGTCTTTACAGCTAGATAGCTTAATGAAATATGATGTTTATGACACTATTTTGAGGTGATAAAATAATGACATGAATGAGTTGTTCACGTAAAAGATTGTACACGTGTATGTAGGTTACGTAATTGTCGTGCACGGTAGTGCATAATACATGTACGTAGTAGTAACATGAATGATATGACCTTGAAGAATGACAAAGTCACCGTCGGTGCGTCATTAATTTTTGCATGTATTTACAGTAGTCAGAAAGATAGTGAAGAAAGCATTGTTTGTTTTCCTTTGTTATGATAACAGATAGTTATTAGGATTTGATACATGATATGTTATTTTCATGTCTGTTTATGCAAGTTGACTTATTATTGTTTATCCTTTTATTAAATTGCAGATTGAACCTTGCCTGCTACAGTGCTGTAACCAAATTACAGCGGTGCATGGTGTCTTTACTATGGGTCTTGGGCAACTGGGTTGGTTCGCCAAATCATACATCACACCAACATTTACCAAGACTTATGATATTATTCATTTTGAGAAAAGACTATTTTTATGCTTTAGAGTTATGCTAGTCTTAAGTGCGGAGCAGGGATTCAGAACGAGACAACAGAATCAAGATCAACATTTCAAATTCAGAACATTTCGTATGAACCAGTGTATAAAAAAAACAGAAAAAACAGGAGTAATCCTTGCTGAAAACTATATGCACTGCACACAAATATAGCTATACCGGATTACAAACACATTTGGCTTGAAAGTTCGGTCCAAACTGTTCAGCTAGTCGTCGTCACATTTCGAATTTGTGATCATTTGACAAGCAATCCTTTTCAGGGGACATTGTTATTATGGGCTTGCAGCGAACACTCACGTATCACGTATCACGTTCACGTATTGCACCCTTTCGTGAAACAGGTCACCCAAATCTACAAAGTGTTGGGTTATGTGACCCAACAATTTGTTGATTTGCTATATGCAATTTACTAAAGCTCACGTAAATTGACGCTGGCGTTTAAGAAAATAATGCAAATTGTCTTTTAGAAGAGACTTATGGCAAAAAAGCTGCTTCAAGCCAGAATCTGTTGTTTAACTCTAATGGTTTACTCTGCGTATGTATGCTCGACTAATTCAGTAAATGGATGAAACAAATACTACTACCATTAATTCTTGTACTAAAATAAAATTAAAAAAATATATATAATGTATAATAAAAATGTAAAAATAAAAAATAAAGTATCTTGTAGGGTGCCATGATCGACGTGGCGATCGAGGCTATAACCAGCGCTCAGCGAGCCGCAGATTATCGATGATACAAAGTGAGAATGTAGAGTATACTTTGGGATGATTATAAGTATAACTTTTCAGCTGTTGTGATTTCAGCTAGAGTCTAGTATAGACTCTGTAATGACATGCGATACTATCTACGGCTATGCGTGTTGAGGTCTTATAGTATAACATGGTCTTTCAGTGTAACACGTTGCCTTAACTCCTGAAAATTAGTCGCTACGTGTGGACGAACAGTAAGATGTCATTGCATATATCTAGCTGTATATGCTGTTCGCCGTCGAGCTAGCTAGCTGCTATGTTTCGCCGAATTCTCGCGAAAGTAAAGTTGTACAAATTCAACATTTAAAGCTTAATACAGACCGATAGGAAAGATTATGCCTTACATGAGTAGGTTCATAAGCTAGCTTTTATACCATAAAGAGAGAGAGAGAGAGAGAGATGCAAGTGCGGAGAAGGCTGAAGATTATAGAAATAAATAAATTGCAAGAAAATTGAAATGAAAAGGAGCAAGATAATACCCCTTTTTTTTTTCTTTTTTCTCTTTTTTTTCTTCTTAAAAGTTCTCTTTGGTTTCACTTTTACATTTGTTTTCCTACTCATATAGTGTGAAGATATGATTCCATCCCATGGCGTATTTCATCTGGATTATATGTTTGTCATGAGCTGACAAAAAATGTGGGGGGGGGGTGGGGACTCGATGATAATTCATCATTTGAAGGTTTACAAAAATGTCAATGGGTTATATGCACCCAGTGAAGAAAATCCATGTAAAGGGTTGCTTCAGGAACCCCAGCACCCACGCACGAGACAAACTCGAGAGGAAAACACATTCTTTCACATACTTTTTAAATGCCCCCTTACCACCTGCGATAATTACCCATATTCAAATCTGACAGGTGCCCCTTTTTCTTCAAGAAATGCCCCTTTTACTTTATAATAAGTGCCACTGTTCCATTTTCATAAGTGCCCCTTGTGATATCTGATAAAAGCCCCTTTTATTTTTTACTTTGACACACGTCCCCTTATACTTTCTAACAAGTGCCCTTTTACCTTTTGATATGTGCCCCTTTCCCTTTTTAATAAGAGCCCCTTCCCTTTCTCATCAATGTCCTTTTGACACATGCCTCATTTTCCTTTCTTGTAAGTCGTACCCTTTTCCTACTGATGGGTGCCCCTTTTCCTTTTTAATGATTCCCCTTTTCTCTCTTTCTCTTCGAAAATTATCTTCTTCAAAGATTGTTCTCTTGACTGAACAACCTGTTGCAATTCCTTTCTGTCTCACTTTCAGTTGTACTTGTTACCACTCATTTGTATTCACTAGTTATCAACTACGATCAACGATTCCATATTCACTCCATTACTGTCCGCATTTCAATTGGATTCTCTTCACTCTCCCTTTTTGCAGCCTTTGCAGGAACTTTGCTATAAGTAGAACATTTTTAATGTAGAGACCAGAGATACCGGAAAGCATTTTATTCACATTTTCTAACTTGAAAAAAGGAAAGTGAACCATAGTTTAATTTCAATATCTTGACATAATTTTTTAAAAAAGACAATTGAATTTAAAACTGGAAATTTTTTGATTGGTTTGCCCCCCCCCAAAAAAAAAAAGAAAAAGAAAAAGAAAACAAAACAATAACAACACCGAAGTGTTACCAGGGTTTTTGTTAGGAGACCCATGTCCTATTTAATTTAATTTTTAAGAAAAGTTTTCTCTTTTTTAAATTAATTTTACATTGGTATACCGTTAATTTCACTGGGGAAACCACCCCCCTCCCATCAACAATCAACACTGCCATTACTTCTACAAACAGTAATGCTACAATTCAAAACTTTTCACTTTCTAATTAAGTCCTTCTAATATAAACATATAATCATACTTGTACACTTTTGCAACCCGTTACATGGTCCATGTAGTAACAGCACCAGGAAGAGGATAGCAAGCCCCCCCCCCCCCTTTTTTTTTAGTTAGGAATCATCGAAACATGATTCTATTAAAATTAGCAGTTTGGATACGAAAGGCAATGATGATTAGCAGTTTCCATATTTAATGCATTTAGAGGGATGTCTTTCAAACCTTCTTACATACAATACTTGGAAGTAGCAATAATGTAATAATCTACAAAACTTCCCATGCAGAAGTCCATAGAGGTAAATGAATTTCAACATGTATAATTATAATTAAAATGTCATTGATTAATTCAATCTTTGATATAGCGATAGATCTTTATCGCTCAAATTTCCAGGAGAATCTTTCTGCTCAGTCCTCAGTTTCATCCTATAAGATGGTAGTTGACATTGTTAGAATTTTAATGTTTATTCATTGAGGATTAGTTATCTTTAATTATTTGAAAGTTGACAAGATGATAAACTTCATTAGCTTTATTGAATGTAGTATTCTATAAACATATAATACAAAAAATAAATAAATATCATGTAAATATTCCAGTTTAAACCCTTCTCTATCGTCCTCTTTCATGATATGAGGGTAGCATCTTTAAGTCGTAGTCCCGTGTAGATGTCTTCTGCATTCATCACTAAAGTTGTAGCCTAGTTTTCAGAAGAAAGGGCTGTAGTGATAACCCTAGTCTGTTGAATGGAAAAATGAAATAAGATATAAGAAAATAAACGATGACTAATAACATACACCCTGATACCTGCTCATAAAAAGGAAGGACTGAAATTCACTTGGGGTTCTAGTGGGCAAACCGAAACTAGTTTTCGTACAAGACTAGTTACTGACCACATTTTAGATTATTTCTGATGATCCCATTAAGACGATAGGCCTGCTGGAGCTTGGATCAGACAAGGTATGAAATAAGTAATACAATGTACTTGTGATGTAAACTCGTGCTCATAATTGACATAAATGACCAAACAACTTGGACCAGAGAATGTACTGGAAATAATGCTACTGAAACATACGTAACGTAGATATTCCTACTTTATTGACATTTATTTTTTAATTTAAATCACAATTGTGATATTCAGTCAAGTATTCTCTTACAAGTCAACTGACAATGAAAAATATCTTTGTCAGATCTATAATTTTCTGCATGACATGTGTTCCACAAAAGTTTATTGGGGTACCTACGTGTATATTAGCACACTTGCTCGTATGAAGTGTAGTAGGCCCGCATCTCTAGATATGATCCTGTTAATATATGTTCTTTGTTCCTCTCCTGAGTTTGTAATCTAGCATGCCTTCATCATCCACTGTAGAGAAGCATCATCCTACTTGAGAGAAAACAAAGTAGGTACTTCAATTAAAAACTGATATTAATTGATACATATCAACCATAATACATCCTATAAACAAACTTTCATCAATTTTATTTTGTGTTCTTCTTCATCTTCATTGCTCAAGAAGTGAAAGGACCCCTTACAAAAAAGTAATGAGGGGTCCTGTGTATACCTTACATGTAGTGCTTTGGATGTGCATTAGATATGGCTCTTCTACACACCGGACCTCCTGTAAATAAGGACAATTTTTCCTTTGTAAACAAAAAAGAAAATACATCATTATTTGTATGCTAGGTCCTTTTGGCTCTTCAGTTTCAATCTGTTGGAACAAAAAGAAGAACAAAATCAATACGACAATCAAGGCATCCCTTTCTCATTAACAAAATAAAGTAAATCAGGCATAATAGCTATTTTGTATGTCATGGTTGGCCTTAATTTTAACATGGTGTGGAAATCAACATTCCTATTTAATGAACCACAGTACAAAATAATGGAAGATTTAGCTTATGCCTCACACAGTGCTTTCTATGGCCTATGAGCTCGAAGATGTACTACGTAGAATTAGTTTATTATAACAAGAAGAGGTGGGCTACATATAAGTAAACATAATTGTGCACTAGCGGTCATTTCTTATACAACGTCCAACAAAAATAGATTTATCAACATGAACTGCACAATTTGGAAACAAATCATTAATGTATGAGTTATGACAACTTGACAAGCATGCTGGACCTACACAAAATCTAAACATTAAATACACATCCTAGTTGTTGTTTTTTTGAATATTTTTATTAATAAGTTCCAGGTTTACATCTAGGCCTATATGAAATAGTCTCGGGTTTGAAGTTGTTTGATTATCCATGGTCACAGATAATTTTGGTCTGAAGTTGACACGCACCAATAGGGACTTTTAGATTTGCCGAACGACAACGTGGATTGCTACGACCGACATCCTTTTAATGCACTGCCTTGAATGGACGTCACATGTATCAGTCCACGCAAATCTAAAAATCCCTAATAATGCAACAAAGCGAACGGATGGCACTGCAGGCGCAGATCCAGGATTTCTTAGGGGGGGGGGCCAAATTTGAAATCAATTTGAAATTTAGTGTGCTAAAATCTGAAAATCGTGCCGGCCAATATTTCGCTCAGTGGGGAGGGGGGGGGGGGGGGAGGGGGGTAGTGAGTATAGTCAACATAGTCCACATCAGTCTACTAAATATAGAACAAGAACTAACCCACTTGGATTATTAAAGAAAACATACTTCATAGATTATTTAAAGGTGTAACGTTAAATCTAGATTTAAATTCAATCAATGATTGGTGAATTAGATTCATGATGACGATCAAATTTGCAGATGAGCACCGAAATTCCCCGGGGTGGGCCTGCCGGGACCCCGGGCCCTAACTGGAGTACTAGGGTGACTTGACGGCAAACCGCAGTCAAACTATACTTTACGACGATACAAATCAAAATGCTATTTCAAGAGAAATATTTTCCTAGCCTTTTCCCCAAATTACCGAAGATCACGAAAACTATTACAGCTTTTTCAAAATTAATCACTAAATGCACTAAATCTACTCATATTTCAATCAATTACTCACCCATTCTCCGTAAACTAAATCTTCTCACTTTGTCGATATCGTCGCGACGCGTTGTTGTCAGATGGCTAGGCGCAGGCGATCCGTATACCATGGATGTACGTACGTACACATATCATACATATTACGGCGACGTCATGACTAGTCTTAGTAACAAGCGCTTGCAAATTTAAAAATATTGATTAAACACTCACGTCACGTTTTGGTAGAGGTGATCATTCTTGTTTTACCGGCGTGGAAAACAACGAATGGTAGGCCCTACACTTCGTAAATTTGAGTCACCCATTTTACGAAACAGCGCAAAACGTGAACGTGATACGTGATACGTGAGTGGTCGTTGCAAGCCGTTACTATGATATTTGTCCAAACTGACAGATATGCAAATAATGAAAGATAAATCGAGCTAAATAATTGTACCCTAAAGATCACAATTTCACTTACCAAAGACTCGATTGCAGTACTTCAGGAACTCGTCATAGATTGAGTTTGGGACATCCGTGATGGAGAACCCTGCCTGCACCGAATGGCAGAGAATCATGGCATCAGTTCTGTCCACCTCCGGGGGAAACTTGAAATCCTCCAGGCGACTGTAAGGTAGCTCCTGCTCCCTGATCTCATACTTTGACAACGATTGCTTCAACAAAGGTTGCAACTTTTCTTTCAGGCCTTTGACGCTGTAGAGCCCACAGGAGGTGCATATATAGATGGCGGGCTTGGGGGAACTCGATGATGTCGTGCCAAAGATATTCTTACCTTTCTTATCTTTTTCAGATTTGTTTAGTTTCTGTTTGGTGTCAGAAGTGTTTATCTTGAGAAGCGTTGTTTGACTGATATCAACTGTTGTAAGAATAAAAGAATGCTTGTAAATGGTTTTGAAATACATATATATATTTAAAATTATATCAATTATGTAGCGACAAGAAGATTGTCTTTAAAAAATGGCTATATGCCATGTATGTTATTTAAAGATGTTATACGTTTGTGACATATTTATGTGGGTAATAGTATCCGACGTAAATCAAGATAATTAAGGAGATCAACAACATCACAGATAGTTATAGATAATTAAATGGTGATATTTTTCACTCAGAAACATCATAAATCCTATTGAATCAACCTGGTTAAAGATGTAAAAGGCTTGATGTTGATCAAAGTAAAGCAAAATATAACTGTGTGACGTCTTCATTATAGCTCTCAAATAGCAGTATGGAATATCAATACCTTTTGATAGCTCTCTGTGTGTGACATCCCTTTTACACGTAGTAATAAAAATGCCATCACTTCGCAAAACGAACAATTCAAGATAGGTTTTACTCACCAATTGTGGGAGTTGACTTAGAAGCGTCCTCCAGGAACTTCACCAAGCTCTTCCAATCTTTCTCCTGAATCTCTGGGGTCTTATCCATCATCCCACAGATCATGACCAGGCCTGCCTTCTCAAAGGTGGACCACTGGGTGTGCTCGAAAGTATTCATCGTCACTGCCCTCACCTCATCTTTCTCCTGTCTGAAATCGTGAGCAATGACCACGATTCTTTCTTTTCCTAGAAGGCACAAGAGGACAAGACAAAAAGAACCATTGGCAAATCGTACTCCTATAACATCTACTATACAAACCGTACACTGAACTTTTCATTCGCCACCAGGACCAATTTGCACGGTCGCGCGTCAATTGGCACAAAACAAATGTTACTAATATTAACAGAAAGATTGCTGTGTGGAACACAACACTTTGCAAAATCAACAATCTCCGGTCTCGATTAGCAACATTAACACCCTTTTGACATCAATTTAGAGTGAATCTACACTCGAAATATTTAAATAATCTCGAAGACTTCAGTAAACATATCGCATATAAAATACACTGTGGAACTGGGAGATCATTTGCGTGACTCTCAATGAGTTCATTAAATTTCATCTCTTTCTTCCAATACTGTTGTCAGCAACAATAGTTATCTTTACCTTTGGTGATACAATTTTGATAACCCTTTCCAACTCTTTCATCCGCCCAAATTATTGATCTCATCGTTAACAATGATGTACTTCCTAAGAACTGCATTTGCAGTGAACCGTACGTGATAGGCTGAGTTTTGAGATGTACCCCAATATATGCCAAGACTTATTTTATTATGTATTGTGAAAAAGACTATTATGTTTTAGAGTCATGGTAATCTTAAGTTCAGAGCAGGAATTTAGAACGAGAGACCAAATTCCAGAAATCAACATTTCAAATTCAATGAAATTTTGTATGAACCAGTGTCAACTATGTAGGCAACAGTGTAAAAGTGTAAAGTTCTTGAATGATCAAAATGGAAATAAATTGACTCATTCTTGCTAAAAACCACATGCATTGCACACAGATATAGGTATATGGGTTTCCGGGATGGGTTGGGAAACACATCAGGCTTGAAAGTTCGGTACAAACTTTTCACCTACAGTTCTCGTCAGATTTCGTATCTGAGATCATTTGACGACCAATCCTTTTTAGGGGACAATTTTACTAAAATGACTGATATACAAAGTATGAGAAAGCTAATGAACTATTTATTCATCTTTACTATAACTCGACCTTTTCTTTTATTAACTCACCAAGCGTCTTGTTACAGTAATCGAGGAAATCATCGTAGAGGGAGTCTGTTACGTTGGTGATGCCGAACCGCCTGTTTACGATAGAGTGGCAGAGAACCATGATATCAACATCCTCAGTGAAGGCGTAGCGTTGTATCCCACTGAAGGGGAGCGAGAGGACCTTCACGGCTTCTATAAGATCAGGGCGAACCCTCCGCAAGTTTATAAGCTTTTTCTTCAAACCCTCTATGCTGGAAAGGTGCCAGGATGTCATTAGGGTTACGGTTACCTTTCGCTTCTCTAACCTGCCTATATTTCAATTTAAAAATGAAGAAGAATGTGTGAATAACATGACTTCGAACAGTCGATCTAGACTAAACTGTCTTTTCACGTTATTTGGCTTCTGAGCTATAGAATCATACAGTTCTAGGGAAAGTAGGGAAGATAGTAATGACTATCTTAACGGTTGTACAAATCAAAAAATACCTTCTCGACATTTCATTATATATACATATTTATGTGTCTTTTATTCTAAGTATTTCATAACCGAATTTTGTCCGCACTAAAGTTAACTAAATAATTGTCTTTGGACATCGTCTTACGGCTATATTTTCAAAACAAACCGGAAGCAAAGAATTACACCACTAGAGAGGAAGAGGAAATTAAGGAGGAGAGAGTGAAGTTGAAGGTTTAAAGTATAAAATATGGGAAGTTTGCAAAAGGCATACAAAATTATAATTCATACTTATATAATAATACTAAATATTTTACAGACGTCTTAGCTCGTATAGATTTCATCAATATTATGAGCCTGATAACGAAAGGCATGACTGATAACTTAACTGTATATGTGATGTGTAGTTACTTTAATGGGTAAACATTTCGGCAGTCTTCTCGGTAGTCTTGGAAAGAAATTATCATGCTTTACTAGCTATTTGATTGTTGTATATCAAAGTATTTGCCAAATCTCCACAATTTAAATGCACTAAAAAGTAATCTTTTACAATGTGTCATTAACATTATGATTGATATTGTGATCACAGAAAATGCGGCACCATGATGACAGGACGAACATAAATATTGAACATAATGAAGAAACGGACACAGTGAGTAAATGTTAAAAGGGAGGGAAGGGTGGGGGGGGGGGGGGGGGGAGTAGAGAAAGAAAGTCTAAAATAAATGTTGAAATCATTTATATTCATAAATGTACGCACTAATACAATATCATGATAATTATAAGAAAGGGTATGACGAACGCAGGCGCAAAGACTTGCAAGAAATAAATGTTACGTACACACTGGAAAAACTAGTACTCCCAATTTTTGTTTTGTGCTCCATTTACTAAACCACAAAGGCACCTTAAATGTGCATAGATACATTTTTTATTTTTTCATTTTGATAATTTTTTGGCTTTAAAACAAATTCGGTTCTTCATTATATACCCCTGTTCTTTCACAAAGTCCTAGATCCGCCTTTGCATATAGCTGCAAAAAATAACATACGGCATGTGAAGCAAGTTATCCTCTGTATGTATAGTTTTTACACACAGATGAAATAAATGAGAATGTAGAAGATATACCTTGTTCTCGATCCAACATATCAGCCACATTTTGCAGTTGTGAAGACTTCAATGCTGCCAACAATTTCGGCATCTGTTCTGCTTTAGCTGTTCTGGGTTTCCAATCATGCAACATACGCAAAGTCCCAGATATACCGCGAGGACCATTTTTAATCCAGTAGCGGCTGAAACCAAGCTTTTCTCCGAGCAGACGTATCTTGTCGAAATTATCACCGATAGCATCAGCCACTGTCTTAAGTTTGGCTTCAGTGAGTCCGCCTTGAAGGATGAAACAAAGGTAATTAATGAAACTCAGTTAATACGTATCCATTTTTTGATGCTTAGAAACGAAGATAAAGGATAACATTTTTCCAATTCCAGTGTTGTTTTATTGTGCTTCATGTGTCTATTGCTAATTTTTATGCATATATACAAAATTATATATACGTGTCAATTTGTAGGGCCTCCCGTATTTATTGAGAGAATTGAAGGTCATTGTCCATTACTTCAGAAATATCAAGTG